>NC_139344.1:485287336-485699225 GCF_055883805.1 Amblyomma maculatum | reverse complement strand
CTACGGCTTTGTGCGTATTAACTTATTGCGATTCGTTTTAGCCAATGTGCGAACTTGAATCGCAGTTCTGAGCCTAATTCGCGCTACTTGGAGTGACTCCGTTTTGCACATCATGCCTAAAAGTGCCTGTAAGGGGTTGCGTGTATTAACGTTTTGCGATTCGTTTTAGCCGCTATGTGCAAACTTGAATCGCAGTTCTGAGCCTAACCCGCGCAAGCTGGATTACCGCGTTTTGCACATCATGCCTAAAAGGGCCTGTAAGACTTTGTGTGTATTAACTTGTTGCGATTCGTTTCAGCCGCTACGTGCAAACTTAAATCGCAGTTCTGAGCCTAACCCACGCAAGCTGGATGACCGCGTTTTGCACATCATGCCTAAAAGTGCCTGTAAGGCTTTGTGTGTATTAACTTATTGCGATTCGTTTTAGCCTATGTGCAAACTTGAATCGCAGTTCTGAGCCTAATTCGCGCTACTTGGAGTGACTCCGTTTTGCACATCATGCCTAAAAGTGCCTGTAAGGGGTTGTGTGTATTAACGTGTTGCGATTTGTTTGAGCCGTTATGTGCATACCTGAATAGCAGTTCTGAGCCTAACCCGCGCAAACTGGATGACCCCGTTTTGCACATCATGCCTAAAAGTGCCTCTAAGGCTATTAACTTGTTGCGATTCGTTTGAGCCGCTATGTGCAAACTTGAATAGCAGTTCTGAGCCTAACCCGCGCAAGCTGGATGACCCCGTATTGCACATCATGCCTAAAAGTGCCTATAAGGCTTTGTGTGTATTAACGTGTTGCGATTCGTTTGAGCCGCTATGTGCAAACTTGAATAGCAGTTCTGAGCCTAACCCGCGTAAACTGGATGACCCCGGTTTGCACATCATGCCTAAAAGTGCCTATAAGGCTTTGTGTGTATTAACTTGTTGCGATTCGTTTTAGCCGCTATGTGCAAACTTGAATCGCAGTTCTGAGCCTAACCCGCGCAAGCTGGATTACCGCGTTTTGCACATCATGCCTAAAAGGGCCTGTAAGACTTTGTGTGTATTAACTTGTTGCGATTCGTTTGAGCCGCTACGTGCAAACTTGAATCGCAGTTCTGCGCCTAATGCGCGCTACTTGGAGTGACTCCGTTTTGCACATCACGCCTAAAAGTGCCTGTAAGGGGTTGTGTGTATTAACGCGTTGCGATTCGTTTGAGCCGCTATGTGCAAACTTGAATAGCAGTTCTGAGCCTAACCCGCGCAAGCTGGATGACCCCGTATTGCACATCATGCCTAAAAGTGCCTATAAGGCTTTGTGTGTATTAACTTGTTGCGATTCGTTTTAGCCGCTATGTGCAAACTTGAATCGCATTTCTGAGCCTAACCCGCGCAAGCTGGATTACAGCGTTTTGCACATCATGCCTAAAAGCGCCTGTAAGACTTTGTGTGTATTAACTTGTTGCGATTCGTTTGAGCCGCTACGTGCAAACTTGAATCGCAGTTCTGCGCCTAATGCGCGCTACTTGGAGTGACTCCGTTTTGCACATCACGCCTAAAAGTGCCTGTAAGGGGTTGTGTGTATTAACGCGTTGCGATTCGTTTGAGCCGCTATGTGCAAACTTGAATAGCAGTTCTGAGCCTAACCCGCGCAAGCTGGATGACCGCGTTTTGCGCATCATGCTTAAAAGTGCCTCTACGGCTTTGTGTGTATTAACTTATTGCGATTCGTTTTAGCCAATGTGCGAACTTGAATCGCAGTTCCGAGCCTAATTCGCGCTACTTGGAGTGACTCCGTTTTGCACATCATGCCTAAAAGTGCCTGTAAGGGGTTGCGTGTATTAACTTGTTGCGATTCGTTTGAGCCGCTATGTGCAAACTTGAATAGCAGTTCTGAGCCTAACCCGCGTAAACTGGATGACCCCGGTTTGCACATCATGCCTAAAAGTGCCTATAAGGCTTTGTGTGTATTAACTTGTTGCGATTCGTTTTAGCCGCTATGTGCAAACTTGAATCCCAGTTCTGAGCCTAACCCGCGCAAGCTGGATTACCGCGTTTTGCACATCATGCCTAAAAGGGCCTGTAAGACTTTGTGTGTATTAACTTGTTGCGATTCGTTTGAGCCGCTACGTGCAAACTTGAATCGCAGTTCTGCACCTAATGCGCGCTACTTGGAGTGACTCCGTTTTGCACATCACGCCTAAAAGTGCCTGTAAGGGGTTGTGTGTATTAACGCGTTGCGATTCGTTTGAGCCGCTATGTGCAAACTTGAATAGCAGTTCTGAGCCTAACCCGCGCAAGCTGGATGACCGCGTTTTGCGCATCATGCCTAAAAGTGCCTCTACGGCTTTGTGTGTATTAACTTATTGCGATTCTTTTTAGCCAATGTGCGAACTTGAATCGCAGTTCTGAGCCTAATTCGCGCTACTTGGAGTACCTCCGTTTTGCACATCATGCCTAAAAGTGCCTGTAAGGGGTTGCGTGTATTAACTTGTTGCGATTCGTTTGAGCCGCTATGTGCAAACTTGAATAGCAGTTCTGAGCCTAACCCGCGCAAACTGGATGACCCCGGTTTGCACATCATGCCTAAAAGTGCCTATAAGGCTTTGTGTGTATTAACTTGTTGCAATTCGTTTTATCCGCTATGTGCAAACTTGAATCGCAGTTCTGAGCCTAACCCGCGCAAGCTGGATTACCGCGTTTTGCACATCATGCCTAAAAGCGCCTGTAAGACTTTGTGTGTATTAACTTGATGCGATTCGTTTGAGCCGCTACGTGCAAACCTGAATCGCAATTCTGAGCCTAATTCGCGCTACTTGGAGTGACTCCGTTTTGCACATCATGCCTAAAAGTGCCTGTAAGGGGTTGTGTGTATTAACGTGCTGCGATTTGTTTGAGCCGTTATGTGCATACTTGAATAGCAGTTCTGAGCCTAACCCGCGCAAACTGGATGACCCCGTTTTGCACATCATGCCTAAAAGTGCCTCTAAGGCTTTGTGTGTATTAACTTGTTGCGATTCGTTTGAGCCGCTATGTGCAAACTTGAATACCAGTTCTGAGCCTAACCCGCGCAAACTGGATGACCCCGGTTTGCACATCATGCCTAAAAGTGCCTATAAGGCTTTGTGTGTATTAACTTGTTGCGATTCGTTTTAGCCGCTATGTGCAAACTTGAATCGCATTTCTGAGCCTAACCCGCGCAAGCTGGATTACCGCGTTTTGCACATCATGCCTAAAAGCGCCTGTAAGACTTTGTGTGTATTAACTTGTTGCGATTCGTTTGAGCCGCTACGTGCAAACTTGAATCGCTGTTCTGCGCCTAATGCGCGCTACTTGGAGTGACTCCGTTTTGCACATCATGCCTAAAAGTGCCTGTAAGGGGTTGTG
Source organism: Amblyomma maculatum (assembly GCF_055883805.1). NCBI lineage: Eukaryota > Metazoa > Arthropoda > Arachnida > Ixodida > Ixodidae > Amblyomma > Amblyomma maculatum. Next base: position 485,695,865 of record NC_139344.1, on the reverse strand, counting down.
TGTATTAACGTGTTGCGATTCGTTTGAGCCGCAATGTGCAAACTTGAATAGCAGTTCTGAGCCTAACCCGCGCAAACTGGATGACCCCGTTATGCACATCATGCCTAAAAGTGCCTCTAAGGCTTTGTGTGTATTAACTTGTTGCGATTCGTTTGAGCCGCTACGTGCAAACTTGAATCGCAGTTCTGCGCCTAATGCGCGCTACTTGGAGTGACTCCGTTTTGCACATCACGCCTAAAAGTGCCTGTAAGGGGTTGTGTGTATTAACGCGTTGCGATTCGTTTGAGCCGCTATGTGCAAACTTGAATAGCAGTTCTGCGCCTAACCCGCGCAAGCTGGATGACCGCGTTTTGCGCATCATGCCTAAAAGTGCCTCTACGGCTTTGTGTGTATTAACTTATTGCGATTCGTTTTAGCCAATGTGCGAACTTGAATCGCAGTTCTGAGCCTAATTCGCGCTACTTGGAGTGACTCCGTTTTGCACATCATGCTTAAAAGTGCCTGTAAGGGGTTGCGTGTATTAAAGTTTTGCGATTCGTTTAGCCGCTATGTGCAAACTTGAATAGCAGTTCTGAGCCTAACCCGCGTAAACTGGATGACCCCGGTTTGCACATCATGCCTAAAAGTTCCTATAAGGCTTTGTGTGTATTAACTTGTTGCGATTCGTTTTAGCCGCTATGTGCAAACTTGAATCGCAGTTCTGAGCCTAACCCGCGCAAGCTGGATTACCGCGTTTTGCACATCATGCCTAAAAGGGCCTGTAAGACTTTGTGTGTATTAACTTGTTGCGATTCGTTTGAGCCGCTACGTGCAAACTTGAATCGCAGTTCTGCGCCTAATGCGCGCTACTTGGAGTGACTCCGTTTTGCACATCACGCCTAAAAGTGCCAGTAAGGGGTTGTGTGTATTAACGCGTAGCGATTCGTTTGAGCCGCTATGTGCAAACTTGAATAGCAGTTCTGAGCCTAACCCGCGCAAGCTGGATGACCGCGTTTTGCGCATCATGCCTAAAAGTGCCTCTACGGCTTTGTGCGTATTAACTTATTGCGATTCGTTTTAGCCAATGTGCGAACTTGAATCGCAGTTCTGAGCCTAATTCGCGCTACTTGGAGTGACTCCGTTTTGCACATCATGCCTAAAAGTGCCTGTAAGGGGTTGCGTGTATTAACGTTTTGCGATTCGTTTTAGCCGCTATGTGCAAACTTGAATCGCAGTTCTGAGCCTAACCCGCGCAAGCTGGATTACCGCGTTTTGCACATCATGCCTAAAAGGGCCTGTAAGACTTTGTGTGTATTAACTTGTTGCGATTCGTTTCAGCCGCTACGTGCAAACTTAAATCGCAGTTCTGAGCCTAACCCACGCAAGCTGGATGACCGCGTTTTGCACATCATGCCTAAAAGTGCCTGTAAGGCTTTGTGTGTATTAACTTATTGCGATTCGTTTTAGCCTATGTGCAAACTTGAATCGCAGTTCTGAGCCTAATTCGCGCTACTTGGAGTGACTCCGTTTTGCACATCATGCCTAAAAGTGCCTGTAAGGGGTTGTGTGTATTAACGTGTTGCGATTTGTTTGAGCCGTTATGTGCATACCTGAATAGCAGTTCTGAGCCTAACCCGCGCAAACTGGATGACCCCGTTTTGCACATCATGCCTAAAAGTGCCTCTAAGGCTATTAACTTGTTGCGATTCGTTTGAGCCGCTATGTGCAAACTTGAATAGCAGTTCTGAGCCTAACCCGCGCAAGCTGGATGACCCCGTATTGCACATCATGCCTAAAAGTGCCTATAAGGCTTTGTGTGTATTAACGTGTTGCGATTCGTTTGAGCCGCTATGTGCAAACTTGAATAGCAGTTCTGAGCCTAACCCGCGTAAACTGGATGACCCCGGTTTGCACATCATGCCTAAAAGTGCCTATAAGGCTTTGTGTGTATTAACTTGTTGCGATTCGTTTTAGCCGCTATGTGCAAACTTGAATCGCAGTTCTGAGCCTAACCCGCGCAAGCTGGATTACCGCGTTTTGCACATCATGCCTAAAAGGGCCTGTAAGACTTTGTGTGTATTAACTTGTTGCGATTCGTTTGAGCCGCTACGTGCAAACTTGAATCGCAGTTCTGCGCCTAATGCGCGCTACTTGGAGTGACTCCGTTTTGCACATCACGCCTAAAAGTGCCTGTAAGGGGTTGTGTGTATTAACGCGTTGCGATTCGTTTGAGCCGCTATGTGCAAACTTGAATAGCAGTTCTGAGCCTAACCCGCGCAAGCTGGATGACCCCGTATTGCACATCATGCCTAAAAGTGCCTATAAGGCTTTGTGTGTATTAACTTGTTGCGATTCGTTTTAGCCGCTATGTGCAAACTTGAATCGCATTTCTGAGCCTAACCCGCGCAAGCTGGATTACAGCGTTTTGCACATCATGCCTAAAAGCGCCTGTAAGACTTTGTGTGTATTAACTTGTTGCGATTCGTTTGAGCCGCTACGTGCAAACTTGAATCGCAGTTCTGCGCCTAATGCGCGCTACTTGGAGTGACTCCGTTTTGCACCTCACGCCTAAAAGTGCCTGTAAGGGGTTGTGTGTATTAACGCGTTGCGATTCGTTTGAGCCGCTATGTGCAAACTTGAATAGCAGTTCTGAGCCTAACCCGCGCAAGCTGGATGACCGCGTTTTGCGCATCATGCTTAAAAGTGCCTCTACGGCTTTGTGTGTATTAACTTATTGCGATTCGTTTTAGCCAATGTGCGAACTTGAATCGCAGTTCCGAGCCTAATTCGCGCTACTTGGAGTGACTCCGTTTTGCACATCATGCCTAAAAGTGCCTGTAAGGGGTTGCGTGTATTAACTTGTTGCGATTCGTTTGAGCCGCTATGTGCAAACTTGAATAGCAGTTCTGAGCCTAACCCGCGTAAACTGGATGACCCCGGTTTGCACATCATGCCTAAAAGTGCCTATAAGGCTTTGTGTGTATTAACTTGTTGCGATTCGTTTTAGCCGCTATGTGCAAACTTGAATCGCAGTTCTGAGCCTAACCCGCGCAAGCTGGATTACCGCGTTTTGCACATCATGCCTAAAAGGGCCTGTAAGACTTTGTGTGTATTAACTTGTTGCGATTCGTTTGAGCCGCTACGTGCAAACTTGAATCGCAGTTCTGCACCTAATGCGCGCTACTTGGAGTGACTCCGTTTTGCACATCACGCCTAAAAGTGCCTGTAAGGGGTTGTGTGTATTAACGCGTTGCGATTCGTTTGAGCCGCTATGTGCAAACTTGAATAGCAGTTCTGAGCCTAACCCGCGCAAGCTGGATGACCGCGTTTTGCGCATCATGCCTAAAAGTTCCTCTACGGCTTTGTGTGTATTAACTTATTGCGATTCTTTTTAGCCAATGTGCGAACTTGAATCGCAGTTCTGAGCCTAATTCGCGCTACTTGGAGTACCTCCGTTTTGCACATCATGCCTAAAAGTGCCTGTAAGGGGTTGCGTGTATTAACTTGTTGCGATTCGTTTGAGCCGCTATGTGCAAACTTGAATAGCAGTTCTGAGCCTAACCCGCGCAAACTGGATGACCCCGGTTTGCACATCATGCCTAAAAGTGCCTATAAGGCTTTGTGTGTATTAACTTCTTGCAATTCGTTTTATCCGCTATGTGCAAACTTGAATCGCAGTTCTGAGCCTAACCCGCGCAAGCTGGATTACCGCGTTTTGCACATCATGCCTAAAAGCGCCTGTAAGACTTTGTGTGTATTAACTTGATGCGATTCGTTTGAGCCGCTACGTGCAAACCTGAATCGCAATTCTGCGCCTAATGCGCGCTTCTTGGAGTGACTCCGTTTTGCACATCATGCCTAAAAGTGCCTGTAAGGGGTTGTGTGTATTAACGCGTTGCGATTCGTTTGAGCCGCTATGTGCAAACTTGAATAGCAGTTCTGAGCCTAACCCGCGCAAGCTGGATGACCGCGTTTTGCACATCATGCCTAAAAGTGCCTGTACGGCTTTGTGTGTATTAACTTATTGCGATTCGTTTTAGCCAATGTGCGAACTTGAATCGCAGTTCTGAGCCTAATTCGCGCTACTTGGAGTGACTCCGTTTTGCACATCATGCCTAAAAGTGCCTGTAAGGGGTTGCGTGTATTAACGTGTTGCGATTCGTTTGAGCCGCTATGTGCAAACTTGAATACCAGTTCTGAGCCTAACCCGCGCAAACTGGATGACCCCGGTTTGCACATCATGCCTAAAAGTGCCTATAAGGCTTTGTGTGTATTAACTTGTTGCGATTCGTTTTAGCCGCTATGTGCAAACTTGAATCGCAGTTCTGAGCCTAACCCGCGCAAGCTGGATTACCGCGTTTCGCACATCATGCCTAAAAGGGCCTGTAAGACTTTGTGTGTATTAACTTGTTGCGATTCGTTTGAGCCGCTACGTGCAAACTTGAATCGCATTTCTGCGCCTAATGCGCGCTACTTGGAGTGACTCCGTTTTGCACATCATGCCTAAAAGTGCCTGTAAGGGGTTGTGTGTATTAACGCGTTGCGATGCGTTTGAGCCGCTATGTGCAAACTTGAATAGCAGTTCTGAGCCTAACCCGCGCAAACTGGATGACCCCGCTTTGCACATTATGCCTAAAAGTGCCTCTAAGGCTTTGTGTGTATTAACTTGTTGCGATTCGTTTGAGCCGCTACGTGCAAACTTGAATCGCAGTTCTGCGCCTAATGCGCGCTACTTGGAGTGACTCCGTTTTGCACATCATGCCTAAAAGTGCCTGTAAGGGGTTGTGTGTATTAACGCGTTGCGATTTGTTTGAGCCGCTATGTGCAAACATGAATAGCAGTTCTGAGCCTAACCCGCGCAAGCTGGATGACCCCGTATTGCACATCATGCTTAAAAGTGCCTAAAGGCATTGTGTGTATCAACTTGTTGCGATTCGTTTCAGCCGCTACGTGCAAACTTAAATCGCAGTTCTGAGCCTAACCCACGCAAGCTGGATGACCGCGTTTTGCACATCATGCCTAAAAGTGCCTGTAAGGCTCTGTGTGCATTAACTTATTGCGATTCGTTTTAGCCTATGTGCGAACTTGAATCGCAGTTCTGAGCCTAATTCGCGCTACTTGGAGTGACTCCATTTTGCACATCATGCCTAAAAGTGCCTGTAAGGGGTTGTGTGTATTAACGTGTTGCGATTCGTTTGAGCCGTTATGTGCAAACTTGAATAGCAGTTCTGAGCCTAACCCGCGCAAACTGGATGACCCCGTTTTGCACATCATGCCTAAATGTGCCTCTAAGGCTTTGTGTGTATTAACTTGTTGCGATTCGTTTGAGCCGCTTTGTGCAAACTTGAATAGCAGTTCTGAGCCTAACCCGCGCAAGCTGGATGACCCCGTATTGCACATCATGCCTAAAAGTGCCTATAAGGCTTTGTGTGTATTAACTTGTTGCGATTCGTTTTAGCCGCTATGTGCCAACTTGAATCGCATTTCTGAGCCTAACCCGCGCAAGCTGGATTACCGCGTTTTGCACATCATGCCTAAAAGCGCCTGTAAGACTTTGTGTGTATTAACTTGTTGCGATTCGTTTGAGCCGCTACGTGCAAACTTGAATCGCTGTTCTGCGCCTAATGCGCGCTACTTGGAGTGACTCCGTTTTGCACATCATGCCTAAAAGTGCCTGTAAGGGGTTGTGTGTATTAACGTGTTGCGATTCGTTTGAGCCGCTATGTGCAAACTTGAATAGCAGTTCTGAGCCTAACCCGCGCAAGCTGGATGACCGCGTTTTGCGCATCATGCTTAAAAGTGCCTCTACGGCTTTGTGTGTATTAACTTATTGCGATTCGTTTTAGCCAATGTGCGAACTTGAATCGCAGTTCCGAGCCTAATTCGCGCTACTTGGAGTGACTCCGTTTTGCACATCATGCCTAAAAGTGCCTGTAAGGGGTTGCGTGTATTAACTTGTTGCGATTCGTTTGAGCCGCTATGTGCAAACTTGAATAGCAGTTCTGAGCCTAACCCGCGTAAACTGGATGACCCCGGTTTGCACATCATGCCTAAAAGTGCCTATAAGGCTTTGTGTGTATTAACTTGTTGCGATTCGTTTTAGCCGCTATGTGCAAACTTGAATCGCAGTTCTGAGCCTAACCCGCGCAAGCTGGATTACCGCGTTTTGCACATCATGCCTAAAAGGGCCTGTAAGACTTTGTGTGTATTAACTTGTTGCGATTCGTTTGAGCCGCTACGTGCAAACTTGAATCGCAGTTCTGCGCCTAATGCGCGCTACTTGGAGTGACTCCATTTTGCACATCACGCCTAAAAGTGCCTGTAAGGGGTTGTGTGTATTAACGCGTTGCGATTCGTTTGAGCCGCTACGTGCAAACTTGAATCGCAGTTCTGCGCCTAATGCGCGCTACTTGGAGTGACTCCGTTTTGCACATCATGCCTAAAAGTGCCTGTAAGGGGTTGTGTGTATTAACGCGTTGCGATTTGTTTGAGCCGCTATGTGCAAACATGAATAGCAGTTCTGAGCCTAACCCGCGCAAGCTGGATGACCCCGTATTGCACATCATGCTTAAAAGTGCCTAAAGGCATTGTGTGTATTAACTTGTTGCGATTCGTTTCAGCCGCTACGTGCAAACTTAAATCGCAGTTCTGAGCCTAACCCACGCAAGCTGGATGACCGCGTTTTGCACATCATGCCTAAAAGTGCCTGTAAGGCTCTGTGTGCATTAACTTATTGCGATTCGTTTTAGCCTATGTGCGAACTTGAATCGCAGTTCTGAGCCTAATTCGCGCTACTTGGAGTGACTCCATTTTGCACATCATGCCTAAAAGTGCCTGTAAGGGGTTGTGTGTATTAACGTGTTGCGATTCGTTTGAGCCGTTATGTGCAAACTTGAATAGCAGTTCTGAGCCTAACCCGCGCAAACTGGATGACCCCGTTTTGCACATCATGCCTAAATGTGCCTCTAAGGCTTTGTGTGTATTAACTTGTTGCGATTCGTTTGAGCCGCTTTGTGCAAACTTGAATAGCAGTTCTGAGCCTAACCCGCGCAAGCTGGATGACCCCGTATTGCACATCATGCCTAAAAGTGCCTATAAGGCTTTGTGTGTATTAACTTGTTGCGATTCGTTTTAGCCGCTATGTGCAAACTTGAATCGCATTTCTGAGCCTAACCCGCGCAAGCTGGATTACCGCGTTTTGCACATCATGCCTAAAAGCGCCTGTAAGACTTTGTGTGTATTAACTTGTTGCGATTCGTTTGAGCCGCTACGTGCAAACTTGAATCGCTGTTCTGCGCCTAATGCGCGCTACTTGGAGTGACTCCGTTTTGCACATCATGCCTAAAAGTGCCTGTAAGGGGTTGTGTGTATTAACGTGTTGCGATTCGTTTGAGCCGCTATGTGCAAACTTGAATAGCAGTTCTGAGCCTAACCCGCGCAAACTGGATGACCCCGTTATGCACATCATGCCTAAAAGTGCCTCTAAGGCTTTGTGTGTATTAACTTGTTGCGATTCGTTTGAGCCGCTATGTGCAAACTTGAATAGCAGTTCTGAGCCTAACCCATGCAAGCTGGATGACCGCGTTTTGCACATCATGCCTAAAAGTGCCTGTACGGTTTTGTGTGTATTAACTTGTTGCGATTCGTTTGAGCCGCTACGTGCAAACTTGAATCGCAGTTCTGCGCCTAATGCGCGCTACTTGGAGTGACTCCGTTTTGCACATCACGCCTAAAAGTGCCTGTAAGGGGTTGTGTGTATTAACGCGTTGCGATTCGTTTGAGCCGCTATGTGCAAACTTGAATAGCAGTTCTGAGCCTAACCCGCGCAAGCTGGATGACGGCACTTTACGGCTTTGTGTGTATTAACTTATTGCGATTCGTTTTAGCCAATGTGCGAACTTGAATCGCAGTTCTGAGCCTAATTCGCGCTACTTGGAGTGACTCCGTTTTGCACATCATGCCTAAAAGTGCCTGTAAGGGGTTGCGTTTATTAACGTTTTGCGATTCGTTTGAGCCGCTATGTGCAAACTTGAATAGCAGTTCTGAGCCTAACCCGCGTAAACTGGATGACCCCTGTTTGCACATCATGCCTAAAAGTGCCTATAAGGCTTTGTGTGTATTAACTTGTTGCGATTCGTTTTAGCCGCTATGTGCAAACTTGAATCGCAGTTCTGAGCCTAACCCGCGCAAGCTGGATTACCGCGTTTTGCACATCATGCCTAAAAGGGCCTGTAAGACTTTGTGTGTATTAACTTGTTGCGATTCGTTTGAGCCGCTACGTGCAAACTTGAATCGCAGTTCTGCGCCTAATGCGCGCTACTTGGAGTGACTCCGTTTTGCACATCATGCCTAAAAGTGCCTGTAAGGGGTTGTGTCTATTAACGCGCTGCGATGCGTTTGAGCCGCTATGTGCAAACTTGAATAGCAGTTCTGAGCCTAACCCGCGCAAACTGGATGACCCCGTTTTGCACATCATGCCTAAAAGTGCCCTAAGGCTTTGTGTGTATTAACTTGTTGCGATTCGTTTGAGCCGCTACGTGCAAACTTGAATCGCAGTTCTGCGCCTAATGCGCGCTACTTGGAGTGACTCCGTTTTGCACATCATGCCTAAAAGTGCCTGTAAGGGGTTGTGTGTATTAACGCGTTGCGATTCGTTTGAGCCGCTATGTGCAAACTTGAATAGCAGTTCTGAGCCTAACCCGCGCAAGCTGGATGACCCCGTATTGCACATCATGCTTAAAAGTGCCTATAAGGCATTGTGTGTATTAAATTGTTGCGATTCGTTTCAGCCGCTACGTGCAAACTTGAATCGCAGTTCTGCGCCTAATGCGCGCTACTTGGAGTGACTCCGTTTTGCACATCAGGCCTAAAAGTGCCTGTAAGGGGTTGTGTGTATTAACGCGTTGCGATTCGTTTGAGCCGCTATGTGCAAACTTGAATAGAAGTTCTGAGCCTAACCCGCGCAAGCTGGATGACCCCGTATTGCACATCATGCTTAAAAGTGCCTATAAGGCATTGTGTGTATTAACTTGTTGCGATTCGTTTCAGCCGCTACGTGCAAACTTAAATCGCAGTTCTGAGCCTAACCCACGCAAGCTGGATGACCGCGTTTTGCACGTCATGCCTAAAAGTGCCTGTAAGGCTTTGTGTGTATTAACTTATTGCGATTCGTTTTAGCCTATGTGCAAACTTGAATCGCAGTTCTGAGCCTAATTCGCGCTACTTGGAGTGACTCCGTTTTGCACATCATGCCTAAAAGTGCCTGTAAGGGGTTGTGTGTATTAACGTGTTGCGATTTGTTTGAGCCGTTATGTGCATACTTGAATACCAGTTCTGAGCCTAACCCGCGCAAACTGGATGACCCCGGTTTGCACATTATGCCTAAAAGTGCCTATAAGGCTTTGTGTGTATTAACTTGTTGCGATTCGTTTTAGCCGCTATGTGCAAACTTGAATCGCAGTTCTGAGCCTAACCCGCGCAAGCTGGATTACCGCGTTTTGCACATCATGCCTAAAAGGGCCTGTAAGACTTTGTGTGTATTAACTTGTTGCGATTCGTTTGAGCCGCTACGTGCAAACTTGAATCGCAGTTCTGCGCCTAATGCGCGCTACTTGGAGTGACTCCGTTTTGCACATCATGCCTAAAAGTGCCTGTAAGGGGTTGTGTGTATTAACGCGTTGCGATGCGTTTGAGCCGCTATGTGCAAACTTGAATAGCAGTTCTGAGCCTAACCCGCGCAAACTGGATGACCCCGTTTTGCACATTATGCCTAAAAGTGCCTCTAAGTCTTTGTGTGTATTAACTTGTTGCGAGTCGTTTGAGCCGCTACGTGCAAACTTGAATCGCAGTTCTGCGCCTAATGCGCGCTACTTGGAGTGACTCCGTTTTGCACATCATGCCTAAAAGTGCCTGTAAGGGGTTGTGTGTATTAACGCGTTGCGATTTGTTTGAGCCGCTATGTGCAAACATGAATAGCAGTTCTGAGCCTAACCCGCGCAAGCTGGATGACCCCCTATTGCACATCATGCTTAAAAGTGCCTAAAGGCATTGTGTGTATTAACTTGTTGCGATTCGTTTCAGCCGCTACGTGCAAACTTAAATCGCAGTTCTGAGCCTAACCCACGCAAGCTGGATGACCGCGTTTTGCACATCATGCCTAAATGTGCCTGTAAGGCTCTGTGTGCATTAACTTATTGCGATTCGTTTTAGCCTATGTGCGAACTTGAATCGCAGTTCTGAGCCTAATTCGCGCTACTTGGAGTGACTCCATTTTGCACATCATGCCTAAAAGTGCCTGTAAGGGGTTGTGTGTATTAACGTGTTGCGATTCGTTTGAGCCGTTATGTGCAAACTTGAATAGCAGTTCTGAGCCTAACCCGCGCAAACTGGATGACCCCGTTTTGCTCATCATGCCTAAATGTGCCTCTAAGGCTTTGTGTGTATTAACTTGTTGCGATTCGTTTGAGTCGCTATGTGCAAACTTGAATAGCAGTTCTGAGCCTAACCCGCGCAAGCTGGATGACCCCGTATTGCACATCATGCCTAAAAGTGCCTATAAGGCTTTGTGTGTATTAACTTGTTGCGATTCGTTTTAGCCGCTATGTGCAAACTTGAATCGCAGTTCTGAGCCTAACCCGCGCAAGCTGGATTACCGCGTTTTGCACATCATGCCTAAAAGCGCCTGTAAGACTTTGTGTGTATTAACTTGTTGCGATTCGTTTGAGCCGCTACGTGCAAACTTGAATCGCTGTTCTGCGCCTAATGCGCGCTACTTGGAGTGACTCCGTTTTGCACATCATGCCTAAAAGTGCCTGTAAGGGGTTGTGTGTATTAACGTGTTGCGATTCGTTTGAGCCGCAATGTGCAAACTTGAATAGCAGTTCTGAGCCTAACCCGCGCAAACTGGATGACCCCGTTATGCACATCATGCCTAAAAGTGCCTCTAAGGCTTTGTGTGTATTAACTTGTTGCGATTCGTTTGAGCCGCTACGTGCAAACTTGAATCGCAGTTCTGCGCCTAATGCGCGCTACTTGGAGTGACTCCGTTTTGCACATCACGCCTAAAAGTGCCTGTAAGGGGTTGCGTGTATTAACGCGTTGCGATTCGTTTGAGCCGCTATGTGCAAACTTGAATAGCAGTTCTGAGCCTAACCCGCGCAAGCTGGATGACCGCGTTTTGCGCATCATGCCTAAAAGGGCCTCTACGGCTTTGTGTGTATTAACTTATTGCGATTCGTTTTAGCCAATGTGCGAACTTGAATCGCAGTTCTGAGCCTAATTCGCGCTACTTGGAGTGACTCCGTTTTGCACATCATGCCTAAAAGTGCCTGTAAGGGGTTGCGTGTATTAACGTTTTGCGATTCGTTTAGCCGCTATGTGCAAACTTGAATAGCAGTTCTGAGCCTAACCCGCGTAAACTGGATGACCCCGGTTTGCACATCATGCCTAAAAGTTCCTATAAGGCTTTGTGTGTATTAACTTGTTGCGATTCGTTTTAGCCGCTATGTGCAAACTTGAATCGCAGTTCTGAGCCTAACCCGCGCAAGCTGGATTACCGCGTTTTGCACATCATGCCTAAAAGGGCCTGTAAGACTTTGTGTGTATTAACTTGTTGCGATTCGTTTGAGCCGCTACGTGCAAACTTGAATCGCAGTTCTGCGCCTAATGCGCGCTACTTGGAGTGACTCCGTTTTGCACATCACGCCTAAAAGTGCCTGTAAGGGGTTGTGTGTATTAACGCGTTGCGATTCGTTTGAGCCGCTATGTGCAAACTTGAATAGCAGTTCTGAGCCTAACCCGCGCAAGCTGGATGACCGCGTTTTGCGCATCATGCCTAAAAGTGCCTCTACGGCTTTGTGTGTATTAACTTATTGCGATTCGTTTTAGCCAATGTGCGAACTTGAATCGCAGTTCTGAGCCTAATTCGCGCTACTTGGAGTGACTTCGTTTTGCACATCATGCCTAAAAGTGCCTGTAAGGGGTTGCGTGTATTAACGTTTTGCGATTCGTTTAGCCGCTATGTGCAAACTTGAATAGCAGTTCTGAGCCTAACCCGCGTAAACTGGATGACCCCGGTTTGCACATCATGCCTAAAAGTTCCTATAAGGCTTTGTGTGTATTAACTTGTTGCGATTCGTTTTAGCCGCTATGTGCAAACTTGAATCGCAGTTCTGAGCCTAACCCGCGCAAGCTGGATTACCGCGTTTTGCACATCATGCCTAAAAGGGCCTGTAAGACTTTGTGTGTATTAACTTGTTGCGATTCGTTTGAGCCGCTACGTGCAAACTTGAATCGCAGTTCTGCGCCTAATGCGCGCTACTTGGAGTGACTCCGTTTTGCACATCATGCCTAAAAGTGCCTGTAAGGGGTTGTGTCTATTAACGCGTTGCGATGCGTTTGAGCCGCTATGTGCAAACTTGAATAGCAGTTCTGAGCCTAACCCGCGCAAACTGGATGACCCCGTTTTGCACATCATGCCTAAAAGTGCCTCTAAGGCTTTGTGTGTATTAACTTGTTGCGATTCGTTTTAGCCTATGTGCAAACTTGAATCGCAGTTCTGAGCCTAATTCGCGCTACTTGGAGTGACTGCGTTTTGCACATCATGCCTAAAAGTGCCTGTAAGGGGTTGTGTGTATTAACGTGTTGCGATTTGTTTGAGCCGTTATGTGCATACTTGAATAGCAGTTCTGAGCCTAACCCGCGCAAACTGGATGACCCCGTTTTGCACATCATGCCTAAAAGTGCCTCTAAGGCTATTAACTTGTTGCGATTCGTTTGAGCCGCTATGTGCAAACTTGAATAGCAGTTCTGAGCCTAACCCGCGCAAGCTGGATGACCCCGTATTGCACATCATGCCTAAAAGTGCCTATAAGGCTTTGTGTGTATTAACTTGTTGCGATTCGTTTTAGCCGCTATGTGCAAACTTGAATCGCATTTCTGAGCCTAACCCGCGCAAGATGGATTACCGCGTTTTGCACATCATGCCTAAAAGCGCCTGTAAGACTTTGTGTGTATTAACTTGTTGCGATTCGTTTGAGCCGCTACGTGCAAACTTGAATCGCTGTTCTGCGCCTAATGCGCGCTACTTGGAGTGACTCCGTTTTGCACATCATGCCTAAAAGTGCCTGTAAGGGGTTGTGTGTATTAACGTGTTGCGATTCGTTTGAGCCGCTATGTGCAAACTTGAATAGCAGTTCTGAGCCTAACCCGCGCAAACTGGATGACCCCGTTATGCACATCATGCCTAAAAGTGCCTCTAAGGCTTTGTGTGTATTAACTTGTTGCGATTCGTTTGAGCCGCTATGTGCAAACTTGAATAGCAGTTCTGAGCCTAACCCATGCAAGCTGGATGACCGCGTTTTGCACATCATGCCTAAAAGTGCCTGTACGGTTTTGTGTGTATTAACTTGTTGCGATTCGTTTGAGCCGCTACGTGCAAACTTGAATCGCAGTTCTGCGCCTAATGCGCGCTACTTGGAGTGACTCCGTTTTGCACATCACGCCTAAAAGTGCCTGTAAGGGGTTGTGTGTATTAACGCGTTGCGATTCGTTTGAGCCGCTATGTGCAAACTTGAATAGCAGTTCTGAGCCTAACCCGCGCAAGCTGGATGACGGCACTTTACGGCTTTGTGTGTATTAACTTATTGCGATTCGTTTTAGCCAATGTGCGAACTTGAATCGCAGTTCTGAGCCTAATTCGCGCTACTTGGAGTGACTCCGTTTTGCACATCATGCCTAAAAGTGCCTGTAAGGGGTTGCGTTTATTAACGTTTTGCGATTCGTTTGAGCCGCTATGTGCAAACTTGAATAGCAGTTCTGAGCCTAACCCGCGTAAACTGGATGACCCCTGTTTGCACATCATGCCTAAAAGTGCCTATAAGGCTTTGTGTGTATTAACTTGTTGCGATTCGTTTTAGCCGCTATGTGCAAACTTGAATCGCAGTTCTGAGCCTAACCCGCGCAAGCTGGATTACCGCGTTTTGCACATCATGCCTAAAAGGGCCTGTAAGACTTTGTGTGTATTAACTTGTTGCGATTCGTTTGAGCCGCTACGTGCAAACTTGAATCGCAGTTCTGCGCCTAATGCGCGCTACTTGGAGTGACTCCGTTTTGCACATCATGCCTAAAAGTGCCTGTAAGGGGTTGTGTCTATTAACGCGCTGCGATGCGTTTGAGCCGCTATGTGCAAACTTGAATAGCAGTTCTGAGCCTAACCCGCGCAAACTGGATGACCCCGTTTTGCACATCATGCCTAAAAGTGCCCTAAGGCTTTGTGTGTATTAACTTGTTGCGATTCGTTTGAGCCGCTACGTGCAAACTTGAATCGCAGTTCTGCGCCTAATGCGCGCTACTTGGAGTGACTCCGTTTTGCACATCATGCCTAAAAGTGCCTGTAAGGGGTTGTGTGTATTAACGCGTTGCGATTCGTTTGAGCCGCTATGTGCAAACTTGAATAGCAGTTCTGAGCCTAACCCGCGCAAGCTGGATGACCCCGTATTGCACATCATGCTTAAAAGTGCCTATAAGGCATTGTGTGTATTAAATTGTTGCGATTCGTTTCAGCCGCTACGTGCAAACTTGAATCGCAGTTCTGCGCCTAATGCGCGCTACTTGGAGTGACTCCGTTTTGCACATCAGGCCTAAAAGTGCCTGTAAGGGGTTGTGTGTATTAACGCGTTGCGATTCGTTTGAGCCGCTATGTGCAAACTTGAATAGAAGTTCTGAGCCTAACCCGCGCAAGCTGGATGACCCCGTATTGCACATCATGCTTAAAAGTGCCTATAAGGCATTGTGTGTATTAACTTGTTGCGATTCGTTTCAGCCGCTACGTGCAAACTTAAATCGCAGTTCTGAGCCTAACCCACGCAAGCTGGATGACCGCGTTTTGCACGTCATGCCTAAAAGTGCCTGTAAGGCTTTGTGTGTATTAACTTATTGCGATTCGTTTTAGCCTATGTGCAAACTTGAATCGCAGTTCTGAGCCTAATTCGCGCTACTTGGAGTGACTCCGTTTTGCACATCATGCCTAAAAGTGCCTGTAAGGGGTTGTGTGTATTAACGTGTTGCGATTTGTTTGAGCCGTTATGTGCATACTTGAATACCAGTTCTGAGCCTAACCCGCGCAAACTGGATGACCCCGGTTTGCACATTATGCCTAAAAGTGCCTATAAGGCTTTGTGTGTATTAACTTGTTGCGATTCGTTTTAGCCGCTATGTGCAAACTTGAATCGCAGTTCTGAGCCTAACCCGCGCAAGCTGGATTACCGCGTTTTGCACATCATGCCTAAAAGGGCCTGTAAGACTTTGTGTGTATTAACTTGTTGCGATTCGTTTGAGCCGCTACGTGCAAACTTGAATCGCAGTTCTGCGCCTAATGCGCGCTACTTGGAGTGACTCCGTTTTGCACATCATGCCTAAAAGTGCCTGTAAGGGGTTGTGTGTATTAACGCGTTGCGATGCGTTTGAGCCGCTATGTGCAAACTTGAATAGCAGTTCTGAGCCTAACCCGCGCAAACTGGATGACCCCGTTTTGCACATTATGCCTAAAAGTGCCTCTAAGTCTTTGTGTGTATTAACTTGTTGCGAGTCGTTTGAGCCGCTACGTGCAAACTTGAATCGCAGTTCTGCGCCTAATGCGCGCTACTTGGAGTGACTCCGTTTTGCACATCATGCCTAAAAGTGCCTGTAAGGGGTTGTGTGTATTAACGCGTTGCGATTTGTTTGAGCCGCTATGTGCAAACATGAATAGCAGTTCTGAGCCTAACCCGCGCAAGCTGGATGACCCCCTATTGCACATCATGCTTAAAAGTGCCTAAAGGCATTGTGTGTATTAACTTGTTGCGATTCGTTTCAGCCGCTACGTGCAAACTTAAATCGCAGTTCTGAGCCTAACCCACGCAAGCTGGATGACCGCGTTTTGCACATCATGCCTAAATGTGCCTGTAAGGCTCTGTGTGCATTAACTTATTGCGATTCGTTTTAGCCTATGTGCGAACTTGAATCGCAGTTCTGAGCCTAATTCGCGCTACTTGGAGTGACTCCATTTTGCACATCATGCCTAAAAGTGCCTGTAAGGGGTTGTGTGTATTAACGTGTTGCGATTCGTTTGAGCCGTTATGTGCAAACTTGAATAGCAGTTCTGAGCCTAACCCGCGCAAACTGGATGACCCCGTTTTGCACATCATGCCTAAATGTGCCTCTAAGGCTTTGTGTGTATTAACTTGTTGCGATTCGTTTGAGTCGCTATGTGCAAACTTGAATAGCAGTTCTGAGCCTAACCCGCGCAAGCTGGATGACCCCGTATTGCACATCATGCCTAAAAGTGCCTATAAGGCTTTGTGTGTATTAACTTGTTGCGATTCGTTTTAGCCGCTATGTGCAAACTTGAATCGCAGTTCTGAGCCTAACCCGCGCAAGCTGGATTACCGCGTTTTGCACATCATGCCTAAAAGCGCCTGTAAGACTTTGTGTGTATTAACTTGTTGCGATTCGTTTGAGCCGCTACGTGCAAACTTGAATCGCTGTTCTGCGCCTAATGCGCGCTACTTGGAGTGACTCCGTTTTGCACATCATGCCTAAAAGTGCCTGTAAGGGGTTGTGTGTATTAACGTGTTGCGATTCGTTTGAGCCGCAATGTGCAAACTTGAATAGCAGTTCTGAGCCTAACCCGCGCAAACTGGATGACCCCGTTATGCACATCATGCCTAAAAGTGCCTCTAAGGCTTTGTGTGTATTAACTTGTTGCGATTCGTTTGAGCCGCTACGTGCAAACTTGAATCGCAGTTCTGCGCCTAATGCGCGCTACTTGGAGTGACTCCGTTTTGCACATCACGCCTAAAAGTGCCTGTAAGGGGTTGCGTGTATTAACGCGTTGCGATTCGTTTGAGCCGCTATGTGCAAACTTGAATAGCAGTTCTGAGCCTAACCCGCGCAAGCTGGATGACCGCGTTTTGCGCATCATGCCTAAAAGGGCCTCTACGGCTTTGTGTGTATTAACTTATTGCGATTCGTTTTAGCCAATGTGCGAACTTGAATCGCAGTTCTGAGCCTAATTCGCGCTACTTGGAGTGACTCCGTTTTGCACATCATGCCTAAAAGTGCCTGTAAGGGGTTGCGTGTATTAACGTTTTGCGATTCGTTTAGCCGCTATGTGCAAACTTGAATAGCAGTTCTGAGCCTAACCCGCGTAAACTGGATGACCCCGGTTTGCACATCATGCCTAAGAGTTCCTATAAGGCTTTGTGTGTATTAACTTGTTGCGATTCGTTTTAGCCGCTATGTGCAAACTTGAATCGCAGTTCTGAGCCTAACCCGCGCAAGCTGGATTACCGCGTTTTGCACATCATGCCTAAAAGGGCCTGTAAGACTTTGTGTGTATTAACTTGTTGCGATTCGTTTGAGCCGCTACGTGCAAACTTGAATCGCAGTTCTGCGCCTAATGCGCGCTACTTGGAGTGACTCCGTTTTGCACATCACGCCTAAAAGTGCCTGTAAGGGGTTGTGTGTATTAACGCGTTGCGATTCGTTTGAGCCGCTATGTGCAAACTTGAATAGCAGTTCTGAGCCTAACCCGCGCAAGCTGGATGACCACGTTTTGCGCATCATGCCTAAAAGTGCCTCTACGGCTTTGTGTGTATTAACTTATTGCGATTCGTTTTAGCCAATGTGCGAACTTGAATCGCAGTTCTGAGCCTAATTCGCGCTACTTGGAGTGACTTCGTTTTGCACATCATGCCTAAAAGTGCCTGTAAGGGGTTGCGTGTATTAACGTTTTGCGATTCGTTTAGCCGCTATGTGCAAACTTGAATAGCAGTTCTGAGCCTAACCCGCGTAAACTGGATGACCCCGGTTTGCACATCATGCCTAAAAGTTCCTATAAGGCTTTGTGTGTATTAACTTGTTGCGATTCGTTTTAGCCGCTATGTGCAAACTTGAATCGCAGTTCTGAGCCTAACCCGCGCAAGCTGGATTACCGCGTTTTGCACATCATGCCTAAAAGGGCCTGTAAGACTTTGTGTGTATTAACTTGTTGCGATTCGTTTGAGCCGCTACGTGCAAGCTTGAATCGCAGTTCTGCGCCTAATGCGCGCTACTTGGAGTGACTCCGTTTTGCACATCATGCCTAAAAGTGCCTGTAAGGGGTTGTCTATTAACGCGTTGCGATGCGTTTGAGCCGCTATGTGCAAACTTGAATAGCAGTTCTGAGCCTAACCCGCGCAAACTGGATGACCCCGTTTTGCACATCATGCCTAAAAGTGCCTCTAAGGCTTTGTGTGTATTAACTTGTTGCGATTCGTTTTAGCCTATGTGCAAACTTGAATCGCAGTTCTGAGCCTAATTCGCGCTACTTGGAGTGACTGCGTTTTGCACATCATGCCTAAAAGTGCCTGTAAGGGGTTGTGTGTATTAACGTGTTGCGATTTGTTTGAGCCGTTATGTGCATACTTGAATAGCAGTTCTGAGCCTAACCCGCGCAAACTGGATGACCCCGTTTTGCACATCATGCCTAAAAGTGCCTCTAAGGCTATTAACTTGTTGCGATTCGTTTGAGCCGCTATGTGCAAACTTGAATAGCAGTTCTGAGCCTAACCCGCGCAAGCTGGATGACCCCGTATTGCACATCATGCCTAAAAGTGCCTATAAGGCTTTGTGTGTATTAACTTGTTGCGATTCGTTTTAGCCGCTATGTGCAAACTTGAATCGCATTTCTGAGCCTAACCCGCGCAAGATGGATTACCGCGTTTTGCACATCATGCCTAAAAGCGCCTGTAAGACTTTGTGTGTATTAACTTGTTGCGATTCGTTTGAGCCGCTACGTGCAAACTTGAATCGCTGTTCTGCGCCTAATGCGCGCTACTTGGAGTGACTCCGTTTTGCACATCATGCCTAAAAGTGCCTGTAAGGGGTTGTGTTTATTAACGTGTTGCGATTCGTTTGAGCCGCTCTGTGCAAACTTGAATAGCAGTTCTGAGCCTAACCCGCGCAAACTGGATGACCCCGTTATGCACATCATGCCTAAAAGTGCCTCTAAGGCTTTGTGTGTATTAACTTGTTGCGATTCGTTTGAGCCGCTATGTGCAAACTTGAATAGCAGTTCTGAGCCTAACCCATGCAAGCTGGATGACCGCGTTTTGCACATCATGCCTAAAAGTGCCTGTACGGTTTTGTGTGTATTAACTTGTTGCGATTCGTTTGAGCCGCTACGTGCAAACTTGAATCGCAGTTCTGCGCCTAATGCGCGCTACTTGGAGTGACTCCGTTTTGCACATCACGCCTAAAAGTGCCTTTAAGGGGTTGTGTGTATTAACTCGTTGCGATTCGTTTGAGCCGCTATGTGCAAACTTGAATAGCAGTTCTGAGCCTAACCCGCGCAAGCTGGGTGACCGCGTTTTGCGCATCATGCCTAAAAGTGCCTCTACGGCTTTGTGTGTATTAACTTATTGCGATTCGTTTTAGCCAATGTGCGAACTTGAATCGCAGTTCTGAGCCTAATTCGCGCTACTTGGAGTGACTCCGTTTTGCACATCATGCCTAAAAGTGCCTGTAAGGGGTTGCGTGTATTAACTTGTTGCGATTCGTTTTAGCCGCTATGTGCAAACTTGAATCGCAGTTCTGAGCCTAACCCGCGCAAGCTGGATTACCGCGTTTTGCACATCATGCCTAAAAGGGCCTGTAAGACTTTGTGTGTATTAACTTGTTGCGATTCGTTTGAGCCGCTACGTGCAAACTTGAATCGCAGTTCTGCGCCTAATGCGCGCTACTTGGAGTGACTCCGTTTTGCACATCATGCCTAAAAGTGCCTGTAAGGGGTTGTGTCTATTAACGCGTTGCGATGCGTTTGAGCCGCTATGTGCAAACTTGAATCGCATTTCTGAGCCTAACCCGCGCAAGCTGGATTACCGCGTTTTGCACATCATGCCTAAAAGCGCCTGTAAGACTTTGTGTGTATTAACTTGTTGCGATTCGTTTGAGCCGCTACGTGCAAACTTGAATCGCTGTTCTGGCCTAATGCGCGCTACTTGGAGTGACTCCGTTTTGCACATCATGCCTAAAAGTGCCTGTAAGGGGTTGTGTGTATTAACGTGTTGCGATTCGTTTGAGCCGCTATGTGCAAACTTGAATAGCAGTTCTGAGCCTAACCCGCGCAAACTGGATGACCCCGTTATGCACATCATGCCTAAAAGTGCCTGTACGGCTTTGTGTGTATTAACTTATTGCGATTCGTTTTAGCCAATGTGCGAACTTGAATCGCAGTTCTGAGCCTAATTCGCGCTACTTGGAGTGACTCCGTTTTGCACTTCATGCCTAAAAGTGCCTGTAAGGGGTTGTGTGTATTAACTTGTTGCGATTCGTTTCAGCCGCTACGTGCAAACTTAAATCGCAGTTCTGAGCCTAACCCACGCAAGCTGGATGACCGCGTTTTGCACATCATGCCTAAAAGTGCCTGTAAGGCTCTGTGTGCATTAACTTATTGCGATTCGTTTTAGCCTATGTGCGAACTTGAATCGCAGTTCTGAGCCTAATTCGCGCTACTTGGAGTGACTCCATTTTGCACATCAAGCCTAAAAGTGCCTGTTAGGGGTTGTGTGTATTAACGTGTTGCGATTCGTTTGAGCCGTTATGTGCAAACTTGAATAGCAGTTCTGAGCCTAACCCGCGCAAACTGGATGACCCCGTTTTGCACATCATGCCTAAATGTGCCTCTAAGGCTTTGTGTGTATTAACTTGTTGCGATTCGTTTGAGCCGCTATGTGCAAACTTGAATAGCAGTTCTGAGCCTAACCCGCGCAAGCTGGATGACCCCGTATTGCACATCATGCCTAAAAGTGCCTATAAGGCTTTGCGTGTATTAACTTGTTGCGATTCGTTTTAGCCGCTATGTGCAAACTTGAATCGCATTTCTGAGCCTAACCCGCGCGAGCTGGATTACCGCGTTTTGCACATCATGCCTAAAAGCGCCTGTAAGACTTTGTGTGTATTAACTTGTTGCGATTCGTTTGAGCCGCTACGTGCAAACTTGAATCGCTGTTCTGCGCCTAATGCGCGCTACTTGGAGTGACTCCGTTTTGCACATCATGCCTAAAAGTGCCTGTAAGGGGTTGTGTGTATTAACGTGTTGCGATTCGTTTGAGCCGCTATGTGCAAACTTGAATAGCAGTTCTGAGCCTAACCCGCGCAAACTGGATGACCCCGTTATGCACATCATGCCTAAAAGTGTCTCTAAGGCTTTGTGTGTATTAACTTGTTGCGATTCGTTTGAGCCGCTATGTGCAAACTTGAATAGCAGTTCTGAGCCTAACCCATGCAAGCTGGATGACCGCGTTTTGCACATCATGCCTAAAAGTGCCTGTACGGTTTTGTGTGTATTAACTTGTTGCGATTCGTTTGAGCCGCTACGTGCAAACTTGAATCGCAGTTCTGCGCCTAATGCGCGCTACTTGGAGTGACTCCGTTTTGCACATCACGCCTAAAAGTGCCTTTAAGGGGTTGTGTGTATTAACGCGTTGCGATTCGTTTGAGCCGCTACGTGCAAACTTGAATCGCTGTTCTGTGCCTAATGCGCGCTACTTGGAGTACTCCGTTTTGCACATCGTGCCTAAAAGTGCCTGCAAGGGGTTGTGTGTATTAACGTGTTGCGATTCGTTTGAGCCGCTATGTGCAAACTTGAATAGCAGTTCTGAGCCTAACCCGCGCAAACTGGATGACCCCGTTATGCACATCATGCCTAAAAGTGCCTGTAAGGGGTTGCGTGTAATAACGTTTTGCGATTCGTTTGAGCCGCTATGTGCAAACTTGAATAGCAGTTCTGAGCCTAACCCGCGTAAACTGGATGACCCCGGTTTGCACATCATGCCTAAAAGTGCCTATAAGGCTTTGTGTGTATTAACTTGGTTGCGATTCGTTTTAACCGCTATGTGCAAACTTGAATCGCAGTTCTGAGCCTAACCCGCGCAAGCTGGATTACCGCGTTTTGCACATCATGCCTAAAAGGGCCTGTAAGACTTTGTGTGTATTAACATGTTGCGATTCGTTTGAGCCGCTACGTGCAAACTTGAATCGCAGTTCTGCGCCTAATGCGCGCTACTTGGAGTGACTCCGTTTTGCACATCATGCCTAAAAGTGCCTGTAAGGGGTTGTGTCTATTAACGCGTTGCGATGCGTTTGAGCCGCTATGTGCAAACTTGAATCGCATTTCTGAGCCTAACCCGCGCAAGCTGGATTACCGCGTTTTGCACATCATGCCTAAAAGCGCCTGTAAGACTTTGTGTGTATTAACTTGTTGCGATTCGTTTGAGCCGCTACGTGCAAACTTGAATCGCTGTTCTGCGCCTAATGCGCGCTACTTGGAGTGACTCCGTTTTGCACATCATGCCTAAAAGTGCCTGTAAGGGGTTGTGTGTATTAACGTGTTGCGATTCGTTTGAGCCGCTATGTGCAAACTTGAATAGCAGTTCTGAGCCTAACCCGCGCAAACTGGATGACCCCGTTATGCACATCATGCCTAAAAGTGCCTGTACGGCTTTGTGTGTATTAACTTATTGCGATTCGTTTTAGCCAATGTGCGAACTTGAATCGCAGTTCTGAGCCTAATTCGCGCTACTTGGAGTGACTCCGTTTTGCACATCATGCCTAAAAGTGCCTGTAAGGGGTTGTGTGTATTAACTTGTTGCGATTCGTTTCAGCCGCTACGTGCAAACTTAAATCGCAGTTCTGAGCCTAACCCACGCAATCTGGATGACCGCGTTTTGCACATCATGCCTAAAAGCGCCTGTAAGGCTCTGTGTGCATTAACTTATTGCGATTCGTTTTAGCCTATGTGCGAACTTGAATCGCAGTTCTGAGCCTAATTCGCGCTACTTGGAGTGACTCCATTTTGCACATCAAGCCCAAAAGTGCCTGTAAGGGGTTGTGTGTATTAACGTGTTGCGATTCGTTTGAGCCGTTATGTGCAAACTTGAATAGCAGTTCTGAGCCTAACCCGCGCAAACTGGATGACCCCGTTTTGCACATCATGCCTAAATGTGCCTCTAAGGCTTTGTGTGTATTAACTTGTTGCGATTCGTTTGAGCCGCTATGTGCAAACTTGAATAGCAGTTCTGAGCTTAACCCGCGCAAGCTGGATGACCCCGTATTGCACATCATGCCTAAAAGTGCCTATAAGGCTTTGCGTGTATTAACTTGTTGCGATTCGTTTTAGCCGCTATGTGCAAACTTGAATCGCATTTCTGAGCCTAACCCGCGCAAGCTGGATTACCGCGTTTTGCACATCATGCCTAAAAGCGCCTGTAAGACTTTGTGTGTATTAACTTGTTGCGATTCGTTTGAGCCGCTACGTGCAAACTTGAATCGCTGTTCTGCGCCTAATGCGCGCTACTTGGAGTGACTCCGTTTTGCACATCATGCCTAAAAGTGCCTGTAAGGGGTTGTGTATTAACGTGTTGCGATTCGTTTGAGCCGCTATGTGCAAACTTGAATAGCAGTTCTGAGCCTAACCCGCGCAAACTGGATGACCCCGTTATGCACATCATGCCTAAAAGTGTCTCTAAGGCTTTGTGTGTATTAACTTGTTGCGATTCGTTTGAGCCGCTATGTGCAAACTTGAATAGCAGTTCTGAGCCTAACCCATGCAAGCTGGATGACCGCGTTTTGCACATCATGCCTAAAAGTGCCTGTACGGTTTTGTGTGTATTAACTTGTTGCGATTCGTTTGAGCCGCTACGTGCAAACTTGAATCGCAGTTCTGCGCCTAATGCGCGCTACTTGGAGTGACTCCGTTTTGCACATCACGCCTAAAAGTGCCTTTAAGGGGTTGTGTGTATTAACTTGTTGCGATTCGTTTGAGCCGCTACGTGCAAACTTGAATCGCTGTTCTGCGCCTAATGCGCGCTACTTGGAGTGACTCCGTTTTGCACATCATGCCTAAAAGTGCCTGTAAGGGGTTGTGTGTACTAACGCGTTGCGATTCGTTTGAGCCGCTATGTGCAAACTTGAATAGCAGTTCTGAGCCTAACCCGCGCAAGCTGGATGACCGCGTTTTGCGCATCATGCCTAAAAGTGCCTCTACGGCTTTGTGTGTATTAACTTATTGCGATTCGTTTTAGCCAATGTGCGAACTTGAATCGCAGTTCTGAGCCTAATTCGCGCTACTTGGAGTGACTCCGTCTTGCACATCATGCCTAAAAGTGCCTGTAAGGGGTTGCGTGTATTAACGTGTTGCGATTCGTTTGAGCCGCTATGTGCAAACTTGAATAGCAGTTCTGAGCCTAACCCGCGTAAACTGGATGACCCCGGTTTGCACATCATGCCTAAAAGTGCCTATAAGGCTTTGTGTGTATTAACTTGTTGCGATTCGTTTTAGCCGCTATGTGCAAACTTGAATCGCAGTTCTGAGCCTAACCCGCGCAAGCTGGACTACCGCGTTTTGCACATCATGCCTAAAAGGGCCTGTAAGACTGTGTGTATTAACTTGTTGCGATTCGTTTGAGCCGCTACGTGCAAACTTGAATCGCAGTTCTGCGCCTAATGCGCGCTACTTGGAGTGTCTCCGTTTTGCACATCATGCCTAAAAGTGCCTGTAAGGGGTTGTGTGTATTAACGCGTTGCGATGCGTTTGAGCCGCTATGTGCAAACTTGAATAGCAGTTCTGAGCCTCACCCGCGCAAACTGGATGACCCCGTTTTGCACATCATGCCTAAAAGTGCCTCTAAGGCTTTGTGTGTATTAACTTGTTGCGATTCGTTTGAGCCGCTACGTGCAAACTTGAATCGCAGTTCTGCGCCTAATGCGCGCTACTTGGAGTGACTCCGTTTTGCACATCATGCCTAAAAGTGCCTGTAAGGGGTTGTGTGTATTAACGCGTTGCGATTCGTTTGAGCCGCTATGTGCAAACTTGAATAGCAGTTCTGAGCCTAACCCGCGCAAGCTGGATGACCCCGTATTGCACATCATGCTTAAAAGTGCCTATAAGGCATTGTGTGTATTAACTTGTTGCGATTCGTTTCAGCCGCTACGTGCAAACTTGAATCGCAGTTCTGCGCCTAATGCGCGCTACTTGGAGTGACTCCGTTTTGCACATCATGCCTAAAAGTGCCTGTAAAGGGTTGTGTGTATTAACGCGTTGCGATTGGTTTGAGCCGCTATGTGCAAACTTGAATAGAAGTTCTGAGCCTAACCCGCGCAAGCTGGATGACCCCGTATTGCACATCATGCTTAAAAGTGCCTATAAGGCATTGTGTGTATTAACTTGTTGCGATTCGTTTCAGCCGCTACGTGCAAACTTAAATCGCAGTTCTGAGCCTAACCCACGCAAGCTGGAGGACCGCGTTTTGCACATCATGCCTAAAAGTGCCTGTAAGGCTTTGTGTGTATTAACTTATTGCGATTCGTTTTAGCCTATGTGCAAACTTGAATCGCAGTTCTGCGCCTAATGCGCGCTACTTGGAGTGACTCCGTTTTGCACATCATGCCTAAAAGTGCCTGTAAGGGGTTGTGTGTATTAACGCGTTGCGATTGGTTTGAGCCGCTATGTGCAAACTTGAATAGAAGTTCTGAGCCTAACCCGCGCAAGCTGGATGACCCCGTATTGCACATCATGCTTAAAAGTGCCTATAAGGCATTGTGTGTATTTACTTGTTGCGATTCGTTTCAGCCGCTACGTGCAAACTTAAATAGCAGTTCTGAGCCTAACCCGCGCAAACTGGATGACCCCGTTTTGCACATCATGCCTAAAAGTGCCTCTAAGGCTTTGTGTGTATTAACTTGTTGCGATTCGTTTCAGCCGCTATGTGCAAACTTGAATCGCAGTTCTGAGCCTAACCCGCGCAAGCTGTATTACCGCGTTATGCACATCATGCCTAAAAGGGCCTGTAAGACTTTGTGTGTATTAACTTGTTGCGATTCGTTTGAGCCGCTACGTGCAAATTTAAATCGCAGTTCTGCGCCTAATGCGCGCTACTTGGAGGACTCCGTTTTGCACATCATGCCTAAAAGTGCCGTTAAGGGGTTGTGTGTATTAACGCGTTGCGATTCGTTTGAGCCGCTATGTGCAAACTTGAATAGAAGTTCTGAGCCTAACCCGCTCAAGCTGGATGACCCCGTATTGCACATCATGCTTAAAAGTGCCTGTAAGGCTTTGTGTGTATTAACTTATTGCGATTCGTTTTAGCCTATGTGCAAACTTGAATCGCAGTTCTGAGCCTAATTCGAGCTACTTGGAGTGACTCCGTTTTGCACATCATGCATAAAGTGCCTGTAAGGGGTTGTGTGTATTAACGTGTTGCGATTAGTTTGAGCCGCTATGTGCAAACTTGAATCGCAGTTCTGAGCCTAACCCGCGCAAGCTGGATTACCGCGTTTTGCACATTATGCCTAAAAGGGCCTGTAAGACTTTGTGTGTATTAACTTGTTGCGATTCGTTTGAGCCGCTACGTGCAAACTTGGATCGCAGTTCTGCGCCTAATGCGCGCTACTTGGAGTGACTCCGTTTTGCACATCATGCCTAAAAGTGCCTGTAAGGGGTTGTGTGTATTAACGCGTTGCGATGCGTTTGAGCCGCTATGTGCAAACTTGAATCGCAGTTCTGCGCCTAATGCGCGCTACTTGGAGTGACTCCGTTTTGCACATCATGCCTAAAAGTGCCTGTAAGGGGTTGTGTGTATTAACGCGTTGCGATGCGTTTGAGCCGCTATGTGCAAACTTGAATAGCAGTTCTGAGCCTCACCCGCGCAAACTGGATGACCCCGTTTTGCACATCATGCCTAAAAGTGCCTCTAAGGCTTTGTGTGTATTAACTTGTTGCGATTCGTTTGAGCCGCTACGTGCAAACTTGAATCGCAGTTCTGCGCCTAATGCGCGCTACTTGGAGTGACTCCGTTTTGCACATCATGCCTAAAAGTGCCTGTAAGGGGTTGTGTGTATTAACGCGTTGCGATTCGTTTGAGCCGCTATGTGCAAACTTGAATAGCAGTTCTGAGCCTAACCCGCGCAAGCTGGATGACCCCGTATTGCACATCATGCTTAAAAGTGCCTATAAGGCATTGTGTGTATTAACTTGTTGCGATTCGTTTCAGCCGCTACGTGCAAACTTGAATCGCAGTTCTGCGCCTAATGCGCGCTACTTGGAGTGACTCCGTTTTGCACATCATGCCTAAAAGTGCCTGTAAAGGGTTGTGTGTATTAACGCGTTGCGATTGGTTTGAGCCGCTATGTGCAAACTTGAATAGAAGTTCTGAGCCTAACCCGCGCAAGCTGGATGACCCCGTATTGCACATCATGCTTAAAAGTGCCTATAAGGCATTGTGTGTATTAACTTGTTGCGATTCGTTTCAGCCGCTACGTGCAAACTTAAATCGCAGTTCTGAGCCTAACCCACGCAAGCTGGATGACCGCGTTTTGCACATCATGCCTAAAAGTGCCTGTAAGGCTTTGTGTGTATTAACTTATTGCGATTCGTTTTAGCCTATGTGCAAACTTGAATCGCAGTTCTGCGCCTAATGCGCGCTACTTGGAGTGACTCCGTTTTGCACATCATGCCTAAAAGTGCCTGTAAGGGGTTGTGTGTATTAACGCGTTGCGATTGGTTTGAGCCGCTATGTGCAAACTTGAATAGAAGTTCTGAGCCTAACCCGCGCAAGCTGGATGACCCCGTATTGCACATCATGCTTAAAAGTGCCTATAAGGCATTGTGTGTATTTACTTGTTGCGATTCGTTTCAGCCGCTACGTGCAAACTTAAATAGCAGTTCTGAGCCTAACCCGCGCAAACTGGATGACCCCGTTTTGCACATCATGCCTAAAAGTGCCTCTAAGGCTTTGTGTGTATTAACTTGTTGCGATTCGTTTCAGCCGCTATGTGCAAACTTGAATCGCAGTTCTGAGCCTAACCCGCGCAAGCTGTATTACCGCGTTATGCACATCATGCCTAAAAGGGCCTGTAAGACTTTGTGTGTATTAACTTGTTGCGATTCGTTTGAGCCGCTACGTGCAAATTTAAATCGCAGTTCTGCGCCTAATGCGCGCTACTTGGAGGACTCCGTTTTGCACATCATGCCTAAAAGTGCCGTTAAGGGGTTGTGTGTATTAACGCGTTGCGATTCGTTTGAGCCGCTATGTGCAAACTTGAATAGAAGTTCTGAGCCTAACCCGCTCAAGCTGGATGACCCCGTATTGCACATCATGCTTAAAAGTGCCTGTAAGGCTTTGTGTGTATTAACTTATTGCGATTCGTTTTAGCCTATGTGCAAACTTGAATCGCAGTTCTGAGCCTAATTCGAGCTACTTGGAGTGACTCCGTTTTGCACATCATGCATAAAGTGCCTGTAAGGGGTTGTGTGTATTAACGTGTTGCGATTAGTTTGAGCCGCTATGTGCAAACTTGAATCGCAGTTCTGAGCCTAACCCGCGCAAGCTGGATTACCGCGTTTTGCACATTATGCCTAAAAGGGCCTGTAAGACTTTGTGTGTATTAACTTGTTGCGATTCGTTTGAGCCGCTACGTGCAAACTTGGATCGCAGTTCTGCGCCTAATGCGCGCTACTTGGAGTGACTCCGTTTTGCACATCATGCCTAAAAGTGCCTGTAAGGGGTTGTGTGTATTAACGCGTTGCGATGCGTTTGAGCCGCTATGTGCAAACTTGAATAGCAGTTCTGAGCCTAACCCGCGCAAACTGGATGACCCCGTTTTGCACATCATGCCTAAAAGTGCCTCTAAGGCTTTGTGTGTATTAACTTGTTGCGATTCGTTTGAGCCGCTATGTGCAAACTTGAATGGCAGTTCTGAGCCTAACTCGCGCAAGCTGGATGACCCCGTTTTGCACATCATGCCTAAAAGTGCCTATAAGGCTTTGTGTGTATTAACTTGTTGCGATTCGTTTCAGCCGCTAGGTGCAAACTTAAATCGCAGTTCTGAGCCTAACCCACGCAAGCTTGATGACCGCGTTTTGCACATCATGCCTAAAAGTGCCTGTACGGCTTTGTGTGTATTAACTTATTGCGATTCGTTTTAACCAATGTGCGAACTTGAATCGCAGTTCTGAGCCTAATTCGCGCTACTTGGAGTACCTCCGTTTTGCACATCATGCCTAAAAGTGCCTGTAAGGGGTAGTGTGTATTAACTTGTTGCGATTCGTTTGAGCCGCTATGTGCAAACTTGAATAGCAGTTCTGAGCCCAACCCGTGCAAACTGGATGACCCCGGTTTGCACATCATGCCTAAAAGTGCCTATAAGGCTTTGTGTGTATTAACTTGTTGCGATTCGTTTTATCCGCTTTGTGCAAACTTGAATCGCAGTTCTGAGCCTAACCCGCGCAAGCTGGATTACCGCGTTTTGCACATCATGCCTAAAAGGGCCTGTAAGACTTTGTGTGTATTAACTTGTTGCGATTCGTTTGAGCCGCTACGTGCAAACCTGAATCGCAGTTCTGCGCCTAATGCGCGCTTCTTGGAGTGACTCCGTTTTGCACATCATGCCTAAAAGTGCCTGTAAGGGGTTGTGTGTATTAACGCGTTGCGATGCGTTTGAGCCGCTATGTGCAAACTTGAATAGCAGTTCTGAGCCTAACCCGCGCAAACTGGATGACCCCGTTTTGCACATCATGCCTAAAAGTGCCTCTAAGGCTTTGTGTGTATTAACTTGTTGCGATTCGTTTGAGCCGCTATGTGCAAACTTGAATAGCAGTTCTGAGCCTAACCCGCGCAAACTGGATGACCCCGTTTTGCACATCATGCCTAAAAGTGCCTCTAAGGCTTTGTGTGTATTAACTTGTTGCGATTCGTTTGAGCCGCTATGTGCAAACTTGAATAGCAGTTCTGAGCCTAACCCGCGCAAGCTGGATGACCGCGTTTTGCACATCATGCCTAAAAGTGCCTGTACGGCTTTGTGTGTATTAACTTATTGCGATTCGTTTTAGCCAATGTGCGAACTTGAATCGCAGTTCTGAGCCTAATTCGCGCTACTTGGAGTGACTCCGTTTTGCACATCATGCCTAAAAGTGCCTGTAAGGGGTTGCGTGTATTAACGTGTTGCGATTCGTTTGAGCCGCTATGTGCAAACTTGAATACCAGTTCTGAGCCTAACCCGCGCAAACTGGATGACCCCGGTTTGCACATCATGCCTAAAAGTGCCTATAAGGCTTTGTGTGTATTAACTTGTTGCGATTCGTTTTAGCCGCTATGTGCAAACTTGAATCGCAGTTCTGAGCCTAACCCGCGCAAGCTGGATTACCGCGTTTTGCACATCATGCCTAAAAGGGCCTGTAAGACTTTGTGTGTATTAACTTGTTGCGATTCGTTTCAGCCGCTACGTGCAAACTTAAATCGCAGTTCTGAGCCTAACCCACGCAAGCTGGATGACCGCGTTTTGCACATCATGCCTAAAAGTGCCTGTAAGGCTCTGTGTGCATTAACTTATTGCGATTCGTTTTAGCCTATGTGCGAACTTGAATCGCAGTTCTGAGCCTAATTCGCGCTACTTGGAGTGACTCCGTTTTGCACATCATGCCTAAAAGTGCCTGTAAGGGGTTGCGTGTATTAACGTTTTGCGATTCGTTTGAGCCGCTATGTGCAAACTTGAATAGCAGTTCTGAGCCTAACCCGCGTAAACTGGATGACCCCGGTTTGCACATCATGCCTAAAAGTGCCTATAAGGCTTTGTGTGTATTAACTTGTTGCGATTCGTTTGAGCCGCTACGTGCAAACTTGAATCGCAGTTCTGCGCCTAATGCGCGCTACTTGGAGTGACTCCGTTTTGCACATCATGCCTAAAAGTACCTGTAAGGAGTTGTGTGTATTAACGCGTTGCGATTCGTTTGAGCCGCTATGTGCAAACTTGAATAGCAGTTCTGAGCCTAACCCGCGCAAGCTGGATGACCCCGTATTGCACATCATGCTTAAAAGTGCCTATAAGGCATTGTGTGTATTAACTTGTTGCGATTCGTTTCAGCCGCTACGTGCAAACTTGAATCGCAGTTCTGCGCCTAATGCGCGCTACTTGGAGTGACTCCGTTTTGCACATCATGCCTAAAAGTGCCTGTAAGGGGTTGTGTGTATTAACGCGTTGCGATTCGTTTGAGCCGCTATGTGCAAACTTGAATAGAAGTTCTGAGCCTAACCCGCGCAAGCTGGATGACCCCGTTTTGCACATCATGCCTAAAAGTGCCTCTAAGGCTTTGTGTGTATTAACTTGTTGCGAATCGTTTGAGCCGCTATGTGCAAACTTGAATAGCAGTTCTGAGCCTAACCCGTGCAAGCTGGATGACCCCGTATTGCACATCATGCCTAAAAGTGCCTGTAAGGCTTTGTGTGTATTAACTTATTGCGATTCGTTTTAGCCTATGTGCAAACTTGAATCGCAGTTCTGAGCCTAATTCGCGCTACTTGGAGTGACTCCGTTTTGCACATCATGCCTAAAAGTGCCTGTAAGGGGTTGTGTGTATTAACGTGTTGCGATTTGTTTGAGCCGTTATGTGCATACTTGAATAGCAGTTCTGAGCCTAACCCGCGCAAACTGGATGACCCCGTTTTGCACATCATGCCTAAAAGTGCCTCTAAGGCTTTGTGTGTATTAACTTGTTGCGAATCGTTTGAGCCGCTATGTGCAAACTTGAATAGCAGTTCTGAGCCTAACCCGTGCAAGCTGGATGACCCCGTATTGCACATCATGCCTAAAAGTGCCTATAAGGCTTTGTGTGTATTAACTTGTTGCGATTCGTTTTAGCTGCTATGTGCAAACTTGAATCGCATTTCTGAGCCTAACCCGCGCAAGCTGGATTACCGCGTTTTGCACATCATGCCTAAAAGCGCCTGTAAGACTTTGTGTGTATTAACTTGTTGCGATTCGTTTGAGCCGCTAGTGCAAACTTGAATCGCTGTTCTGCGCCTAATGCGCGCTACTTGGAGTGACTCCGTTTTGCACATCATGCCTAAAAGTGCCTGTAAGGGGTTGTGTGTATTAACGCGTTGCGATTCATTTGAGCCGCTATGTGCAAACTTGAATAGCAGTTCTGAGCCTAACCCGCGCAAACTGGATGACCCCGGTTTGCACATCATGCCTAAAAGCGCCTGTAAGACTTTGTGTGTATTAACTTGTTGCGATTCGTTTGAGCCGCTACGTGCAAACTTGAATGGCTGTTCTGCGCCTAATGCGCGCTACTTGGAGTGACTCCGTTTTGCACATCATGCCTAAAAGTGCCTGTAAGGGGTTGTGTGTATTAACGTGTTGCGATTCGTTTGAGCCGCTATGTGCAAACTTGAATAGCAGTTCTGAGCCTAACCCGCGCAAACTGGATGACCCCGTTATGCACATCATGCCTAAAAGTGCCTCTAAGGCTTTGTGTGTATTAACTTGTTGCGATTCGTTTGAGCCGCTATGTGCAAACTTGAATAGCAGTTCTGAGCCTAACCCATGCAAGCTGGATGACCGCATTTTGCACATCATGCCTAAAAGTGCCTGTACGGTTTTGTGTGTATTAACTTGTTGCGATTCGTTTGAGCCGCTACGTGCAAACTTGAATCGCAGTTCTGCGCCTAATGCGCGCTACTTGGAGTGACTCCGTTTTGCACATCACGCCTAAAAGTGCCTGTAAGGGGTTGTGTGTATTAACGCGTTGCGATTCGTTTGAGCCGCTATGTGCAAACTTGAATAGCAGTTCTGAGCCTAACCCGCGCAAGCTGGATGACCGCGTTTTGCGCATCATGCCTAAAAGTGCCTCTACGGCTTTGTGTGTATTAACTTATTGCGATTCGTTTTAGCCAATGTGCGAACTTGAATCGCAGTTCTGAGCCTAATTCGCGCTACTTGGAGTGACTCCGTTTTGCACATCATGCCTAAAAGTGCCTGTAAGGGGTTGCGTGTATTAACGTTTTGCGATTCGTTTGAGCCGCTATGTGCAAACTTGAATAGCAGTTCTGAGCCTAACCCGCTTAAACTGGATGACCCCGGTTTGCACATCATGCCTAAAAGTGCCTATAAGGCTTTGTGTGTATTAACTTGTTGCGATTCGTTTTAGCCGCTATGTGCAAACTTGAATCGCAGTTCTGAGCCTAACCCGCGCAAGCTGGATTACCGCGTTTTGCACATCATGCCTAAAAGGGCCTGTAAGACTCTGTGTGTATTAACTTGTTGCGATTCGTTTGAGCCGCTACGTGCAAACTTGAATCGCAGTTCTGCGCCTAATGCGCGCTACTTGGAGTGACTCCGTTTTGCACATCATGCCTAAAAGTGCCTGTAAGGGGTTGTTTCTATTAACGCGTTGCGATGCGTTTGAGCCGCTATGTGCAAACTTGAATAGCATTTCTGAGCCTAACCCGCGCAAACTGGATGACCCCGTTTTGCACATCATGCCTAAAAGTGCCTCTAAGGCTTTGTGTGTATTAACTTGTTGCGATTCGTTTGAGCCGCTACGTGCAAACTTGAATCGCAGTTCTGCGCCTAATGCGCGCTACTTGGAGTGACTCCGTTTTGCACATCATGCCTAAAAGTACCTGTAAGGGGTTGTGTGTATTAACGCGTTGCGATTCGTTTGAGCCGCTATGTGCAAACTTGAATAGCAGTTCTGAGCCTAACCCGCGCAAGCTGGATGACCCCGTATTGCACATCATGCTTAAAAGTGCCTATAAGGCATTGTGTGTATTAACTTGTTGCGATTCGTTTCAGCCGCTACGTGCAAACTTGAATCGCAGTTCTGCGCCTAATGCGCGCTACTTGGAGTGACTCCGTTTTGCACATCATGCCTAAAAGTGCCTGTAAGGGGTTGTGTGTATTAACGCGTTGCGATTCGTTTGAGCCGCTATGTGCAAACTTGAATAGAAGTTCTGAGCCTAACCCGCGCAAGCTGGATGACCCCGTATTGCACATCATGCTTAAAAGTGCCTATAAGGCATTGTGTGTATTAAATTGTTGCGATTCGTTTCAGCCGCTACGTGCAAACTTAAATCGCATTTCTGAGCCTAACCCACGCAAGCTGGATGACCGCGTTTTGCACATCATGCCTAAAAGGGCCTGTAAGACTTTGTGTGTATTAACTTGTTGCGAATCGTTTGAGCCGCTACGTGCAAACTTGAATCGCAGTTCTGCGCCTAATGCGCGCTACTTGGAGTGACTCCGTTTTGCACATCATGCCTAAAAGTGCCTGTAAGGGGTTGTTTCTATTAACGCGTTGCGATGCGTTTGAGCCGCTATGTGCAAACTTGAATAGCATTTCTGAGCCTAACCCGCGCAAACTGGATGACCCCGTTTTGCACATCATGCCTAAAAGTGCCTCTAAGGCTTTGTGTGTATTAACTTGTTGCGATTCGTTTGAGCCGCTACGTGCAAACTTGAATCGCAGTTCTGCGCCTAATGCGCGCTACTTGGAGTGACTCCGTTTTGCACATCATGCCTAAAAGTACCTGTAAGGGGTTGTGTGTATTAACGCGTTGCGATTCGTTTGAGCGGCTATGTGCAAACTTGAATAGCAGTTCTGAGCCTAACCCGCGCAAGCTGGATGACCCCGTATTGCACATCATGCTTAAAAGTGCCTATAAGGCATTGTGTGTATTAACTTGTTGCGATTCGTTTCAGCCGCTACGTGCAAACTTGAATCGCAGTTCTGCGCCTAATGCGCGCTACTTGGAGTGACTCCGTTTTGCACATCATGCCTAAAAGTGCCTGTAAGGGGTTGTGTGTATTAACGCGTTGCGATTCGTTTGAGCCGCTATGTGCAAACTTGAATAGAAGTTCTGAGCCTAACCCGCGCAAGCTGGATGACCCCGTATTGCACATCATGCTTAAAAGTGCCTATAAGGCATTGTGTGTATTAAATTGTTGCGATTCGTTTCAGCCGCTACGTGCAAACTTAAATCGCATTTCTGAGCCTAACCCACGCAAGCTGGATGACCGCGTTTTGCACATCATGCCTAAAAGTGCCTGTAAGGCTTTGTGTGTATTAACTTATTGCGATTCGTTTTAGCCTATGTGCAAACTTGAATCGCAGTTCTGAGCCTAATTCGCGCTACTTGGAGTGACTCCGTTTTGCACATCATGCCTAAAAGTGCCTGTAAGGGGTTGTGTGTATTAACGTGTTGCAATTTGTTTGAGCCGTTATGTGCATACTTGAATAGCAGTTCTGAGCCTAACCCGCGCAAACTGGATGACCCCGTTTTGCACATCATGCCTAAAAGTGCCTCTAAAGCTTTGTGTGTATTAACTTGTTGCGATTCGTTTGAGCCGCTATGTGCAAACTTGAATAGCAGTTCTGAGCCTAACCCGTGCAAGCTGGATGACCCCGTATTGCACATCATGCCTAAAAATGCCTATAAGGCTTTGTGTGTATTAACTTGTTGCGATTCGTTTTAGCCGCTATGTGCAAACTTGAATCGCATTTCTGAGCCTAACCCGCGCAAGCTGGATTACCGCGTTTTGCACATCATGCCTAAAAGCGCCTGTAAGACTTTGTGTGTATTAACTTGTTGCGATTCGTTTGAGCCGCTACGTGCAAACTTGAATCGCTGTTCTGCGCCTAATGCGCGCTACTTGGAGTGACTCCGTTTTGCACATCATGCCTAAAAGTGCCTGTAAGGGGTTGTGTGTATTAACGTGTTGCGATTCATTTGAGCCGCTATGTGCAAACTTGAATAGCAGTTCTGAGCCTAACCCGCGCAAACTGGATGACCCCGGTTTGCACATCATGCCTAAAAGTGCCTATAAGGCTTTGTGTGTATTAACTTATTGCGATTCGTTTTAGCCATATGTGCAAACTTGAATCGCAGTTCTGAGCCTAACCCGCGCAAGCTGGGTTACCGCGTTTTCCACATCATGCCTAAAAGGGCCTGTAAGACTTTGTGTGTATTAACTTGTTGCGATTCGTTTGAGCCGCTACGTGCAAACTTGAATCGCAGTTCTGCGCCTAATGCGCGCTACTTGGAGTGACTCCGTTTTGCACATCACGCCTAAAAGTGCCTGTAAGGGGTTGTGTGTATTAACGCGTTGCGATTCGTTTGAGCCGCTATGTGCAAACTTGAATAGCAGTTCTGAGCCTAACCCGCGCAAGCTGAATGACCGCGTTTTGCGCATCATGCCTAAAAGTGCCTCTACGGCTTTGTGTGTATTAACTTATTGCGATTCGTTTTAGCCAATGTGCGAACTTGAATCGCAGTTCTGAGCCTAATTCGCGCTACTGGGAGTGACTCCGTTTTGCACATCATGCCTAAAAGTGCCTGTAAGGGGTTGCGTGTATTAACGTGTTGCGATTCGTTTGAGCCGCTATGTGCAAACTTGAATAGCAGTTCTGAGCCTAACCCGCGTAAACTGGATGACCCCGGTTTGCACATCATGCCTAAAAGTGCCTATAAGGCTTTGTGTGTATTAACTTGTTGCGATTCGTTTTAGCCGCTATGTGCAAACTTGAATCGCAGTTCTGAGCCTAACCCGCGCAAGCTGGATTACCGCGTTTTGCACATCATGCCTAAAAGGGCCTGTAAGACTTTGTGTGTATTAACTTGTTGCGATTCGTTTGAGCCGCTACGTGCAAACTTGAATCGCAGTTCTGCGCCTAATGCGCGCTACTTGGAGTGACTCCGTTTTGCACATCACGCCTAAAAGTGCCTGTAAGGGGTTGTGTGTATTAACGCGTTGCGATTCGTTTGAGCCGCTATGTGCAAACTTGAATAGCAGTTCTGAGCCTAACCCGCGCAAGCTGGATGACCCCGTATTGCACATCATGCCTAAAAGTGCCTATAAGGCTTTGTGTGTATTAACTTGTTGCGATTCGTTTTAGCCGCTATGTGCAAACTTGAATCGCATTTCTGAGCCTAACCCGCGCAAGCTGGATTACAGCGTTTTGCACATCATGCCTAAAAGCGCCTGTAAGACTTTGTGTGTATTAACTTGTTGCGATTCGTTTGAGCCGCTACGTGCAAACTTGAATCGCAGTTCTGCGCCTAATGCGCGCTACTTGGAGTGACTCCGTTTTGCACATCACGCCTAAAAGTGCCTGTAAGGGGTTGTGTGTATTAACGCGTTGCGATTCGTTTGAGCCGCTATGTGCAAACTTGAATAGCAGTTCTGAGCCTAACCCGCGCAAGCTGGATGACCGCGTTTTGCGCATCATGCTTAAAAGTGCCTCTACGGCTTTGTGTGTATTAACTTATTGCGATTCGTTTTATCCAATGTGCGAACTTGAATCGCAGTTCCGAGCCTAATTCGCGCTACTTGGAGTGACTCCGTTTTGCACATCATGCCTTAAAGTGCCTGTAAGGGGTTGCGTGTATTAACAACGTGTTGCGATTCGTTTGAGCCGCTATGTGCAAACTTGAATAGCAGTTCTGAGCCTAACCCGCGTAAACTGGATGACCCCGGTTTGCACATCATGCCTAAAAGTGCCTATAAGGCTTTGTGTGTATTAACTTGTTGCGATTCGTTTTAGCCGCTATGTGCAAACTTGAATCGCAGTTCTGAGCCTAACCCGCGCAAGCTGGATTACCGCGTTTTGCACATCATGCCTAAAAGGGCCTGTAAGACTTTGTGTGTATTAACTTGTTGCGATTCGTTTGAGCCGCTACGTGCAAACTTGAATCGCAGTTCTGCGCCTAATGCGCGCTACTTGGAGTGACTCCGTTTTGCACATCACGCCTAAAAGTGCCTGTAAGGGGTTGTGTGTATTAACGCGTTGCGATTCGTTTGAGCCGCTATGTGCAAACTTGAATAGCAGTTCTGAGCCTAACCCGCGCAAGCTGGATGACCGCGTTTTGCGCATCATGCCTAAAAGTGCCTCTACGGCTTTGTGTGTATTAACTTATTGCGATTCGTTTTAGCCAATGTGCGAACTTGAATCGCAGTTCTGAGCCTAATTCGCGCTACTTGGAGTGACTCCGTCTTGCACATCATGCCTAAAAGTGCCTGTAAGGGGTTGCGTGTATTAACGTGTTGCGATTCGTTTGAGCCGCTATGTGCAAACTTGAATAGCAGTTCTGAGCCTAACCCGCGTAAACTGGATGACCCCGGTTTGCACATCATGCCTAAAAGTGCCTATAAGGCTTTGTGTGTATTAACTTGTTGCGATTCGTTTTAGCCGCTAGGTGCAAACTTAAATCGCAGTTCTGAGCCTAACCCACGCAAGCTTGATGACAGCGTTTTGCACATCATGCCTAAAAGTGCCTGTACGGCTTTGTGTGTATTAACTTATTGCGATTCGTTTTAGCCAATGTGCGAACTTGAATCGCAGTTCTGAGCCTAATTCGCGCTACTTGGAGTACCTCCGTTTTGCACATCATGCCTAAAAGTGCCTGTAAGGGGTTGTGTGTATTAACTTGTTGCGATTCGTTTGAGCCGCTATGTGCAAACTTGAATAGCAGTTCTGAGCCTAACCCGCGCAAACTGGATGACCCCGGTTTGCACATCATGCCTAAAAGTGACTATAAGGCTTTGTGTGTATTAACTTGTTGCGATTCGTTTTATCCGCTATGTGCAAACTTGAATCGCAGTTCTGAGCCTAACCCGCGCAAGCTGGATTACCGCGTTTTGCACATCATGCCTAAAAGGGCCTGTAAGACTTTGTGTGTATTAACTTGATGCGATTCGTTTGAGCCGCTACGTGCAAACCTGAATCGCAATTCTGCGCCTAATGCGCGCTTCTTGGAGTGACTCCTTTTTGCACATCATGCCTAAAAGTGCCTGTAAGGGGTTGTGTGTATTAACGCGTTGCGATTCGTTTGAGCCGCTATGTGCAAACTTGAATAGCAGTTCTGAGCCTAACCCGCGCAAGCTGGATGACCGCGTTTTGCACATCATG
This sequence comes from Amblyomma maculatum, assembly GCF_055883805.1. NCBI lineage: Eukaryota > Metazoa > Arthropoda > Arachnida > Ixodida > Ixodidae > Amblyomma > Amblyomma maculatum. Next base: position 485,657,125 of record NC_139344.1, on the reverse strand, counting down.
CCTAAAAGTGCCTGTACGGCTTTGTGTGTATTAACTTATTGCGATTCGTTTTAGCCAATGTGCGAACTTGAATCGCAGTTCTGAGCCTAATTCGCGCTACTTGGAGTGACTCCGTTTTGCACATCATGCCTGAAAGTGCCTGTAAGGGGTTGCGTGTATTAACGTGTTGCGATTCGTTTGAGCCGCTATGTGCAAACTTGAATACCAGTTCTGAGCCTAACCCGCGCAAACTGGATGACCCCGGTTTGCACATCATGCCTAAAAGTGCCTATAAGGCTTTGTGTGTATTAACTTGTTGCGATTCGTTTTAGCCGCTATGTGCAAACTTGAATCGCAGTTCTGAGCCTAACCCGCGCAAGCTGGATTACCGCGTTTTGCACATCATGCCTAAAAGGGCCTGTAAGACTTTGTGTGTATTAACTTGTTGCGATTCGTTTGAGCCGCTACGTGCAAACTTGAATCGCATTTCTGCGCCTAATGCGCGCTACTTGGAGTGACTCCGTTTTGCACATCATGCCTAAAAGTGCCTGTAAGGGGTTGTGTGTATTAACGCGTTGCGATGCGTTTGAGCCGCTATGTGCAAACTTGAATAGCAGTTCTGAGCCTAACCCGCGCAAACTGGATGACCCCGTTTTGCACATTATGCCTAAAAGTGCCTCTAAGGCTTTGTGTGTATTAACTTGTTGCGATTCGTTTGAGCCGCTACGTGCAAACTTGAATCGCAGTTCTGCGCCTAATGCGCGCTACTTGGAGTGACTCCGTTTTGCACATCATGCCTAAAAGTGCCTGTAAGGGGTTGTGTGTATTAACGCGTTGCGATTTGTTTGAGCCGCTATGTGCAAACATGAATAGCAGTTCTGAGCCTAACCCGCGCAAGCTGGATGACCCCGTATTGCACATCATGCTTAAAAGTGCCTAAAGGCATTGTGTGTATTAACTTGTTGCGATTCGTTTCAGCCGCTACGTGCAAACTTAAATCGCAGTTCTGAGCCTAACCCACGCAAGCTGGATGACCGCGTTTTGCACATCATGCCTAAAAGTGCCTGTAAGGCTCTGTGTGCATTAACTTATTGCGATTCGTTTTAGCCTATGTGCGAACTTGAATCGCAGTTCTGAGCCTAATTCGCGCTACTTGGAGTGACTCCATTTTGCACATCATGCCTAAAAGTGCCTGTAAGGGGTTGTGTGTATTAACGTGTTGCGATTCGTTTGAGCCGTTATGTGCAAACTTGAATAGCAGTTCTGAGCCTAACCCGCGCAAACTGGATGACCCCGTTTTGCACATCATGCCTAAATGTGCCTCTAAGGCTTTGTGTGTATTAACTTGTTGCGATTCGTTTGAGCCGCTTTGTGCAAACTTGAATAGCAGTTCTGAGCCTAACCCGCGCAAGCTGGATGACCCCGTATTGCACATCATGCCTAAAAGTGCCTATAAGGCTTTGTGTGTATTAACTTGTTGCGATTCGTTTTAGCCGCTATGTGCAAACTTGAATCGCATTTCTGAGCCTAACCCGCGCAAGCTGGATTACCGCGTTTTGCACATCATGCCTAAAAGCGCCTGTAAGACTTTGTGTGTATTAACTTGTTGCGATTTTTTTGAGCCGCTACGTGCAAACTTGAATCGCTGTTCGGCGCCTAATGCGCGCTACTTGGAGTGACTCCGTTTTGCACATCATGCCTAAAAGTGCCTGTAAGGGGTTGTGTGTATTAACGTGTTGCGATTCGTTTGAGCCGCTATGTGCAAACTTGAATAGCAGTTCTGAGCCTAACCCATGCAAGCTGGATGACCGCGTTTTGCACATCATGCCTAAAAGTGCCTGTACGGTTTTGTGTGTATTAACTTGTTGCGATTCGTTTGAGCCGCTACGTGCAAACTTGAATCGCAGTTCTGCGCCTAATGCGCGCTACTTGGAGTGACTCCGTTTTGCACATCACGCCTAAAAGTGCCTGTAAGGGGTTGTGTGTATTAACGCGTTGCGATTCGTTTGAGCCGCTATGTGCAAACTTGAATAGCAGTTCTGAGCCTAACCCGCGCAAGCTGGATGACGGCGTTTTGCGCATCATGCCTAAAAGTGCCTCTACGGCTTTGTGTGTATTAACTTATTGCGATTCGTTTTAGCCAATGTGCGAACTTGAATCGCAGTTCTGAGCCTAATTCGCGCTACTTGGAGTGACTCCGTTTTGCACATCATGCCTAAAAGTGCCTGTAAGGGGTTGCGTGTATTAACGTTTTGCGATTCGTTTGAGCCGCTATGTGCAAACTTGAATAGCAGTTCTGAGCCTAACTCGCGCAAGCTGGATTACCGCGTTTTGCACATCATGCCTAAAAGGGCCTGTAAGACTTTGTGTGTATTAACTTGTTGCGATTCGTTTGAGCCGCTACGTGCAAACTTGAATCGCAGTTCTGAGCCTAATGCGCGCTACTTGGAGTGACTCCGTTTTGCACATCATGCCTAAAAGTGCCTGTAAGGGGTTGTGTCTATTAACGCGTTGCGATGCGTTTGAGCCGCTATGTGCAAACTTGAATAGCAGTTCTGAGCCTAACCCGCGCAAACTGGATGACCCCGTTTTGCACATCATGCCTAAAAGTGCCCTAAGGCTTTGTGTGTATTAACTTGTTGCGATTCGTTTGAGCCGCTACGTGCAAACTTGAATCGCAGTTCTGCGCCTAATGCGCGCTACTTGGAGTGACTCCGTTTTGCACATCATGCCTAAAAGTGCCTGTAAGGGGTTGTGTGTATTAACGCGTTGCGATTCGTTTGAGCCGCTATGTGGAAACTTGAATAGCAGTTCTGAGCCTAACCCGCGCAAGCTGGATGACCCCGTATTGCACATCATGCTTAAAAGTGCCTATAAGGCATTGTGTGTATTAACTTGTTGCGATTCGTTTCAGCCGCTACGTGCAAACTTGAATCGCAGTTCTGCGCCTAATGCGCGCTACTTGGAGTGACTCCGTTTTGCACATCAGGCCTAAAAGTGCCTGTAAGGGGTTGTGTGTATTAACGCGTTGCGATTCGTTTGAGCCGCTATGTGCAAACTTGAATAGAAGTTCTGAGCCTAACCCGCGCAAGCTGGATGACCCCGTATTGCACATCATGCTTAAAAGTGCGTATAAGGCATTGTGTGTATTAACTTGTTGCGATTCGTTTCAGCCGCTACGTGCAAACTTAAATCGCAGTACTGAGCCTAACCCACGCAAGCTGGATGACCGCGTTTTGCACATCATGCCTAAAAGTGCCTGTAAGGCTTTGTGTGTATTAACTTATTGCGATTGGTTTAGCCTATGTGCAAACTTGAATCGCAGTTCTGAGCCTAATTCGCGCTACTTGGAGTGACTCCGTTTTGCACATCATGCCTAAAAGTGCCTGTAAGGGGTTGTGTGTATTAACGTGTTGCGATTTGTTTGAGCCGTTATGTGCATACTTGAATAGCAGTTCTGAGCCTAACCCGCGCAAACTGGATGACCCCGTTTTGCACATCATGCCTAAAAGTGCCTCTAAGGCTTTGTGTGTATTAACTTGTTGCGATTCGTTTGAGCCGCTATGTGCAAACTTGAATACCAGTTCTGAGCCTAACCCGCGCAAACTGGATGACCCCGGTTTGCACATCATGCCTAAAAGTGCCTATAAGGCTTTGTGTGTATTAACTTGTTGCGATTCGTTTTAGCCGCTATGTGCAAACTTGAATCGCAGTTCTGAGCCTAACCCGCGCAAGCTGGATTACCGCGTTTTGCACATCATGCCTAAAAGGGCCTGTAAGACTTTGTGTGTATTAACTTGTTGCGATTCGTTTGAGCCGCTATGTGCAAACTTGAATCGCAGTTCTGCGCCTAATGCGCGCTACTTGGAGTGACTCCGTTTTGCACATCATGCCTAAAAGTGCCTGTAAGGGGTTGTGTGTATTAACGCGTTGCGATTTGTTTGAGCCGCTATGTGCAAACATGAATAGCAGTTCTGAGCCTAACCCGCGCAAGCTGGATGACCCCCTATTGCACATCATGCTTAAAAGTGCCTAAAGGCATTGTGTGTATTAACTTGTTGCGATTCGTTTCAGCCGCTACGTGCAAACTTAAATCGCAGTTCTGAGCCTAACCCACGCAAGCTGGATGACCGCGTTTTGCACATCATGCCTAAAAGTGCCTGTAAGGCTCTGTGTGCATTAACTTATTGCGATTCGTTTTAGCCTATGTGCGAACTTGAATCGCAGTTCTGAGCCTAATTCGCGCTACTTGGAGTGACTCCATTTTGCACATCATGCCTAAAAGTGCCTGTAAGGGGTTGTGTGTATTAACGTGTTGCGATTCGTTTGAGCCGTTATGTGCAAACTTGAATAGCAGTTCTGAGCCTAACCCGCGCAAACTGGATGACCCCGTTTTGCACATCATGCCTAAATGTGCCTCTAAGGCTTTGTGTGTATTAACTTGTTGCGATTCGTTTGAGCCGCTATGTGCAAACTTGAATAGCAGTTCTGAGCCTAACCCGCGCAAGCTGGATGACCCCGTATTGCACATTATGCCTAAAAGTGCCTATAAGGCTTTGTGTGTATTAACTTGTTGCGATTCGTTTTAGCCGCTATGTGCAAACTTGAATCGCATTTCTGAGCCTAACCCGCGCAAGCTGGATTACCGCGTTTTGCACATCATGCCTAAAAGCGCCTGTAAGACTTTGTGTGTATTAACTTGTTGCGATTCGTTTGAGCCGCTACGTGCAAACTTGAATCGCTGTTCTGCGCCTAATGCGCGCTACTTGGAGTGACTCCGTTTTGCACATCATGCCTAAAAGTGCCTGTAAGGGGCTGTGTGTATTAACGTGTTGCGATTCGTTTGAGCCGCAATGTGCAAACTTGAATAGCAGTTCTGAGCCTAACCCGCGCAAACTGGATGACCCCGTTATGCACATCATGCCTAAAAGTGCCTCTAAGGCTTTGTGTGTATTAACTTGTTGCGATTCGTTTGAGCCGCTACGTGCAAACTTGAATCGCAGTTCTGCGCCTAATGCGCGCTACTTGGAGTGACTCCGTTTTGCACATCACGCCTAAAAGTGCCTGTAAGGGGTTGTGTGTATTAACGCGTTGCGATTCGTTTGAGCCGCTATGTGCAAGCTTGAATAGCAGTTCTGAGCCTAACCCGCGCAAGCTGGATGACCGCGTTTTGCGCATCATGCCTAAAAGTGCCTCTACGGCTTTGTGTGTATTAACTTATTGCGATTCGTTTTAGCCAATGTGCGAACTTGAATCGCAGTTCTGAGCCTAATTCGCGCTACTTGGAGTGACTCCGTTTTGCACATCATGCCTAAAAGTGCCTGTAAGGGGTTGCGTGTATTAACGTTTTGCGATTCGTTTAGCCGCTATGTGCAAACTTGAATAGCAGTTCTGAGCCTAACCCGCGTAAACTGGATGACCCCGGTTTGCACATCATGCCTAAAAGTTCCTATAAGGCTTTGTGTGTATTAACTTGTTGCGATTCGTTTTAGCCGCTATGTGCAAACTTGAATCGCAGTTCTGAGCCTAACCCGCGCAAGCTGGATTACCGCGTTTTGCACATCATGCCTAAAAGGGCCTGTAAGACTTTGTGTGTATTAACTTGTTGCGATTCGTTTGAGCCGCTACGTGCAAACTTGAATCGCAGTTCTGCGCCTAATGCGCGCTACTTGGAGTGACTCCGTTTTGCGCATCATGCCTAAAAGTGCCTGTAAGGGGTTGTGTCTATTAACGCGTTGCGATGCGTTTGAGCCGCTATGTGCAAACTTGAATAGCAGTTCTGAGCCTAACCCGCGCAAACTGGATGACCCCGTTTTGCACATCATGCCTAAAAGTGCCTCTAAGGCTTTGTGTGTATTAACTTGTTGCGATTCGTTTCAGCCGCTACGTGCAAACTTGAATCGCAGTTCTGCGCCTAATGCGCGCTACTTGGAGTGACTCCGTTTTGCACATCATGCCTAAAAGTGCCTGTAAGGGGTTGTGTGTATTAACGCGTTGCGATTCGTTTGAGCCGCTATGTGCAAACTTGAATAGAAGTTCTGAGCCTAACCCGCGCAAGCTGGATGACCCCGTATTGCACATCATGCTTAAAAGTGCCTATAAGGCATTGTGTGTATTAACTTGTTGCGATTCGTTTCAGCCGCTACGTGCAAACTTAAATCGCAGTTCTGAGCCTAACCCACGCAAGCTGGATGACCGCGTTTTGTACATCATGCCTAAAAGTGCCTGTAAGGCTTTGTGTGTATTAACTTATTGCGATTCGTTTGAGCCGCTATGTGCAAACTTGAATACCAGTTCTGAGCCTAATTCGCGCTACTTGGAGTGACTCCGTTTTGCACATCATGCCTAAAAGTGCCTGTAAGGGGTTGTGTGTATTAACGTGTTGCGATTTGTTTGAGCCGTTATGTGCATACTTGAATAGCAGTTCTGAGCCTAACCCGCGCAAACTGGATGACCCCGTTTTGCACATCATGCCTAAAAGTGCCTCTAAGGCTTTGTGTGTATTAACTTGTTGCGATTCGTTTGAGCCGCTATGTGCAAACTTGAATACCAGTTCTGAGCCTAACCCGCGCAAACTGGATGACCCCGGTTTGCACATCATGCCTAAAAGTGCCTATAAGGCTTTGTGTGTATTAACTTGTTGCGATTCGTTTTAGCCGCTATGTGCAAACTTGAATCGCAGTTCTGAGCCTAACCCGCGCAAGCTGGATTACCGCGTTTTTCACATCATGCCTAAAAGGGCCTGTAAGACTTTGTGTGTATTAACTTGTTGCGATTCGTTTGAGCCGCTACGTGCAAACTTGAATCGCAGTTCTGCGCCTAATGCGCGCTACTTGGAGTGACTCCGTTTTGCACATCATGCCTAAAAGTGCCTGTAAGGGGTTGTGTGTATTAACGTGTTGCGATTCGTTTGAGCCGCAATGTGCAAACTTGAATAGCAGTTCTGAGCCTAACCCGCGCAAACTGGATGACCCCGTTATGCACATCATGCCTAAAAGTGCCTCTAAGGCTTTGTGTGTATTAACTTGTTGCGATTCGTTTGAGCCGCTACGTGCAAACTTGAATCGCAGTTCTGCGCCTAATGCGCGCTACTTGGAGTGACTCCGTTTTGCACATCACGCCTAAAAGTGCCTGTAAGGGGTTGTGTGTATTAACGCGTTGCGATTCGTTTGAGCCGCTATGTGCAAACTTGAATAGCAGTTCTGAGCCTAACCCGCGCAAGCTGGATGACCGCGTTTTGCGCATCATGCCTAAAAGTGCCTCTACGGCTTTGTGTGTATTAACTTATTGCGATTCGTTTTAGCCAATGTGCGAACTTGAATCGCAGTTCTGAGCCTAATTCGCGCTACTTGGAGTGACTCCGTTTTGCACATCATGCCTAAAAGTGCCTGTAAGGGGTTGCGTGTATTAACGTTTTGCGATTCGTTTAGCCGCTATGTGCAAACTTGAATAGCAGTTCTGAGCCTAACCCGCGTAAACTGGATGACCCCGGTTTGCACATCATGCCTAAAAGTTCCTATAAGGCTTTGTGTGTATTAACTTGTTGCGATTCGTTTTAGCCGCTATGTGCAAACTTGAATCGCAGTTCTGAGCCTAACCCGCGCAAGCTGGATTACCGCGTTTTGCACATCATGCCTAAAAGGGCCTGTAAGACTTTGTGTGTATTAACTTGTTGCGATTCGTTTGAGCCGCTACGTGCAAACTTGAATCGCAGTTCTGCGCCTAGTGCGCGCTACTTGGAGTGACTCCGTTTTGCACATCATGCCTAAAAGTGCCTGTAAGGGGTTGTGTGTATTAACGCGTTGCGATTCGTTTGAGCCGCTATGTGCAAACTTGAATAGAAGTTCTGAGCCTAACCCGCGCAAGCTGGATGACCCCGTATTGCACATCATGCTTAAAAGTGCCTATAAGGCATTGTGTGTATTAACTTGTTGCGATTCGTTTCAGCCGCTACGTGCAAACTTAAATCGCAGTTCTGAGCCTAACCCACGCAAGCTGGATGACCGCGTTTTGTACATCATGCCTAAAAGTGCCTGTAAGGCTTTGTGTGTATTAACGTGTTGCGATTTGTTTGAGCCGTTATGTGCATACTTGAATAGCAGTTCTGAGCCTAACCCGCGCAAACTGGATGACCCCGTTTTGCACATCATGCCTAAAAGTGCCTCTAAGGCTATTAACTTGTTGCGATTCGTTTGAGCCGCTATGTGCAAACTTGAATAGCAGTTCTGAGCCTAACCCGCGCAAGCTGGATGACCCCGTATTGCACATCATGCCTAAAAGTGCCTATAAGGCTTTGTGTGTATTAACTTGTTGCGATTCGTTTTAGCCGCTATGTGCAAACTTGAATCGCATTTCTGAGCCTAACCCGCGCAAGCTGGATTACCGCGTTTTGCACATCATGCCTAAAAGCGCCTGTAAGACTTTGTGTGTATTAACTTGTTGCGATTCGTTCGAGCCGCTACGTGCAAACTTGAATCGCTGTTCTGCGCCTAATGCGCGCTACTTGGAGTGACTCCGTTTTGCACATCATGCCTAAAAGTGCCTATAAGGCTTTGTGTGTATTAACTTATTGCGATTCCTTTTAGCCGCTATGTGCAAACTTGAATCGCAGTTCTGAGCCTAACCCGCGCAAGCTGGGTTACCGCGTTTTGCACATCATGCCTAAAAGGGCCTGTAAGACTGTGTGTATTAACTTGTTGCGATTCGTTTGAGCCGCTACGTGCAAACTTGAATCGCAGTTCTGCGCCTAATGCGCGCTACTTGGAGTGACTCCGTTTTGCACATCACGCCTAAAAGTGCCTGTAAGGGGTTGTGTGTATTAACGCTTTGCGATTCGTTTGAGCCGCTATGTGCAAACTTGAATAGCAGTTCTGAGCCTAACCCGCGCAAGCTGGATGACCGCGTTTTGCGCATCATGCCTAAAAGTGCCTCTATGGCTTTGTGTGTATTAACTTATTGCGATTCGTTTTAGCCAATGTGCGAACTTGAATCGCAGTTCTGAGCCTAATTCGCGCTACTTGGAGTGACTCCGTTTTGCACATCATGCCTAAAAGTGCCTGTAAGGGGTTGCGTGTATTAACGTGTTGCGATTCGTTTGAGCCGCTATGTGCAAACTTGAATAGCAGTTCTGAGCCTAACCCGCGTAAACTGGATGACCCCGGTTTGCACATCATGCCTAAAAGTGCCTATAAGGCTTTGTGTGTATTAACTTGTTGCGATTCGTTTTAGCCGCTATGTGCAAACTTGAATCGCAGTTCTGAGCCTAACCCGCGCAAGCTGGATTACCGCGTTTTGCACATCATGCCTAAAAGGGCCTGTAAGACTTTGTGTGTATTAACTTGTTGCGATTCGTTTGAGCCGCTACGTGCAAACTTGAATCGCAGTTCTGCGCCTAATGCGCGCTACTTGGAGTGACTCCGTTTTGCACATCACGCCTAAAAGTGCCTGTAAGGGGTTGTGTGTATTAACGCGTTGCGATTCGTTTGAGCCGCTATGTGCAAACTTGAATAGCAGTTCTGAGCCTAACCCGCGCAAGCTGGATGACCGCGTTTTGCGCATCATGCCTAAAAGTGCCTCTACGGCTTTGTGTGTATTAACTTATTGCGATTCGTTTTAGCCAATGTGCGAACTTGAATCGCAGTTCTGAGCCTAATTCGCGCTACTTGGAGTGACTCCGTCTTGCACATCATGCCTAAAAGTGCCTGTAAGGGGTTGCGTGTATTAACGTGTTGCGATTCGTTTGAGCCGCTATGTGCAAACTTGAATAGCAGTTCTGAGCCTAACCCGCGCAAACTGGATGACCCCGTTATGCACATCATGCCTAAAAGTGCCTCTAAGGCTTTGTGTGTATTAACTTGTTGCGATTCGTTTGAGCCGCTACGTGCAAACTTGAATCGCAGTTCTGCGCCTAATGCGCGCTACTTGGAGTGACTCCGTTTTGCACATCACGCCTAAAAGTGCCTGTAAGGGGTTGTGTGTATTAACGCGTTGCGATTCGTTTGAGCCGCTATGTGCAAACTTGAATAGCAGTTCTGAGCCTAACCCGCGCAAGCTGGATGACCGCGTTTTGCGCATCATGCCTAAAAGTGCCTCTACGGCTTTGTGTGTATTAACTTATTGCGATTCGTTTTAGCCAATGTGCGAACTTGAATCGCAGTTCTGAGCCTAATTCGCGCTACTTGGAGTGACTCCGTTTTGCACATCATGCCTAAAAGTGCCTGTAAGGGGTTGCGTGTATTAACGTTTTGCGATTCGTTTAGCCGCTATGTGCAAACTTGAATAGCAGTTCTGAGCCTAACCCGCGTAAACTGGATGACCCCGGTTTGCACATCATGCCTAAAAGTTCCTATAAGGCTTTGTGTGTATTAACTTGTTGCGATTCGTTTTAGCCGCTATGTGCAAACTTGAATCGCAGTTCTGAGCCTAACCCGCGCAAGCTGGATTACCGCGTTTTGCACATCATGCCTAAAAGGGCCTGTAAGACTTTGTGTGTATTAACTTGTTGCGATTCGTTTGAGCCGCTACGTGCAAACTTGAATCGCAGTTCTGCGCCTAATGCGCGCTACTTGGAGTGACTCCGTTTTGCACATCATGCCTAAAAGTGCCTGTAAGGGGTTGTGTCTATTAACGCGTTGCGATGCGTTTGAGCCGCTATGTGCAAACTTGAATAGCAGTTCTGAGCCTAACCCGCGCAAACTGGATGACCCCGTTTTGCACATCATGCCTAAAAGTGCCTCTAAGGCTTTGTGTGTATTAACTTGTTGCGATTCGTTTCAGCCGCTACGTGCAAACTTGAATCGCAGTTCTGCGCCTAATGCGCGCTACTTGGAGTGACTCCGTTTTGCACATCATGCCTAAAAGTGCCTGTAAGGGGTTGTGTGTATTAACGCGTTGCGATTCGTTTGAGCCGCTATGTGCAAACTTGAATAGAAGTTCTGAGCCTAACCCGCGCAAGCTGGATGACCCCGTATTGCACATCATGCTTAAAAGTGCCTATAAGGCATTGTGTGTATTAACTTGTTGCGATTCGTTTCAGCCGCTACGTGCAAACTTAAATCGCAGTTCTGAGCCTAACCCACGCAAGCTGGATGACCGCGTTTTGCACATCATGCCTAAAAGTGCCTGTAAGGCTTTGTGTGTATTAACTTATTGCGATTCGTTTTAGCCTATGTGCAAACTTGAATCGCAGTTCTGAGCCTAATTCGCGCTACTTGGAGTGACTCCGTTTTGCACATCATGCCTAAAAGTGCCTGTAAGGGGTTGTGTGTATTAACGTGTTGCGATTTGTTTGAGCCGTTATGTGCATACTTGAATAGCAGTTCTGAGCCTAACCCGCGCAAACTGGATGACCCCGTTTTGCACATCATGCCTAAAAGTGCCTCTAAGGCTATTAACTTGTTGCGATTCGTTTGAGCCGCTATGTGCAAACTTGAATAGCAGTTCTGAGCCTAACCCGCGCAAGCTGGATGCCCCGTATTGCACATCATGCCTAAAAGTGCCTATAAGGCTTTGTGTGTATTAACTTATTGCGATTCCTTTTAGCCGCTATGTGCAAACTTGAATCGCAGTTCTGAGCCTAACCCGCGCAAGCTGGGTTACCGCGTTTTGCACATCATGCCTAAAAGGGCCTGTAAGACTTTGTGTGTATTAACTTGTTGCGATTCGTTTGAGCCGCTACGTGCAAACTTGAATCGCAGTTCTGCGCCTAATGCGCGCTACTTGGAGTGACTTCGTTTTGCACATCACGCCTAAAAGTGCCTGTAAGGGGTTGTGTGTATTAACGCTTTGCGATTCGTTTGAGCCGCTATGTGCAAACTTGAATAGCAGTTCTGAGCCTAACCCGCGCAAGCTGGATGACCGCGTTTTGCCCATCATGCCTAAAAGTGCCTCTACGGCTTTGTGTGTATTAACTTATTGCGATTCGTTTTAGCCAATGTGCGAACTTGAATCGCAGTTCTGAGCCTAATTCGCGCTACTTGGAGTGACTCCGTTTTGCACATCATGCCTAAAAGTGCCTGTAAGGGGTTGCGTGTATTAACGTGTTGCGATTCGTTTGAGCCGCTATGTGCAAACTTGAATAGCAGTTCTGAGCCTAACCCGCGTAAACTGGATGACCCCGGTTTGCACATCATGCCTAAAAGTGCCTATAAGGCTTTGTGTGTATTAACTTGTTGCGATTCGTTTTAGCCGCTATGTGCAAACTTGAATCGCAGTTCTGAGCCTAACCCGCGCAAGCTGGATTACCGCGTTTTGCACATCATGCCTAAAGGGCCTGTAAGACTTTGTGTGTATTAACTTGTTGCGATTCGTTTGAGCCGCTACGTGCAAACTTGAATCGCAGTTCTGCGCCTAATGCGCACTACTTGGAGTGACTCCGTTTTGCACATCACGCCTAAAAGTGCCTGTAAGGGGTTGTGTGTATTAACGCGTTGCGATTCGTTTGAGCCGCTATGTGCAAACTTGAATAGCAGTTCTGAGCCTAACCCGCGCAAGCTGGATGACCGCGTTTTGCGCATCATGCCTAAAAGTGCCTCTACGGCTATTAACTTGTTGCGATTCGTTTGAGCCGCTATGTGCAAACTTGAATAGCAGTTCTGAGCCTAACCCGCGCAAGCTGGATGACCCCGTATTGCACATCATGCCTAAAAGTGCCTATAAGGCTTTGTGTGTATTAACTTATTGCGATTCCTTTTAGCCGCTATGTGCAAACTTGAATCGCAGTTCTGAGCCTAACCCGCGCAAGCTGGGTTACCGCGTTTTGCACATCATGCCTAAAAGGGCCTGTAAGACTTTGTGTGTATTAACTTGTTGCGATTCGTTTGAGCCGCTACGTGCAAACTTGAATCGCAGTTCTGCGCCTAATGCGCGCTACTTGGAGTGACTCCGTTTTGCACATCACGCCTAAAAGTGCCTGTAAGGGGTTGTGTGTATTAACGCTTTGCGATTCGTTTGAGCCGCTATGTGCAAACTTGAATAGCAGTTCTGAGCCTAACCCGCGCAAGCTGGATGACCGCGTTTTGCCCATCATGCCTAAAAGTGCCTCTACGGCTTTGTGTGTATTAACTTATTGCGATTCGTTTTAGCCAATGTGCGAACTTGAATCGCAGTTCTGAGCCTAATTCGCGCTACTTGGAGTGACTCCGTTTTGCACATCATGCCTAAAAGTGCCTGTAAGGGGTTGCGTGTATTAACGTGTTGCGATTCGTTTGAGCCGCTATGTGCAAACTTGAATAGCAGTTCTGAGCCTAACCCGCGTAAACTGGATGACCCCGGTTTGCACATCATGCCTAAAAGTGCCTATAAGGCTTTGTGTGTATTAACTTGTTGCGATTCGTTTTAGCCGCTATGTGCAAACTTGAATCGCAGTTCTGAGCCTAACCCGCGCAAGCTGGATTACCGCGTTTTGCACATCATGCCTAAAGGGCCTGTAAGACTTTGTGTGTATTAACTTGTTGCGATTCGTTTGAGCCGCTACGTGAAAACTTGAATCGCAGTTCTGCGCCTAATGCGCGCTACTTGGAGTGACTCCGTTTTGCACATCACGCCTAAAAGTGCCTGTAAGGGGTTGTGTGTATTAACGCGTTGCGATTCGTTTGAGCCGCTATGTGCAAACTTGAATAGCAGTTCTGAGCCTAACCCGCGCAAGCTGGATGACCGCGTTTTGCGCATCATGCCTAAAAGTGCCTCTACGGCTTTGTGTGTATTAACTTATTGCGATTCGTTTTAGCCAATGTGCGAACTTGAATCGCAGTTCTGAGCCTAATTCGCGCTACTTGGAGTGACTCCGTCTTGCACATCATGCCTAAAAGTGCCAGTAAGGGGTTGCGTGTATTAACGTGTTGCGATTCGTTTGAGCCGCTATGCGCAAACTTGAATAGCAGTTCTGAGCCTAACCCGCGTAAACTGGATGACCCCGGTTTGCACATCATGCCTAAAAGTGCCTCTAAGGCTTTTTGTGTATTAACTTGTTGCGATTCGTTTGAGCCGCTACGTGCAAACTTGAATCGCAGTTCTGCGCCTAATGCGCGCTACTTGGAGTGACTCCGTTTTGCACATCATGCCTAAAAGTGCCTGTAAGGGGTTGTGTCTATTAACGCGTTGCGATGCGTTTGAGCCGCTATGTGCAAACTTGAATAGCAGTTCTGAGCCTAACCCGCGCAAACTGGATGACCCCGTTTTGCACATCATGCCTAAAAGTGCCTCTAAGGCTTTGTGTGTATTAACTTGTTGCGATTCGTTTCAGCCGCTACGTGCAAACTTGAATCGCAGTTCTGCGCCTAATGCGCGCTACTTGGAGTGACTCCGTTTTGCACATCATGCCTAAAAGTGCCTGTGGGGGTTGTGTGTATTAACGCGTTGCGATTCGTTTGAGCCGCTATGTGCAAACTTGAATAGAAGTTCTGAGCCTAACCCGCGCAAGCTGGATGACCCCGTATTACACATCATGCTTAAAAGTGCCTATAAGGCATTGTGTGTATTAACTTGTTGCGATTCGTTTCAGCCGCTACGTGCAAACTTAAATCGCAGTGCTGAGCCTAACCCACGCAAGCTGGATGACCGCGTTTTGCACATCATGCCTAAAAGTGCCTGTAAGGCTTTGTGTGTATTAACTTATTGCGATTCGTTTTAGCCTATGTGCAAACTTGAATCGCAGTTCTGAGCCTAATTCGCGCTACTTGAAGTGACTCCGTTTTGCACATCATGCCTAAAAGTGCCTGTAAGGGGTTGTGTGTATTAACGTGTTGCGATTTGTTTGAGCCGTTATGTGCATACTTGAATAGCAGTTCTGAGCCTAACCCGCGCAAACTGGATGACCCCGTTTTGCACATCATGCCTAAAAGTGCCTCTAAGGCTATTAACTTGTTGCGATTCGTTTGAGCCGCTATGTGCAAACTTGAATAGCAGTTCTGAGCCTAACCCGCGCAAGCTGGATGACCCCGTATTGCACATCATGCCTAAAAGTGCCTATAAGGCATCATGCCTAAAAGGGCCTGTAAGACTTTGTGTGTATTAACTTGTTGCGATTCGTTTGAGCCGCTACGTGCAAACTTGAATCGCAGTTCTGCGCCTAATGCGCGCTACTTGGAGTGACTCCGTTTTGCACATCACGCCTAAAAGTGCCTGTAAGGGGTTGTGTGTATTAACGCTTTGCGATTCGTTTGAGCCGCTATGTGCAAACTTGAATAGCAGTTCTGAGCCTAACCCGCGCAAGCTGGATGACCGCGTTTTGCCCATCATGCCTAAAAGTGCCTCTACGGCTTTGTGTGTATTAACTTATTGCGATTCGTTTTAGCCAATGTGCGAACTTGAATCGCAGTTCTGAGCCTAATTCGCGCTACTTGGAGTGACTCCGTTTTGCACATCATGCCTAAAAGTGCCTGTAAGGGGTTGCGTGTATTAACGTGTTGCGATTCGTTTGAGCCGCTATGTGCAAACTTGAATAGCAGTTCTGAGCCTAACCCGCGTAAACTGGATGACCCCGGTTTGCACATCATGCCTAAAAGTGCCTATAAGGCTTTGTGTGTATTAACTTGTTGCGATTCGTTTTAGCCGCTATGTGCAAACTTGAATCGCAGTTCTGAGCCTAACCCGCGCAAGCTGGATTACCGCGTTTTGCACATCATGCCTAAAGGGCCTGTAAGACTTTGTGTGTATTAACTTGTTGCGATTCGTTTGAGCCGCTACGTGCAAACTTGAATCGCAGTTCTGCGCCTAATGCGCGCTACTTGGAGTGACTCCGTTTTGCACATCACGCCTAAAAGTGCCTGTAAGGGGTTGTGTGTATTAACGCGTTGCGATTCGTTTGAGCCGCTATGTGCAAACTTGAATAGCAGTTCTGAGCCTAACCCGCGCAAGCTGGATGACCGCGTTTTGCGCATCATGCCTAAAAGTGCCTCTACGGCTTTGTGTGTATTAACTTATTGCGATTCGTTTTAGCCAATGTGCGAACTTGAATCGCAGTTCTGAGCCTAATTCGCGCTACTTGGAGTGACTCCGTCTTGCACATCATGCCTAAAAGTGCCAGTAAGGGGTTGCGTGTATTAACGTGTTGCGATTCGTTTGAGCCGCTATGCGCAAACTTGAATAGCAGTTCTGAGCCTAACCCGCGTAAACTGGATGACCCCGGTTTGCACATCATGCCTAAAAGTGCCTCTAAGGCTTTTTGTGTATTAACTTGTTGCGATTCGTTTGAGCCGCTACGTGCAAACTTGAATCGCAGTTCTGCGCCTAATGCGCGCTACTTGGAGTGACTCCGTTTTGCACATCATGCCTAAAAGTGCCTGTAAGGGGTTGTGTCTATTAACGCGTTGCGATGCGTTTGAGCCGCTATGTGCAAACTTGAATAGCAGTTCTGAGCCTAACCCGCGCAAACTGGATGACCCCGTTTTGCACATCATGCCTAAAAGTGCCTCTAAGGCTTTGTGTGTATTAACTTGTTGCGATTCGTTTCAGCCGCTACGTGCAAACTTGAATCGCAGTTCTGCGCCTAATGCGCGCTACTTGGAGTGACTCCGTTTTGCACATCATGCCTAAAAGTGCCTGTAAGGGGTTGTGTGTATTAACGCGTTGCGATTCGTTTGAGCCGCTATGTGCAAACTTGAATAGAAGTTCTGAGCCTAACCCGCGCAAGCTGGATGACCCCGTATTACACATCATGCTTAAAAGTGCCTATAAGGCATTGTGTGTATTAACTTGTTGCGATTCGTTTCAGCCGCTACGTGCAAACTTAAATCGCAGTGCTGAGCCTAACCCACGCAAGCTGGATGACCGCGTTTTGCACATCATGCCTAAAAGTGCCTGTAAGGCTTTGTGTGTATTAACTTATTGCGATTCGTTTTAGCCTATGTGCAAACTTGAATCGCAGTTCTGAGCCTAATTCGCGCTACTTGAAGTGACTCCGTTTTGCACATCATGCCTAAAAGTGCCTGTAAGGGGTTGTGTGTATTAACGTGTTGCGATTTGTTTGAGCCGTTATGTGCATACTTGAATAGCAGTTCTGAGCCTAACCCGCGCAAACTGGATGACCCCGTTTTGCACATCATGCCTAAAAGTGCCTCTAAGGCTATTAACTTGTTGCGATTCGTTTGAGCCGCTATGTGCAAACTTGAATAGCAGTTCTGAGCCTAACCCGCGCAAGCTGGATGACCCCGTATTGCACATCATGCCTAAAAGTGCCTATAAGGCATCATGCCTAAAAGGGCCTGTAAGACTGTGTGTATTAACTTGTTGCGATTCGTTTGAGCCGCTACGTGCAAACTTGAATCGCAGTTCTGCGCCTAATGCGCGCTACTTGGAGTGACTCCGTTTTGCACATCACGCCTAAAAGTGCCTGTAAGGGGTTGTGTGTATTAACGCTTTGCGATTCGTTTGAGCCGCTATGTGCAAACTTGAATAGCAGTTCTGAGCCTAACCCGCGCAAGCTGGATGACCGCGTTTTGCCCATCATGCCTAAAAGTGCCTCTACGGCTTTGTGTGTATTAACTTATTGCGATTCGTTTTAGCCAATGTGCGAACTTGAATCGCAGTTCTGAGCCTAATTCGCGCTACTTGGAGTGACTCCGTTTTGCACATCATGCCTAAAAGTGCCTGTAAGGGGTTGCGTGTATTAACGTGTTGCGATTCGTTTGAGCCGCTATGTGCAAACTTGAATAGCAGTTCTGAGCCTAACCCGCGTAAACTGGATGACCCCGGTTTGCACATCATGCCTAAAAGTGCCTATAAGGCTTTGTGTGTATTAACTTGTTGCGATTCGTTTTAGCCGCTATGTGCAAACTTGAATCGCAGTTCTGAGCCTAACCCGCGCAAGCTGGATTACCGCGTTTTGCACATCATGCCTAAAGGGCCTGTAAGACTTTGTGTGTATTAACTTGTCGCGATTCGTTTGAGCCGCTACGTGCAAACTTGAATCGCAGTTCTGCGCCTAATGCGCGCTACTTGGAGTGACTCCGTTTTGCACATCACGCCTAAAAGTGCCTGTAAGGGGTTGTGTGTATTAACGCGTTGCGATTCGTTTGAGCCGCTATGTGCAAACTTGAATAGCAGTTCTGAGCCTAACCCGCGCAAGCTGGATGACCGCGTTTTGCGCATCATGCCTAAAAGTGCCTCTACGGCTTTGTGTGTATTAACTTATTGCGATTCGTTTTAGCCAATGTGCGAACTTGAATCGCAGTTCTGAGCCTAATTCGCGCTACTTGGAGTGACTCCGTCTTGCACATCATGCCTAAAAGTGCCTCTAAGGGGTTGCGTGTATTAACGTGTTGCGATTCGTTTGAGCCGCTATGTGCAAACTTGAATAGCAGTTCTGAGCCTAACCCGCGTAAACTGGATGACCCCGGTTTGCACATCATGCCTAAAAGTGCCTCTAAGGCTTTTTGTGTATTAACTTGTTGCGATTCGTTTGAGCCGCTACGTGCAAACTTGAATAGCAGTTCTGAGCCTAACCCGCGCAAGCTGGATGACCCCGTATTGCACATCATGCCTAAAAGTGCCTATAAGGCTTTGTGTGTATTAACTTATTGCGATTCCTTTTAGCCGCTATGTGCAAACTTGAATCGCAGTTCTGAGCCTAACCCACGCAAGCTTGATGACCGCGTTTTGCACATCATGCCTAAAAGTGCCTGTACGGCTTTGTGTGTATTAACTTATTGCGATTCGTTTTAGCCAATGTGCGAACTTGAATCGCAGTTCTGAGCCTAATTCGCGCTACTTGGAGTGACTCCGTCTTGCACATCATGTCTAAAAGTGCCTGTAAGGGGTTGCGTGTATTAACGTGTTGCGATTCGTTTGAGCCGCTATGTGCAAACTTGAATAGCAGTTCTGAGCCTAACCCGCGTAAACTGGATGACCCCGGTTTGCACATCATGCCTAAAATTGCCTATAAGGCTTTGTGTGTATTAACTTGTTGCGATTCGTTTTAGCCGCTATGTGCAAACTTGAATCGCAGTTCTGAGCCTAACCCGCGCAAGCTGGATTACCGCGTTTTGCACATCATGCCTAAAAGGGCCTGTAAGACTTTGTGTGTATTAATTTGTTGCGATTCGTTTGAGCCGCTACGTGCAAACTTGAATCGCAGTTCTGCGCCTAATGCGCGCTACTTGGAGTGACTCCGTTTTGCACATCATGCCTAAAAGTGCCTGTAAGGGGTTGTGTGTATTAACACGTTGCGATGCGTTTGAGCCGCTATGTGCAAACTTGAATAGCAGTTCTGAGCCTAACCTGCCCAAACTGGATGACCCCGTTTTGCACATCATGCCTAAAGTGCCTCTAAGGCTTTTTGTGTATTAACTTGTTGCGATTCGTTTGAGCCGCTACGTGCAAACTTGAATAGCAGTTCTGAGCCTAACCCGCGCAAGCTGGATGACCCCGTATTGCACATCATGCTTAAAAGTGCCTATAAGGCATTGTGTGTATTAACTTGTTGCGATTCGTTTCAGCCGCTACGTGCAAACTTGAATCGCAGTTCTGCGCCTAATGCGCGCTACTTGGAGTGACTCCGTTTTGCACATCATGCCTAAAAGTGCCTGTAAGGGGTTGTGTGTATTAACGCGTTGCGATTCGTTTGAGCCGCTATGTGCAAACTTGAATAGAAGTTCTGAGCCTAACCCGCGCAAGCTGGATGACCCCGCATTGCACATCATGCTTAAAAGTGCCTATAAGGCATTGTGTGTATTAACTTGTTGCGATTCGTTTCAGCCGCTACGTGCAAACTTAAATCGCAGTTCTGAGCCTAACCCACGCAAGCTGGATGACCGCGTTTTGCACATCATGCTTAAAAGTGCCTTTAAGGCTTTGTGTGTATTAACTTATTGCGATTCGTTTTAGCCTATGTGCAAACTTGAATCGCAGTTCTGAGCCTAATTCGCGCTACTTGGAGTGACTCCGTTTTGCACATCATGCCTAAAAGTGCCTGTAAGGGGTTGTGTGTATTAACGTGTTGCGATTAGTTTGAGCCGCTATGTGCAAACTTGAATAGCAGTTCTGAGCCTAACCCGCGCAAACTGGATGACCCCGTTTTGCACATCATGCCTAAAAGTGCTTCTAAGGCCTTGTGTATATTAACTTGTTGCGATTCGTTTCAGCCGCTATGTGCAAACTTGAATCGCAGTTCTGAGCCTAACCCGCGCAAGCTGGATTACCGCGTTATGCACATCATGCCTAAAAGGGCCTGTAAGACTTTGTGTGTATTAACTTGTTGCGATTCGTTTGAGCCGCTACGTGCAAATTTGAATCGCAGTTCTGCGCCTAATGCGCGCTACTTGGAGTGACTCCGTTTTGCACATCACGCCTAAAAGTGCCTGTAAGGGGTTGTGTGTATTAACGCGTTGCGATTCGTTTGAGCCGCTATGTGCAAACTTGAATAGCAGTTCTGAGCCTAACCCGCGCAAGCTGGATGACCGCGTTTTGCGCATCATGCCTAAAAGTGCCTCTACGGCTTTGTGTGTATTAACTTATTGCGATTCGTTTTAGCCAATGTGCGAACTTGAATCGCAGTTCTAAGCCTAATTCGCGCTACTTGGAGTGACTCCGTTTTGCACATCATGCCTAAAAGTGCCTGTAAGGGGTTGCGTGTATTAAAGTGTTGCGATTCGTTTGAGCCGCTATGTGCAAACTTGAATAGCAGTTCTGAGCCTAACCCGCGTAAACTGGATGACCCCGGTTTGCACATCATGCCTAAAAGTGCCTATAAGGCTTTGTGTGTATTAACTGGTTGCGATTCGTTTTAGCCGCTATGTGCAAACTTGAATCGCAGTTCTGAGCCTAACCCGCGCAAGCTGGATTACCGCGTTTTGCACATCATGCCTAAAAGGGCCTGTAAGACTTTGTGTGTATTAACTTGTTGCGATTCGTTTGAGCCGCTACGTGCAAACTTGAATCGCAGTTCTGCGCCTAATGCGCGCTACTTGGAGTGACTCCATTTTGCACATCACGCCTAAAAGTGCATGTAAGGGGTTGTGTGTATTAACGCGTTGCGATTCGTTTGAGCCGCTATGTGCAAACTTGAATAGCAGTTCTAAGCCTAACCCGCGCAAGCTGGATGACCGCGTTTTGCGCATCATGCCTAAAAGTGCCTCTACGGCTTTGTGTGTATTAACTTATTGCGATTCGTTTTAGCCAATGTGCGAACTTGAATCGCAGTTCTGAGCCTAATTCGCGCTACTTGGAGTGACTCCGTCTTGCACATCATGCCTAAAAGTGCCTGTAAGGGGTTGCGTGTATTAACGTGTTGCGATTCGTTTGAGCCGCTATGTGCAAACTTGAATAGCAGTTCTGAGCCTAACCCGCGTAAACTGGATGACCCCGGTTTGCACATCATGCCTAAAAGTGCCTTTGTGTGTATTAACTTGTTGCGATTCGTTTTAGCCGCTAGGTGCAAACTTAAATCGCAGTTCTGAGCCTAACCCACGCAAGCTTGATGACCGCGTTTTGCACATCATGCCTAAAAGTGCCTGTACGGCTTTGTGTGTATTAACTTATTGCGATTCGTTTTAGCCAATGTGCGAACTTGAATCGCAGTTCTGAGCCTAATTCGCACTACTTGGAGTGACTCCGTCTTGCACATCATGCCTAAAAGTGCCTGTAAGGGGTTGCGTGTATTAACGTGTTGCGATTCTTTTGAGCCGCTATGTGCAAACTTGAATAGCAGTTCTGAGCCTAACCCGCGTAAACTGGATGACCCCGGTTTGCACATCATGCCTAAAATTGCCTATAAGGCTTTGTGTGTATTAACTTGTTGCGATTCGTTTTAGCCGCTATGTGCAAACTTGAATCGCAGTTCTGAGCCTAACCCGCGCAAGCTGGATTACCGCGTTTTAGGGCCTGTAAGACTTTGTGTGTATTAACTTGTTGCGATTCGTTTGAGCCGCTACGTGCAAACTTGAATCGCAGTTCTGCGCCTAATGCGCGCTACTTGGAGTGACTCCGTTTTGCACATCATGCCTAAAAGTGCCTGTAAGGGGTTGTGTGTATTAACGCGTTGCGATGCGTTTGAGCCGCTATGTGCAAACTTGAATAGCAGTTCTGAGCCTAACCCGCGCAAACTGGATGACCCCGTTTTGCACATCATGCCTAAAAGTGCCTCTAAGGCTTTTTGTGTATTAACTTGTTGCGATTCGTTTGAGCCGCTACGTGCAAACTTTAATCGCAGTTCTGCGCCTAATGCGCGCTACTTGGAGTGACTCCGTTTTGCACATCATGCCTAAAAGTGCCTGTAAGGGCTTGTGTGTATTAACGCGTTGCGATGCGTTTGAGCCGCTATGTGCAAACTTGAATAGCAGTTCTGAGCCTAACCCGCGCAAACTGGATGACCCCGTTTTGCACATCATGCCTAAAAGTGCCTCTAAGGCTTTGTGTGTATTAACTTGTTGCGATTCGTTTGAGCCGCTATGTGCAAACTTGAATAGCAGTTCTGAGCCTAACCCGCGCAAGCTGGATGACCCCGTTTTGCACATCATGCCTAAAGTGCCTATAAGGCTTTGTGTGTATTAACTTGTTGCGATTCGTTTCAGCCGCTAGGTGCAAACTTAAATCGCAGTTCTGAGCCTAACCCGCGCAAGCTGGATGACCCCGTATTGCACATCATGCCTAAAAGTGCCTATAAGGCTTTGTGTGTATTAACTTGTTGCGATTCGTTTTAGCCGCTATGTGCAAACTTGAATCGCATTTCTGAGCCTAACCCGCGCAAGCTGGATTACCGCGTTTTGCACATCATGCCTAAAAGCGCCTGTAAGACTTTGTGTGTATTAACTTGTTGCGATTCGTTTGAGCCGCTACGTGCAAACTTGAATCGCTGTTCTGCGCCTAATGCGCGCTACTTGGAGTGACTCCGTTTTGCACATCATGCCTAAAAGTGCCTGTAAGGGGTTGTGTGTATTAACGTGTTGCGATTCATTTGAGCCGCTATGTGCAAACTTGAATAGCAGTTCTGAGCCTAACCCGCGCAAACTGGATGACCCCGGTTTGCACATCATGCCTAAAAGTGCCTATAAGGCTTTGTGTGTATTAACTTATTGCGATTCGTTTTAGCCGCTATGTGCAAACTTGAATCGCAGTTCTGAGCCTAACCCGCGCAAGCTGGGTTACCGCGTTTTGCACATCATGCCTAAAAGGGCCTGTAAGAATTTGTGTGTATTAACTTGTTGCGATTCGTTTGAGCCGCTACGTGCAAACTTGAATCGCAGTTCTGCGCCTAATGCGCGCTACTTGGAGTGACTCCGTTTTGCACATCACGACTAAAAGTGCCTGTAAGGGGTTGTGTGTATTAACGCGTTGCGATTCGTTTGAGCCGCTATGTGCAAACTTGAATAGCAGTTCTGAGCCTAACCCGCGCAAGCTGGATGACCGCGTTTTGCGCATCATGCCTAAAAGTGCCTCTACGGCTTTGTGTGTATTAACTTATTGCGATTCGTTTTAGCCAATGTGCGAACTTGAATCGCAGTTCTGAGCCTAATTCGCGCTACTTGGAGTGACTCCGTTTTGTACATCATGCCTAAAAGTGCCTGTAAGGGGTTGCGTGTATTAACGTGTTGCGATTCGTTTGAGCCGCTATGTGCAAACTTGAATAGCAGTTCTGAGCCTAACCCGCGTAAACTGGATGACCCCGCTTTGCACATCATGCCTAAAAGTGCCTATAAGGCTTTGTGTGTATTAACTTGTTGCGATTCGTTTTAGCCGCTATGTGCAAACTTGAATCGCAGTTCTGAGCCTAACCCGCGCAAGCTGGATTACCGCGTTTTGCACATCATGCCTAAAAGGGCTTGTAAGACTGTTTGTATTACCTTGTTGCGATTCGTTTGAGCCGCTACGTGCAAACTTGAATCGCATTTCTGCGCCTAATGCGCGCTACTTGGAGTGACTCCGTTTTGCACATCACGCCTAAAAGTGCCTGTAAGGGGTTGTGTGTATTAACGCGTTGCGATTCGTTTGAGCCGCTATGTGCAAACTTGAATAGCAGTTCTGAGCCTAACCAGCGCAAGCTGGATGACCGCGTTTTGCGCATCATGCCTAAAAGTGCCTCTACGGCTTTGTGTGTATTAACTTATTGCGATTCGTTTTAGCCAATGTGCGAACTTGAATCGCAGTTCTGAGCCTAATTCGCTCTACTTGGAGTGACTCCGTCTTGCACATCATGCCTAAAAGTGCCTGTAAGGGGTTGCGTGTATTAACGTGTTTCGATTCGTTTGAGCCGCTATGTGCAAACTTGAATAGCAGTTCTGAGCCTAACCCGCGTAAACTGGATGACCCCGGTTTGCACATCATGCCTAAAAGTGCCTATAAGGCTTTGTGTGTATTAACTTGTTGCGATTCGTTTTAGCCGCTAGGTGCAAACTTAAATCGCAGTTCTGAGCCTAACCCACGCAAGCTTGATGACCGCGTTTTGCACATCATGCCTAAAAGTGCCTGTACGGCTTTGTGTGTATTAACTTATTGCGATTAGTTTTAGCCAATGTGCGAACTTGAATCGCAGTTCTGAGCCTAATTCGCGCTACTTGGAGTGACTCCGTCTTGCACATCATGCCTAAAAGTGCCTGTAAGGGGTTGCGTGTATTAACGTGTTGCGATTCGTTTGAGCCGCTATGTGCAAACTTGAATAGCAGTTCTGAGCCTAACCCGCGTAAACTGGATGACCCCGGTTTGCACATCATGCCTAAATTTGCCTATAAGGCTTTGTGTGTATTAACTTGTTGCGATTCGTTTTAGCCGCTATGTGCAAACTTGAATCGCAGTTCTGAGCCTAACCCGCTCAAGCTGGATTACCGCGTTTTGCACATCATGCCTAAAAGGGCCTGTAAGACATTGTGTGTATTAACTTGTTGCGATTCGTTTGAGCCGCTACGTGCAAACTTGAATCGCAGTTCTACGCCTAATGCGCGCTACTTGGAGTGACTCCGTTTTGCACATCATGCCTAAAAGTGCCTGTAAGGGGTTGTGTGTATTAACGCGTTGCGATGCGTTTGAGCCGCTATGTGCAAACTTGAAGAGCAGTTCTGAGCCTAACCCGCGCAAACTGGATGACCCCGTTTTGCACATCATGCCTAAAAGTGCCTCTAAGGCTTTTTGTGTATAAACTTGTTGCGATTCGTTTGAGCCGCTACGTGCAAACTTGAATCGCAGTTCTGCGCCTAATGCGCGCTACTTGGAGTGACTCCGTTTTGCACATCATGCCTAAAAGTGCCTGTAAGGGGTTGTGTGTATTAACGCGTTGCGATTCGTTTGAGCCGCTATGTGCAAACTTGAATAGCAGTTCTGAGCCTAACCCGCGCAAGCTGGATGACCCCGTATTGCACATCATGCTTAAAAGTGCCTATAAGGCATTGTGTGTATTAACTTGTTGCGATTCGTTTCAGCCGCTACGTGCAAACTTGAATCGCAGTTCTGCGCCTAATGCGCGCTACTTGGAGTGACTCCGTTTTGCACATCATGCCTAAAAGTGCCTGTAAGGGGTTGTGTGTATTAACGCGTTGCGATTCGTTTGAGCCGCTATGTGCAAACTTGAATAGAAGTTCTGAGCCTAACCCGCGCAAGCTGGATGACCCCGTATTGCACATCATGCTTAAAAGTGCCTGTAAGGCATTGTGTGTATTAACTTGTTGCGATTCGTTTCAGCCGCTACGTGCAAACTTAAATCGCAGTTCTGAGCCTATCCCACGCAAGCTGGATGACCGCGTTTTGCACATCATGCCTAAAAGTGCCTGTAAGGCTTTGTGTGTATTAACTTATTGCGATTCGTTTTAGCCTATGTGCAAACTTGAATCGCAGTTCTGAGCCTAATTCGCGCTACTTGGAGTGACTCCGTTTTGCACATCATGCATAAAGTGCCTGTAAGGGGTTGTGTGTATTAAAGTGTTGCGATTAGTTTGAGCCGCTATGTGCAGACTTGAATAGCAGTTCTGAGCCTAACCCGCGCAAACTGGATGACCCCGTTTTGCACATCATGCCTAAAAGTGCCTCTAAGGCTTTGTGTGTATTAACTTGTTGCGATTCGTTTGAGCCGCTATGTGCAAACTTGAATAGCAGTTCTGAGCCTAACCCGCGCAAGCTGGATGACCCCGTTTTGCACATCATGCCTAAAAGTGCCTATAAGGCTTTGTGTGTATTAACTTGTTGCGATTCGTTTCAGCCGCTAGGTGCAAACTTAAATCGCAGTTCTGAGCCTAACCCACGCAAGCTTGATGACCGCGTTTTGCACATCATGCCTAAAAGTGCCTGTACGGCTTTGTGTGTATTAACTTATTGCGATTCGTTTTAGCCAATGTGCGAACTTTAATCGCAGTTCTGAGCCTAATTCGCGCTACTTGGAGTACCTCCGTTTTGAACATCATGCCTAAAAGTGCCTGTAAGGTGTTGTGTGTATTAACTTGTTGCGATTCGTTTGAGCCGCTATGTGCAAACTTGAATAGCAGTTCTGAGCCTAACCCGCGCAAACTGGATGACCCCGGTTTGCACATCATGCCTAAAAGTGCCTATAAGGCTTTGTGTGTATTAACTTGTTGCGATTCATTTGAGCCGCTACGTGCAAACCTGGATCGCAGTTCTGCGCCTAATGCGCGCTTCTTGGAGTGACTCCGTTTTGCACATCATGCCTAAAAGTGCCTGTAAGGGGTTGTGTGTATTAACGCGTTGCGATTCGTTTGAGCCGCTATGTGCAAACTTGAAAGCAGTTCTGAGCCTAACCCGCGCAAGCTGGATGACCGCGTTTTGCACATCATGCCTAAAAGTGCCTGTACGGCTTTGTGTGTGTTAACTTATTGCGATTCGTTTTAGCCAATGTGCGAACTTGAATCGCAGTTCTGAGCCTAATTCGCGCTACTTGGAGTGACTCCGTTTTGCACATCATGCCTAAAAGTGCCTGTAAGGGGTTGCGTGTATTAACGTGTTGCGATTCGTTTGAGCCGCTACGTGCAAACTTGAATCGCAGTTCTGCGCCTAATGCGCGCTACTTGGAGTGACTCCGTTTTGCACATCATGCCTAAAAGTGCCTGTAAGGGGTTGTGTGTATTAACGCGTTGCGATGCGTTTGAGCCGCTATGTGCAAACTTGAATAGCAGTTCTGAGCCTAACCCGCGCAAACTGGATGACCCCGTTTTGCACATTATGCCTAAAAGTGCCTCTAAGGCTTTGTGTGTATTAACTTGTTGCGATTCGTTTGAGCCGCTACGTGCAAACTTAAATCGCAGTTCTGAGCCTAACCCACGCAAGCTGGATGACCGCGTTTTGCACATCATGCCTAAAAGTGCCTGTAAGGCTTTGTGTGTATTAACTTATTGCGATTCGTTTTAGCCTATGTGCAAACTTGAATCGCAGTTCTGAGCCTAATTCGCGCTACTTGGAGTGACTCCGTTTTGCACATCATGCCTAAAAGTGCCTGTAAGGGGTTGTGTGTATTAACGTGTTGCGATTAGTTTCAGCCGCTATGTGCAAACTTGAATAGCAGTTCTGAGCCTAACGCGCGCAAACTGGATGACCCCGTTTTGCACATCATGCCTAAAAGTGCTTCTAAGGCTTTGTGTGTATTAACTTGTTGCGATTCGTTTCAGCCGCTATGTGCAAACTTGAATCGCAGTTCTGAGCCTAACCCGCGCAAGCTGGATTACCGCGTTATGCACATCATGCCTAAAAGGGCCTGTAAGACTTTGTGTGTATTAACTTGTTGCGATTCGTTTGAGCCGCTACGTGCAAATTTGAATCGCAGTTCTGCGCCTAATGCGCGCTACTTGGAGTGACTCCGTTTTGCACATCATGCCTAAAAGTGCCTGTAAGGGGTTGTGTGTATTAACGCGTTGCGATTCGTTTGAGCCGCTATGTGCAAACTTGAATAGAAGTTCTGAGCCTAACCCGCGCAAGCTGGATGACCCCGTATTGCACATCATGCTTAAAAGTGCCTATAAGGCATTGTGTGTATTAACTTGTTGCGATTCGTTTCAGCCTATGTGCAAACTTGAATCGCAGTTCTGAGCCTAATTCGCGCTACTTGGAGTGACTCCGTTTTGCACATCATGCATAAAGTGCCTGTAAAGGGTTGTGTGTATTAAAGTGTTGCGATTAGTTTGAGCCGCTATGTACAAACTTGAATCGCAGTTCTGAGCCTAACCCGCGCAAGCTGGATTACCGCGTTTTGCACATCATGCTTAAAAGTGCCTATAAGGCATTGTGTGTATTAACTTGTTGCGATTCGTTTCAGCCGCTACGTGCAAACTTGAATCGTAGTTCTGCGCCTAATGCGCGCTACTTGGAGTGACTCCGTTTTGCACATCATGCCTAAAAGTGCCTGTAAGGGGTTGTGTGTATTAACGCGTTGCGATTCGTTTGAGCCGCTATGTGCAAACTTGAATAGAAGTTCTGAGCCTAACCCGCGCAAGCTGGATGACCCCGTATATCACATCATGCTTAAAAGTGCCTATAAGGCATTGTGTGTATTAACTTGTTGCGATTCGTTTCAGCCGCTACGTGCAAACTTAAATCGCAGTTCTGAGCCTAACCCACGCAAGCTGGATGACCGCGTTTTGCACATCATGCCTTAAAGTGCCTGTAAGGCTTTGTGTGTATTAACTTATTGCGATTCGTTTTAGCCTATGTGCAAACTTGAATCGCAGTTCTGAGCCTAATTCGCGCTACTTGGAGTGACTCCGTTTTGAACATCATGCCTAAAAGTGCCTGTAAGGGGTTGTGTGTATTAACGTGTTGCGATTAGTTTGAGCCGCTATGTGCAAACTTGAATAGCAGTTCTGAGCCTAACCCGCGCAAACTGGATGACCCCGTTTTGCACATCATGCCTAAAAGTGCTTCTAAGGCTTTGTGTGTATTAACTTGTTGCGATTCGTTTCAGCCGCTATGTGCAAACTTGAATCGCAGTTCTGAGCCTAACCCGCGCAAGCTGGATTACCGCTTTATGCACATCATGCCTAAAAGGGCCTGTAAGACTTTGTGTGTATTAACTTGTTGCGATTCGTTTGAGCCGCTACGTGCAAATTTGAATCGCAGTTCTGCGCCTAATGCGCGCTACTTGGAGTGACTCCGTTTTGCACATCATGCCTAAAAGTGCCTGTAAGGGGTTGTGTGTATTAACGCGTTGCGATTCGTTTGAGCCGCTATGTGCAAACTTGAATAGAAGTTCTGAGCCTAACCCGCGCAAGCTGGATGACCCCGTATTGCACATCATGCTTAAAAGTGCCTATAAGGCATTGTGTGTATTAACTTGTTGCGATTCGTTTCAGCCGCTACGTGCAAACTTAAATCGCCGTTCTGAGCCTAACCCACGCAAGCTGGATGACCGCGTTTTGCACATCATGCCTAAAAGTGCCTGTAAGGCTTTGTGTGTATTAACTTATTGCGATTCGTTTCAGCCTATGTGCAAACTTGAATCGCAGTTCTGAGCCTAATTCGCGCTACTTGGAGTGACTCCGTTTTGAACATCATGCCTAAAAGTGCCTGTAAGGGGTTGTGTGTATTAACGTGTTGCGATTAGTTTGAGCCGCTATGTGCAAACTTGAATAGCAGTTCTGAGCCTAACCCGCGCAAACTGGATGACCCCGTTTTGCACATCATG
Source organism: Amblyomma maculatum (assembly GCF_055883805.1). Taxonomy (NCBI): domain Eukaryota; kingdom Metazoa; phylum Arthropoda; class Arachnida; order Ixodida; family Ixodidae; genus Amblyomma; species Amblyomma maculatum. Next base: position 485,627,604 of record NC_139344.1, on the reverse strand, counting down.
CCTAAAAGTGCTTCTAAGGCTTTGTGTGTATTAACTTGTTGCGATTCGTTTCAGCCGCTATGTGCAAACTTGAATCGCAGTTCTGAGCCTAACCCGCGCAAGCTGGATTACCGCTTTATGCACATCATGCCTAAAAGGGCCTGTAAGACTTTGTGTGTATTAACTTGTTGCGATTCGTTTGAGCCGCTACGTGCAAATTTGAATCGCAGTTCTGCGCCTAATGCGCGCTACTTGGAGTGACTCCGTTTTGCACATCATGCCTAAAAGTGCCTGTAAGGGGTTGTGTGTATTAACGCGTTGCGATTCGTTTGAGCCGCTATGTGCAAACTTGAATAGAAGTTCTGAGCCTAACCCGCGCAAGCTGGATGACCCCGTATTGCACATCATGCTTAAAAGTGCCTATAAGGCATTGTGTGTATTAACTTGTTGCGATTCGTTTCAGCCGCTACGTGCAAACTTAAATCGCAGTTCTGAGCCTAACCCACGCAAGCTGGATGACCGCGTTTTGCACATCATGCCTAAAAGTGCCTGTAAGGCTTTGTGTGTATTAACTTATTGCGATTCGTTTTAGCCTATGTGCAAACTTGAATCGCAGTTCTGAGCCTAATTCGCGCTACTTGGAGTGACTCCGTTTTGCACATCATGCATAAAGTGCCTGTAAGGGGTTGTGTGTATTAAAGTGTTGTGATGCGTTTGAGCCGCTATGTGCAAACTTGAATAGCAGTTCTGAGCCTAACCCGCGCAAACTGGATGACCCCGTTTTGCACATCATGCCTAAAAGTGCCTCTAAGGCTTTGTGTGTATTAACTTGTTGCGGTTCGTTTGAGCCGCTATGTGCAAACTTGAATAGCAGTTCTGAGCCTAACCCGCGCAAGCTGGATGACCCCGTTTTGCACATCATGCCTAAAAGTGACTATAAGGCTTTGTGTGTATTAACTTGTTGCGATTCGTTTCAGCCGCTAGGTGCAAACTTAAATCGCAGTTCTGAGCCTAACCCAAGCAAGCTTGATGACCGAGTTTTGCACATCATGCCTAAAAGTGCCTGTACGGCTTTGTGTGTATTAACTTATTGCGATTCGTTTTAGCCAATGTGCGAACTTGAATCGCAGTTCTGAGCCTAATTCGCGCTACTTGGAGTACCTCCGTTTTGCACATCATGACTAAAAGTGCCTGTAAGGGGTTGTGTGTATTAACTTGTTGCGATTCGTTTGAGCCGCTATGTGCAAACTTGAATAGAAGTTCTGAGCCTAACCCGCGCAAGCTGGATGACCCCGTATTGCACATCATGCTTAAAAGTGCCTATAAGGCTTTGTGTGTATTAGCTTGTTGCGATTCGTTTTATCGCTTTGTGCAAACTTGAATCGCAGTTCTGAGCCTAACCCGCGCAAGCTGGATTACCGCGTTTTGCACATCATGCCTAAAAGGGCCTGTAAGACTTTGTGTGTATTAACTTGTTGCGATTCATTTGAGCCGCTACGTGCAAACCTGAATCGCAGTTCTGCGCCTAATGCGCGCTTCTTGGAGTGACTCCGTTTTGCACATCATGCCTAAAAGTGCCTGTAAGGGGTTGTGTGTATTAACGCGTTGCGATTCGTTTGACCCGCTATGTGCAAACTTGAAAGCAGTTCTGAGCCTAACCCGTTCAAGCTGGATGACCCCGTATTGCACATCATGCTTAAAAGTGCCTATAAGGCATTGTGTGTATTAACTTGTTGCGATTCGTTTCAGCCGCTACGTGCAAACTTAAATCGCAGTTCTGAGCCTAACCCACGCAAGCTGGATGACCGCGTTTTGCACATCATGCCTAAAAGTGCCTGTAAGGCTTTGTGTGTATTAACTTATTGCGATTCGTTTTAGCCTATGTGCAAACTTGAATCGCAGTTCTGAGCCTAATTCGCGCTACTTGGAGTGACTCCGTTTTGCACATCATGCATAAAGTGCCTGTAAGGGGTTGTGTGTATTAAAGTGTTGCGATTAGTTTGAGCCGCTATGTACAAACTTGAATCGCAGTTCTGAGCCTAACCCGCGCAAGCTGGATTACCGCGTTTTGCACATCATGCCTAAAAGGGCCTGCAAGACTTTGTGTGTATTAACTTGTTGCGATTCGTTTGAGCCGCTACGTGCAAACTTGAATCGCAGTTCTGCGCCTAATGCGCGCTACTTGGAGTGACTCCGTTTTGCACATCATGCCTAAAAGTGCCTGTAAGGGGTTGTGTGTATTAACGCGTTGCGATGCGTTTGAGCCGCTATGTGCAAACTTGAATAGCAGTTCTGAGCCTAACCCGCGCAAACTGGATGACCCCGTTTTGCACATCATGCCTAAAAGTGCCTCTAAGGCTTTGTGTGTATTAACTTGTTGCGGTTCGTTTGAGCCGCTATGTGCAAACTTGAATAGCAGTTCTGAGCCTAACCCGCGCAAGCTGGATGACCCCGTTTTGCACATCATGCCTAAAAGTGACTATAAGGCTTTGTGTGTATTAACTTGTTGCGATTCGTTTCAGCCGCTAGGTGCAAACTTAAATCGCAGTTCTGAGCCTAACCCACGCAAGCTTGATGACCGCGTTTTGCACATCATGCCTAAAAGTGCCTGTACGGCTTTGTGTGTATTAACTTATTGCGATTCGTTTTAGCCAATGTGCGAACTTGAATCGCAGTTCTGAGCCTAATTCGCGCTACTTGGAGTACCTCCGTTTTGCACATCATGACTAAAAGTGCCTGTAAGGGGTTGTGTGTATTAACTTGTTGCGATTCGTTTGAGCCGCTATGTGCAAACTTGAATAGCAGTTCTGAGCCTAACCCGCGCAAACTGGATGACCCCGGTTTGCACATCATGCCTAAAAGTGCCTATAAGGCTTTGTGTGTATTAACTTGTTGCGATTCGTTTTATCGCTATGTGCAAACTTGAATCGCAGTTCTGAGCCTAACCCGCGCAAGCTGGATTACCGCGTTTTGCACATCATGCCTAAAAGGGCCTGTAAGACTTTGTGTGTATTAACTTGTTGCGATTCATTTGAGCCGCTACGTGCAAACCTGAATCGCAGTTCTGCGCCTAATGCGCGCTTCTTGGAGTGACTCCGTTTTGCACATCATGCCTAAAAGTGCCTGTAAGGGGTTGTGTGTATTAACGCGTTGCGATTCGTTTGAGCCGCTATGTGCAAACTTGAAAGCAGTTCTGAGCCTAACCCGTTCAAGCTGGATGACCGCGTTTTGCACATCATGCCTAAAAGTGCCTGTACGGCTTTGTGTGTGTTAACTTATTGCGATTCGTTTTAGCCAATGTGCGAACTTGAATCGCAGTTCTGAGCCTAATTCGCGCTACTTGGAGTGACTCCGTTTTGCACATCATGCCTAAAAGTGCCTGCAAGGGGTTGCGTGTATTAACGTGTTGCGATTCGTTTGAGCCACTATGTGCAAACTTGAATACCAGTTCTGAGCCAAACCCGCGCAAACTGGATGACCCCGGTGCCTATAAGGCTTTGTGTGTATTAACTTGTTGCGATTCGTTTCAGCCGCTACGTGCAAACTTAAATCGCAGTTCTGAGCCTAACCCACGCAAGCTGGATGACCGCGTTTTGCACATCATGCCTAAAAGTGCCTGTAAGGCTTTGTGTGTATTAACTTATTGCGATTCGTTTTAGCCTATGTGCAAACTTGAATCGCAGTTCTGAGCCTAATTCGCGCTACTTGGAGTGACTCCGTTTTGAACATCATGCCTAAAAGTGCCTGTAAGGGGTTGTGTGTATTAACGTGTTGCGATTAGTTTGAGCTGCTATGTGCAAACTTGAATAGCAGTTCTGAGCCTAACCCGCGCAAACTGGATGACCCCGTTTTGCACATCATGCCTAAAAGTGCTTCTAAGGCTTTGTGTGTATTAACTTGTTGCGATTCGTTTCAGCCGCTATGTGCAAACTTGAATCGCAGTTCTGAGCCTAACCCGCGCAAGCTGGATTACCGCTTTATGCACATCATGCCTAAAAGGGCCTGTAAGACTTTGTGTGTATTAACTTGTTGCGATTCGTTTGAGCCGCTACGTGCAAATTTGAATCGCAGTTCTGCGCCTAATGCGCGCTACTTGGAGTGACTCCGTTTTGCACATCATGCCTAAAAGTGCCTGTAAGGGGTTGTGTGTATTAACGCGTTGCGATTCATTTGAGCCGCTATGTGCAAACTTGAATAGAAGTTCTGAGCCTAACCCGCTCAAAATGGATGACCCCGTATTGCACATCATGCTTAAAAGTGCCTATAAGGCATTGTGTGTATTAACTTGTTGCGATTCGTTTCAGCCGCTACGTGCAAACTTAAATCGCAGTTCTGAGCCTAACCCACGCAAGCTGGGTGACCGCGTTTTGCACATCATGCCTAAAAGTGCCTGTAAGGCTTTGTGTGTATTAACTTATTGCGATTCGTTTTAGCCTATGTGCAAACTTGAATGGCAGTTCTGAGCCTAATTCGCGCTGCTTGGAGTGACTTCGTTTTGCACATCATGCATAAAGTGCCTGTAAGGGGTTGTGTATATTAAAGTGTTGCGATTAGTTTGAGCCGCTATGTACAAACTTGAATCGCAGTTCTGAGCCTAACCCGCGCAAGCTGGATTACCGCGTTTTGCACATCATGCCTAAAAGGGCCTGCAAGACTTTGTGTGTATTAACTTGTTGCGATTCATTTGAGCCGCTACGTGCAAACTTGAATCTGCGCGCTACTTGGAGTGACTCCGTTTTGCACATCATGCCTAAAAGTGCCTGTAAGGGGTTGTGTGTATTAACGCGTTGCGATGATTTTGAGCCGCTATGTGCAAACTTGAATAGCAGTTCTGAGCCTAACCCGCGCAAACTGGATGACCCCGTTTTGCACATCATGCCTAAAAGTGCCTCTAAGGCTTTGTGTGTATTAACTTGTTGCGGTTCGTTTGAGCCGCTATGTGCAAACTTGAATAGCAGTTCTGAGCCTAACCCGCGCAAGCTGGATGACCCCGTTTTGCACATCATGCCTAAAAGTGACTATAAGGCTTTGTGTGTATTAACTTGTTGCGATTCGTTTGAGCCGCTACGTGCAAACTTGAATCGCTGTTCTGCGCCTAATGCGCGCTACTTGGAGCGACTCCGTTTTGCACATCATGCCTAAAAGTGCCTGTAAGGGGTTGTGTGTATTAACGTGTTGCGATTCGTTTGAGCCGCTATGTGCAAACTTGAATAGCAGTTCTGAGCCTAACCCGCGCAAACTGGATGACCCCTTTATGCACATCATGCCTAAAAGTGCCTCTAAGGCTTTGTGTGTATTAACTTGTTGCGATTCATTTGAGCCGCTATGTGCAAACTTGAATAGCAGTTCTGAGCCTAACCCGTGCAAGCTGGATGACCGCGTTTTGCGCATCATGTCTAAAAGTGCCTCTACGGCTTTGTGTGTATTAACTTATTGCGATTCGTTTTAGCCAATGTGCGAACTTGAGTCGCAGTTCTGAGCCTAATTCGCGCTACTTGGAGTGACTCCGTTTTGCACATCATGCCTAAAAGTGCCTGTAAGGGGTTGCGTGTATTAACGTTTTGCGATTCGTTCGAGCCGCTATGTGCAAACTTGAATAGCAGTTCTGAGCCTAACCCGCGTAAACTGGATGACCCCGGTTTGCACATCATGCCTAAAAGTGCCTATAAGGCTTTGTGTGTATTAACTTGTTGCGATTCGTTTTAGCCGCTATGTGCAAACTTGAATCGCAGTTCTGAGCCTAACCCGCGCAAGCTGGATTACCGCGTTTTGCACATCATGCCTAAAAGGGCCTGTAAGACTTTGTGTGTATTAACTTGTTGCGATTCGTTTTAGCCAATGTGCGAACTTGAATCGCAGTTCTGAGCCTAACCCGCGCAAGCTGGATGACCGCGTTTTGCGCATCATGCCTAAAAGTGCCTCTACGGCTTTGTGTGTATTAACTTATTGCGATTCGTTTTAGCCAATGTGCGAACTTGAATCGCAGTTCTGAGCCTAATTCGCGCTACTTGGAGTGACTCCGTTTTGCACATCATGCCTAAAAGTGCCTGTAAAGGGTTGCGTGTATTAACGTTTTGCGATTCGTTTGAGCCGCTATGTGCAAACTTGAATAGCATTTCTGAGCCTAACCCGCGCAAACTGGATGACCCCTTTTTGCACATCATGCCTAAAAGTGCCTCTAAGGCTTTGTGTGTATTAACTTGTTGCGATTCGTTTGAGCCGCTACGTGCAAACTTGAATCGCAGTTCTGCGCCTAATGCGCGCTACTTGGAGTGCCTGTAAGGGGTTGTGTGTATTAACGCGTTGCGATTCGTTTGAGCCGCTATGTGCAAACTTGAATAGCAGTTCTGAGCCTAACCCGCGCAAGCTGGATGACCCCGTATTGCACATCATGCTTAAAAGTGCCTATAAGGCATTGTGTGTATTAACTTGTTGCGATTCGTTTCAGCCGCTACGTGCAAACTTGAATCGCAGTTCTGCGCCTATTGCGCGCTACTTGGAGTGACTCCGTTTTGCACATCATGCCTAAAAGTGCCTGTAAGGGGTTGTGTGTATTAACACGTTGCGGTTCTTTTGAGCCGCTATGTGCAAACTTGAATAGAAGTTCTGAGCCTAACCCGCGCAAGCTGGATGACCCCGTATTGCACATCATGCTTAAAAGTGCCTATAAGGCATTGTGTGTATTAACTTGTTGCGATTCGTTTCAGCCGCTACGTGCAAACTTAAATCGCAGTTCTGAGCCTAACCCACGCAAGCTGGATGACCGCGTTTTGCACATCATGCCTAAAAGTGCCTGTAAGGCTTTGTGTGTATTAACTTGTTGCGATTTGTTTTAGCCGCTATGTGCAAACTTGAATCGCATTTCTGAGCATAACCCGCGCAAGCTGGATTACCGCGTTTTGCACATCATGCCTAAAAGCGCCTGTAAGACTTTGTGTGTATTAACTTGTTGCGATTCGTTTGAGCCGCTACGTGCAAACTTGAATCGCTGTTCTGCGCCTAATGCGCGCTACTTGGAGTGACTCCGTTTTGCACATCATGCCTAAAAGTGCCTGTAAGGGGTTGTGTGTATTAACGTGTTGCGATTCGTTTGAGCCGCCATGTGCAAACTTGAATAGCAGTTCTGAGCCTAACCCGCGCAAACTGGATGACCCCGGTTTGCACATCATGCCTAAAAGTGCCTATAAGGCTTTGTGTGTATTAACTTATTGCGATTCGTTTTAGCCGCTATGTGCAAACTTGAATCGCAGTTCTGAGCCTAACCCGCGCAAGCTGGGTTACCGCGTTTTGCACATCATGCCTAAAAGGGCCTGTAAGACTTTGTGTGTATTAACTTGTCGCGATTCGTTTGAGCCGCTACGTGCAAACTTGAATCGCAGTTCTGCGCCTAATGCGCGCTACTTGGAGTGACTCCGTTTTGCACATCACGCCTAAAAGTGCCTGTAAGGGGTTGTGTAATAACGCGTTGCGATTCGTTTGAGCCGCTATGTGCAAACTTGAATAGCAGTTCTGAGCCTAACCCGCGCAAGCTGGATGACCGCGTTTTGCGCATCATGCCTAAAAGTGCCTCTACGGCTTTGTGTGTATTAACTTATTGCGATTCGTTTTAGCCAATGTGCGAACTTGAATCGCAGTTCTGAGCCTAATTCGCGCTACTTGGAGTGACTCCGTTTTGCACATCATGCCTAAAAGTGCCTGTAAGGGGTTGCGTGTATTAACGTGTTGCGATTCGTTTGAGCCGCTATGTGCAAACTTGAATAGCAGTTCTGAGCCTAACCCGCGTAAACTGGATGACCCCGGTTTGCACATCATGCCTAAAAGTGCCTATAAGGCTTTGTGTGTATTAACTTGTTGCGATTCGTTTTAGCCGCTATGTGCAAACTTGAATCGCAGTTCTGAGCCTAACCCGCGCAAGCTGGATTACCGCGTTTTGCACATCATGCCTAAAAGGGCCTGTAAGACTTTGTGTGTATTAACTTGTTGCGATTCGTTTGAGCCGCTACGTGCAAACTTGAATCGCAGTTCTGCGCCTAATGCGCGCTACTTGGAGCGACTCCGTTTTGCACATCATGCCTAAAAGTGCCTGTAAGGGGTTGTGTGTATTAACGCGTTGCGATGCGTTTGAGCCGCTATGTGCAAACTTGAATAGCAGTTCTGAGCCTAACCCACGCAAACTGGATGACCCCGTTTTGCACATCATGCCTAAAAGTGCCTCTAAGGCTTTGTGTGTATTAACTTGTTGCGATTTGTTTGAGCCGCTACGTGCAAACTTGAATCGCAGTTCTGCGCCTAATCCGCGCTACTTGGAGTGACTCCGTTTTGCACATCATGCCTAAAAGTGCCTGTAAGGGGTTTTGTGTATTAACGCGTTGCGATTCGTTTGAGCCGCTATGTGCAAACTTGAATAGCAGTTCTGAGCCTAACCCGCGCAAGCTGGATGACCCCGTATTGCACATCATGCTTAAAAGTGCCCATAAGGCATTGTGTGTATTAACTTGTTGCGATTCGTTTCAGCCGCTACCTGCAAACTTGAATCGCATTTCTGCGCCTAATGCGCGCTACTTGGAGTGACTCCGTTTTGCACATCATGCCTAAAAGTGCCTGTAAGGGGTTGTGTGTATTAACGCGTTGCGATTCGTTTGAGCCGCTATGTGCAAACTTGAATAGAAGTTCTGAGCCTAACCCGCGCAAGCTGGATGACCCCGTTTCGCACATCATGCCTAAAAGTGCCTATAAGGCTTTGTGTGTATTAACTTGTTGCGATTCGTTTCAGCCGCTACGTGCAAACTTAAATCGCAGTTCTGAGCCTAACCCGCGCAAGCTGGATGACCCCGTATTGCACATCATGCTTAAAAGTGCCTATAAGGCATTGTGTGTATTAACTTGTTGCGATTCGTTTCAGCCGCTACGTGCAAACTTAAATCGCAGTTCTGAGCCTAACCCACGCAAGCTGGATGACCGCGTTTTGCACATCATGCCTAAAAGGGCCTGTAAGGCTTTGTGTGTATTAACTTATTGCGATTCGTTTTAGCCTATGTGCAAACTTGAATCGCAGTTCTGATCCTAATTCGCGCTACTTGGAGTGACTCCGTTTTGCACATCATGCATAAAGTGCCTGTAAGGGGTTGTGTGTATTAACGTGTTGCGATTAGTTTGAGCCGCTATGTGCAAACTTGAATCGCAGTTCTGAGCCTAACCCGCGCAAGCTAGATTACCGCGTTTTGCACATCATGCCTAAAAGGGCCTGTAAGACTTTGTGTGTATTAACTTGTTGCGATTCGTTTGAGCCGCTACGTGCAAACTTGAATCGCAGTTCTGCGCCTAATGCGCGCTACTTGGAGTGACTCCGTTTTGCACATCATGCCTAAAAGTTCCTGTAAGGGGTTGTGTGTATTAACGCGTTGCGATGCGTTTGAGCCGCTATGTGCAAACTTGAATAGCAGTTCTGAGCCTAACCCGCGCAAACTGGATGACCCCGTTTTGCACATAATGCCTAAAAGTGCCTCTAAGGCTTTGTGTGTATTAACTTGTTGCGATTCGTTTGAGCCGCTATGTGCAAATTTGAATAGCAGTTCTGAGCCTAACCCGCGCAAGCTTGATGACCCCGTTTTGCACATCATGCCTAAAAGTGCCTGTACGGCTTTGTGTGTATTAACTTATTGCGATTCGTTTTAGCCAATGTGCGAACTTGAATCGCAGTTCTGAGCCTAATTCGCTCTACTTGGAGTGACTCCGTTTTGCACATCATGCCTAAAAGTGCCTGTAAGGGGTTGCGTGTATTAACGTGTTGCGATTCGTTTGAGCCGCTATGTGCAAACTTGAATAGCAGTTCTGAGCCTAACCCGCGCAAACTGGATGACCCCTGTTTGCACATCATGCCTACAAGTGCCTATAAGGCTTTGTGTGTATTAACTTGTTGCGATTCGTTTTAGCTGCTATGTGCAAACTTGAATCGCAGTTCTGAGCCTAACCCGCGCAAGCTGGATTACCGCGTTTTGCACATCATGCTTAAAAGTGCCCATAAGGCATTGTGTGTATTAACTTGTTGCGATTCGTTTCAGCCGCTACCTGCAAACTTGAATCGCATTTCTGCGCCTAATGCGCGCTACTTGGAGTGACTCCGTTTTGCACATCATGCCTAAAAGTGCCTGTAAGGGGTTGTGTGTATTAACGCGTTGCGATTCGTTTGAGCCGCTATGTGCAAACTTGAATAGAAGTTCTGAGCCTAACCCGCGCAAGCTGGATGACCCCGTTTCGCACATCATGCCTAAAAGTGCCTATAAGGCTTTGTGTGTATTAACTTGTTGCGATTCGTTTCAGCCGCTACGTGCAAACTTAAATCGCAGTTCTGAGCCTAACCCGCGCAAGCTGGATGACCCCGTATTGCACATCATGCTTAAAAGTGCCTATAAGGCATTGTGTGTATTAACTTGTTGCGATTCGTTTCAGCCGCTACGTGCAAACTTAAATCGCAGTTCTGAGCCTAACCCACGCAAGCTGGATGACCGCGTTTTGCACATCATGCCTAAAAGGGCCTGTAAGGCTTTGTGTGTATTAACTTATTGCGATTCGTTTTAGCCTATGTGCAAACTTGAATCGCAGTTCTGATCCTAATTCGCGCTACTTGGAGTGACTCCGTTTTGCACATCATGCATAAAGTGCCTGTAAGGGGTTGTGTGTATTAACGTGTTGCGATTAGTTTGAGCCGCTATGTGCAAACTTGAATCGCAGTTCTGAGCCTAACCCGCGCAAGCTAGATTACCGCGTTTTGCACATCATGCCTAAAAGGGCCTGTAAGACTTTGTGTGTATTAACTTGTTGCGATTCGTTTGAGCCGCTACGTGCAAACTTGAATCGCAGTTCTGCGCCTAATGCGCGCTACTTGGAGTGACTCCGTTTTGCACATCATGCCTAAAAGTTCCTGTAAGGGGTTGTGTGTATTAACGCGTTGCGATGCGTTTGAGCCGCTATGTGCAAACTTGAATAGCAGTTCTGAGCCTAACCCGCGCAAACTGGATGACCCCGTTTTGCACATAATGCCTAAAAGTGCCTCTAAGGCTTTGTGTGTATTAACTTGTTGCGATTCGTTTGAGCCGCTATGTGCAAATTTGAATAGCAGTTCTGAGCCTAACCCGCGCAAGCTTGATGACCCCGTTTTGCACATCATGCCTAAAAGTGCCTGTACGGCTTTGTGTGTATTAACTTATTGCGATTCGTTTTAGCCAATGTGCGAACTTGAATCGCAGTTCTGAGCCTAATTCGCTCTACTTGGAGTGACTCCGTTTTGCACATCATGCCTAAAAGTGCCTGTAAGGGGTTGCGTGTATTAACGTGTTGCGATTCGTTTGAGCCGCTATGTGCAAACTTGAATAGCAGTTCTGAGCCTAACCCGCGCAAACTGGATGACCCCTGTTTGCACATCATGCCTACAAGTGCCTATAAGGCTTTGTGTGTATTAACTTGTTGCGATTCGTTTTAGCTGCTATGTGCAAACTTGAATCGCAGTTCTGAGCCTAACCCGCGCAAGCTGGATTACCGCGTTTTGCACATCATGCCTAAAAGGGCCTGTAAGACTTTGTGTGTATTAACTTGTTGCGATTCGTTTGAGCCGCTACGTGCAAACTTGAATCGCAGTTCTGCGCCTAATGCGCGCTACTTGGAGTGACTCCGTTTTGCACATCATGCCTAAAAGTGCCTGTAAGGGGTTGTGTGTATTAACGCGTTGCGATTTGTTTGACCCGCTATGTGCAAACATGAATAGCAGTTCTGAGCCTAACCCGCGCAAGCTGGATGACCCCGTATTGCACATCATGCTTAAAAGTGCCTAAAGGCATTGTGTGTATTAACTTGTTGCGATTCGTTTGAGCCGCTACGTGCAAACTTGAATCGCAGTTCTGCGCCTAATGCGCGCTACTTGGAGTGACTCCGTTTTGCACATCATGCCTAAAAGTGCCTGTAAGGGGTTGTGTGTATTAACGCGTTGCGATTTGTTTGACCCGCTATGTGCAAACATGAATAGCAGTTCTGAGCCTAACCCGCGCAAGCTGGATGACCCCGTATTGCACATCATGCTTAAAAGTGCCTAAAGGCATTGTGTGTATTAACTTGTTGCGATTCGTTTCAGCCGCTACGTGCAAACTTAAATCGCAGTTCTGAGCCTAACCCACGCAAGCTGGATGACCGCGTTTTGCACATCATGCCTAAAAGTGCCTGTAAGGCTCTGTGTGCATTAACTTATTGCGATTCGTTTTAGCCTATGTGCGAACTTGAATCGCAGTTCTGAGCCTAATTCGCGCTACTTGGAGTGACTCCGTTTTGCACATCATGCCTAAAAGTGCCTGTAAGGGGTTGTGTGTATTAACGTGTTGCGATTCGTTTGAGCCGTTATGTGCAAACTTGAATAGCAGTTCTGAGCCTAACCCGCGCAAACTGGATGACCCCGTTTTGCACATCATGCCTAAAAGTGCCTCTAAGGCTTTGTGTGTATTAACTTGTTGCGATTCGTTTGAGCCGCTATGTGCAAACTTGAATAGCAGTTCTGAGCCTAACCCGCGCAAGCTGGATGACCCCGTATTGCACATCATGCCTAAAAGTGCCTATAAGGCTTTGTGTGTATTAACTTGTTGCGATTCGTTTTAGCCGCTATGTGCAAACTTGAATCGCATTTCTGAGCCTAACCCGCGCAAGCTGGATTACCGCGTTTTGCACATCATGCCTAAAAGCGCCTGTAAAGGCACGCTCACACTAGCGGGAAAACACGCAACGCTGGATGTTCTCCGCGCGCCGCTTCCCGCAGAAACCGGTTTTTTTCCCGCAGGCTGACTTGTTTGACGTTCCGCGGAGCGATGGGGTCGGGAGCTATTTTTCCCGTCCCGCAGAACGGAGTAGCCAATCGGAGCGGAGCGCAGACCGTGACGTCAGTCCAAGTGCAATGACTCCCGGCGGCGGCTGCGCGGGCGACGGGAGCATCGCTGGTGTCGCTTGAGTAGCCCGCTCACTAAAGCCGGACGTTACCGCTCACTTGTGCACGAGAAAAGCGCGTGCTTTCCCTTCGCTCTTGTCACGTGACTACTCTTTCTCGCTCCGCTCGCCTTCGCCTCCTCTACATTCCACGACAAACGCAGCGAGAAAACGGGCGTAGTGTGAGCGTCCTTCCGAGGAGCTGCGACGCTGCGGCGCCATGAACGTTGCGCCGCTGCGGGAAGTTTCCCGCTAGTGTGAGCCTGGCTTTAGACTTTGTGTGTATTAACTTGTTGCGATTCGTTTGAGCCGCTACGTGCAAACTTGAATCGCTGTTCTGCGCCTAATGCGCGCTACTTGGAGTGACTCCGTTTTGCACACCATGCCTAAAAGTGCCTGTGATGGTAGGGACACACTAGCGGGAAGACGCGCGCGGCATGCCGCCGGCGGCAAGAAGCTTGCCGCAAAACCTGCCGCGGCGGCGGGTAGACCTACCGCGCGCCGAATGGGTCGAGGAGCCATTTTCGGCGGCTTGCCGCGTGCCGTGAATCAGAAGAGCCAATGAGAGACGTCCGGCTCAGCGACGTGCGCGTCAGTGTCGCCATCTCGTGCCTACTACCGAAGTTAACTTCCCGCGGCTGAGGCGGCGAGACCACGATCAAGCGCTCCGTGCCATCAACGACGAAGCGAGCATTCTCCTTTTGTGCCTCCGTGTTGAAAACTTAGCCTCAGTGAGAGAATAATGGAACACTTTCTTGAGACTGTTTGGTTATTCCCCTTATACGCAAAAATCAACCGATGAGCGATCATCGGCAACGCATTCGATCTCGCAGGCGAGTTGTTTTCATACGTGAGCGCCCGCTGAACATTCACGTCGAGGAAAATGTGAGCAGGGCAGTAAACTTATTTAGAATGCTTGAGCGGTGTGCTGCGGAGCAAACACGATCGTCGCGGTAGATGACGAGGGACAAGAAGAAGATGGAATGAGGTCTGCTGGCCGAAAAAAAGAATCGTAGATCAGCTCACGCAGTCGGACACAAGGCGAGATCAGCGCTGTCACGTGACCTCCGCGGCGACCGCCGCGCGAAACCGATGTGGCCTCTCTGCCGCGCGGGCGTCCTGCCGCTGGCGGCACGCCGCGCGCGTTCTCCCGCCAGTGTGTCCGTACCCTAAGGGGTTGTGTGTATTAACGTGTTGCGATTCGTTTGAGCCGCTATGTGCAAACTTGAATAGCAGTTCTGAGCCTAACCCGCGCAAACTGGATGACCCCGTTATGCACATCATGCCTAAAAGTGCCTCTAAGGCTTTGTGTGTATTAACTTGTTGCGATTCGTTTGAGCCGCTATGTGCAAACTTGAATAGCAGTTCTGAGCCTAACCCATGCAAGCTGGATGACCGCGTATTGCACATCATGCCTAAAAGTGCCCGTACGGCTTTGTGTGTATTAACTTGTTGCGATTCGTTTGAGCCGCTACGTGCAAACTTGAATCGCAGTTCTGCGCCTAATGCGCGCTACTTGGAGTGACTCCGTTTTGCACATCATGCCTAAAAGTGCCTGTAAGGGGTTGTGTGTATTAACGCGTTGCGATTCGTTTGAGCCGCTATGTGCAAACTTGAATAGCAGTTCTGAGCCTAACCCGCGCAAGCTGGATGACCGCGTTTTGCGCATCATGCCTAAAAGTGCCTCTACGGCTTTGTGTGTATTAACTTATTGCGATTCGTTTTAGCCAATGTGCAAACTTGAATAGCAGTTCTGAGCCTAACCCGCGTAAACTGGATAACCCCGGTTTGCACATCATGCCTAAAAGTGCCTATAAGGCTTTGTGTGTATTAACTTGTTGCGATTCGTTTTAGCCGCTATGTGCAAACTTGAATCGGAGTTCTGAGCCTAACCCGCGCCAGCTGGATTACCGCGTTTTGCACATCATGCCTAAAAGGGCCTGTAAGACTTTGTGTGTATTAACTTGTTGCGATTCGTTTGAGCCGCTACGTGCAAACTTGAATCGCAGTTCTGCGCCTAATGCGCGCTACTTGGAGTGACTCCGTTTTGCACATCATGCCTAAAAGTGCCTGTAAGGGGTGTGTATTAACGCGTTGCGATGCGTTTGAGCCGCTATGTGCAAACTTGAATAGCAGTTCTGAGCCTAACCCGCGCAAACTGGATGACCCCGTTTTGCACATCATGCCTAAAAGTGCCTCTAAGGCTTTGTGTGTATTAACTTGTTGCGATTCGTTTGAGCCGCTACGTGCAAACTTGAATCGCAGTTCTGCGCCTAATGCGCGCTATTTGGAGTGACTCCGTTTTGCACATCATGCCTAAAAGTGCCTGTAAGGGGTTGTGTGTATTAACGCGTTGCGATTCGTTTGAGCCGCTATGTGCAAACTTGAATAGCAGTTCTGAGCCTAACCCGCGCAAGCTGGATGACCCCGTATTGCACATCATGCTTAAAAGTGCCTATAAGGCATTGTGTGTATTAACTTGTTGCGATTCGTTTCAGCCGCTACGTGCAAACTTGAATCGCAGTTCTGCGCCTAATGCGCTACTTGGAGTGACTCCGTTTTGCACATCATGCCTAAAAGTGCCTGTAAGGGGTTGTGTGTATTAACGCGTTGCGATTCGTTTGAGCCGCTATGTGCAAACTTGAATAGAAGTTCTGAGCCTAACCCGCGCAAGCTGGATGACCCCGTATTGCACATCATGCTTAAAAGTGCCTATAAGGCATTGTGTGTATTAACTTGTTGCGATTCGTTTCAGCCGCTACGTGCAAACTGAAATCGCAGTTCTGAGCCTAACCCACGCAAGCTGGATGACCGCGTTTTGCACATCATGCCTAAAAGTGCCTGTAAGGCTTTGTGTGTATTAACTTATTGCGATTCGTTTTAGCCTATGTGCAAACTTGAATCGCAGTTCTGAGCCTAATTCGCGCTACTTGGAGTGACTCCGTTTTGCACATCATGCCTAAAAGTGCCTGTAAGGGGTTGTGTGTATTAACGTGTTGCGATTAGTTTGAGCCGCTATGTGCAAACTTGAATACCAGTTCTGAGCCTAACCCGCGCAAACTGGATGACCCCGTTTTGCACATCATGCCTAAAAGTGCCTCAAGGCTTTGTGTGTATTAACTTGTTGCGATTCGTTTCAGCCGCTATGTGCAAACTTGAATCGCAGTTCTGAGCCTAACCCGCTCAAGCTGGATTACCGCGTTATGCACATCATGCCTAAAAGGGCCTGTAGACTTTTTGTGTATTAACTTGTTGCGATTCGTTTGAGCCGCTACGTGCAAATTTGGATCGCAGTTCTGCGCCTAATGCGCGCTACTTGGAGTGACTCCGTTTTGCACATCATGCCTAAAAGTGCCTGTAAGGGGTTGTGTGTATTAACGCGTTGCGATTCGTTTGAGCCGCTATGTGCAAACTTGAATAGAAGTTCTGAGCCTAACCCGCGCAAGCTGGATGACCCCGTATTGCACATCATGCTTAAAAGTGCCTATAAGGCATTGTGTGTATTAACTTGTTGCGATTCGTTTCAGCCGCTACGTGCAAACTTAAATCGCAGTTCTGAGCCTAACCCACGCAAGCTGGATGACCGCGTTTTGCACATCATGCCTAAAAGTGCCTGTAAGGCTCTGTGTGCATTAACTTATTGCGATTCGTTTTAGCCTATGTGCGAACTTGAATCGCAGTTCTGAGCCTAATTCGCGCTACTTGGAGTGACTCCGTTTTGCACATCATGCCTAAAAGTGCCTGTAAGGGTTTGTGTGTATTAACGTGTTGCGATTAGATTGAGTCGCTATGTGCAAACTTGAATAGCAGTTCTGAGCCTAACCCGCGCAAACTGGATGACCCCGTTTTGCACATCATGCCTAAAAGTGCCTCTAAGGCTTTGTGTGTATTAACTTGTTGCGATTCGTTTCAGCCGCTACGTGCAAACTTAAATCGCAGTTCTGAGCCTAATTCGCGCAAGCTGGATGACCACGTTTTGCACATCATGCCTAAAAGTGCCTATAAGGCTTTGTGTGTTGCGATTCGTTTCAACCGCTACGTGCAAACTTAAATCGCAGTTCTGAGCCTAACCCACGCAAGCTGGATGACCGCGTTTTGCACATCATGCCTAACAGTGCCTGTAAGGCTTTGTGTGTATTAACTTGTTGCGATTCGTTTTAGCCGCTATGTGCAAACTTAAATCGCAGTTCTGAGCCTAACCCACGCAAGCTGGATGACCGCCTTTTGCACATCATGCCTAAAAGTGCCTGTAAGGCTTTGTGTGTATTAACATGTTGCGATTCGTTTGAGCCGCTAGGTGCAAACTTAAACCGCAGTTCTGAGCCTAACCCACGCAAGCTAGATGACCGCGTTTTGCACATCATGCCTAAAAGTGCCTGTACGGCTTTGTGTGTATTAACTTATTGCGATTCGTTTCAGCCAATGTGCGAACTTGAATCGCAGTTCTAAGCCTAATTCGCGCTACTTGGAGTGACTCCGTTTTGCACATCATGCCTAAAAGTGCCTGTAAGGGGTTGTGTGTATTAACGTGTTGCGATTCGTTTGAGCCGCTATGTGCAAACTTGAATAGCAGTTCTGAGCCTAACCCGCGCAAGCTGGATTACCGCGTTTTGCACATCATGCCTAAAAGGGCCTGTAAGACTTTGTGTGTATTAACTTGTTGCGATTCGTTTGAGCCGCTACGTGCAAACCTGAATCGCAGTTCTGCGCCTAATGCGCGCTTCTTGGAGTGACTCCGTTTTGCACATCATGCCTAAAAGTGCCTGTAAGGGGTTGTGTGTATTAACGCGTTGCGATTCGTTTGAGCCGCTATGTGCAAACTTGAATAGCAGTTCTGAGCCTAACCCGCGCAAGCTGGATGACCGCGTTTTGCACATCATGCCTAAAAGTGCCTGTACGGCTTTGTGTGTATTAACTTATTGCGATTCGTTTTAGCCAATGTGCGAACTTGAATCGCAGTTCTGCGCCTAATGCGCGCTACTTGGAGTGACCCCGTTTTGCACATCATGCCTAAAAGTGCCTGTAAGGGGTTGTGTGTATTAACGCGTTGCGATTCGTTTGAGCCGCTATGTGCAAACTTGAATATCAGTTCTGAGCCTAACCCGCGCAAGCTGGATGACCCCGTATTGCGCATCATGCTTAAAAGTGCCTATAAGGCATTGTGTGTATTAACTTGTTGCGATACGTTTCAGCCGCTACGTGCAAACTTAAATCGCAGTTCTGAGCCTAACCCACGCAAGCTGGATGACCCCGGTTTGCACATCATGCCTAAAAGTGCCTATAAGGCTTTGTGTGTATTAACTTGTTGCGATTCGTTTGAGCCGCTACGTGCAAACTTGAATCGCAGTTCTGCGCCTAATGCGCGCTACTTGGAGTGACCCCGTTTTGCACATCATGCCTAAAAGTGCCTGTAAGGGGTTGTGTGTATTAACTTGTTGCTATTCGTTTGAGCCGCTATGTGCAAACTTGAATAGCAGTTCTGAGCCTAACGCGCGCAAACTGGATGACCCCGTTTTGCACATCATGCCTAAAAGTGCCTCTAAGGCTTTGTGTGTATTAACTTGTTGCGATTCGTTTCAGCCGCTATGTGCAAACTTAAACCGCAGTTCTGAGCCTAACCCACGCAAGCTGGATGACCGCGTTTTGCACATCATGCCTAAAAGTGCCTATAAGGCTTTGTGTGTATTACTTGTTGCGATTCGTTTCAGCCGCTACGTGCAAACTAAATCGCAGTTCTGAGCCTAACCCAAGCAAGCTGGATGACCGCGTTTTGCACATCATGCCTAACAGTGCCTGTAAGGCTTTGTGTGTATTAACTTGTTGCGATTCGTTTGAGCCGCTATGTGCAAACTTGAATAGCAGTTCTGAGCCTAACCCGCGCAAACTTGATGACCTTGTTTTGCACATCATGCCTAAAAGTGCCTCTAAGGCTTTGTGTGTATTAACTTGTTGCGATTCGTTTGAGCCGCTATGTGCAAACTTGAATAGCAGTTCTGAGCCTAACCCACGCAAGCTGGATGACCGCGTTTTGCACATCATGCCTAAAAGTGCCTGTACGGCTTTGTGTGTATTACCTTATTGCGATTCGTTTTAGCCAATGTGCGAACTTGAATCGCAGTTCTGAGCCTAATTCGCGCTACTTGGAGTGACTCCGTTTTGCACATCATGCCTAAAAGTGCCTGTAAGGGGTTGTGTGTATTAACGTGTTGCGATTCGTTTGAGCCGCTATGTGCAAACTTGAATAGCAGTTCTGAGCCTAACCCGCGCAAACTGGATGACCCCGGCTTGCACATCATGCCTAAAAGTGCCTATAAGGCTTTGTGTGTATTAACTTGTTGCGATTCGTTTTAGCCGCTATGTGCAAACTTGAATCGCAGTTCTGAGCCTAACCCACGCAAGCTGGATGACCGCCTTTTGCACATCATGCCTAAAAGTGCCTGTAAGGCTTTGTGTGTATTAACATGTTGCGATTCGTTTGAGCCGCTAGGTGCAAACTTAAATCGCAGTTCTGAGCCTAACCCACGCAAGCTTGATGACCGCGTTTTGCACATCATGCCTAAAAGTGCCTGTACGGCTTTGTGTGTATTAACTTATTGCGATTCGTTTCAGCCAATGTGCGAACTTGAATCGCAGTTCTGAGCCTAATTCGCGCTACTTGGAGTGACTCCGTTTTGCACATCATGCCTAAAAGTGCCTGTAAGGGGTTGTGTGTATTAACGTGTTGCGATTCGTTTGAGCCGCTATGTGCAAACTTGAATAGCAGTTCTGAGCCTAACCCGCGCAAGCTGGATTACCGCGTTTTGCACATCATGCCTAAAAGGGCCTGTAAGACTTTGTGTGTATTAACTTGTTGCGATTCGTTTGAGCCGCTACGTGCAAACCTGAATCGCAGTTCTGCGCCTAATGCGCGCTTCTTGGAGTGACTCCGTTTTGCACATCATGCCTAAAAGTGCCTGTAAGGGGTTGTGTGTATTAACGCGTTGCGATTCGTTTGAGCCGCTATGTGCAAACTTGAATAGCAGTTCTGAGCCTAACCCGCGCAAGCTGGATGACCGCGTTTTGCACATCATGCCTAAAAGTGCCTGTACGGCTTTGTGTGTATTAACTTATTGCGATTCGTTTTAGCCAATGTGCGAACTTGAATCGCAGTTCTGCGCCTAATGCGCGCTACTTGGAGTGACCCCGTTTTGCACATCATGCCTAAAAGTGCCTGTAAGGGGTTGTGTGTATTAACGCGTTGCGATTCGTTTGAGCCGCTATGTGCAAACTTGAATATCAGTTCTGAGCCTAACCCGCGCAAGCTGGATGACCCCGTATTGCGCATCATGCTTAAAAGTGCCTATAAGGCATTGTGTGTATTAACTTGTTGCGATACGTTTCAGCCGCTACGTGCAAACTTAAATCGCAGTTCTGAGCCTAACCCACGCAAGCTGGATGACCCCGGTTTGCACATCATGCCTAAAAGTGCCTATAAGGCTTTGTGTGTATTAACTTGTTGCGATTCGTTTGAGCCGCTACGTGCAAACTTGAATCGCAGTTCTGCGCCTAATGCGCGCTACTTGGAGTGACCCCGTTTTGCACATCATGCCTAAAAGTGCCTGTAAGGGGTTGTGTGTATTAACTTGTTGCTATTCGTTTGAGCCGCTATGTGCAAACTTGAATAGCAGTTCTGAGCCTAACGCGCGCAAACTGGATGACCCCGTTTTGCACATCATGCCTAAAAGTGCCTCTAAGGCTTTGTGTGTATTAACTTGTTGCGATTCGTTTCAGCCGCTATGTGCAAACTTAAACCGCAGTTCTGAGCCTAACCCACGCAAGCTGGATGACCGCGTTTTGCACATCATGCCTAAAAGTGCCTATAAGGCTTTGTGTGTATTACTTGTTGCGATTCGTTTCAGCCGCTACGTGCAAACTAAATCGCAGTTCTGAGCCTAACCCAAGCAAGCTGGATGACCGCGTTTTGCACATCATGCCTAACAGTGCCTGTAAGGCTTTGTGTGTATTAACTTGTTGCGATTCGTTTGAGCCGCTATGTGCAAACTTGAATAGCAGTTCTGAGCCTAACCCGCGCAAACTTGATGACCTTGTTTTGCACATCATGCCTAAAAGTGCCTCTAAGGCTTTGTGTGTATTAACTTGTTGCGATTCGTTTGAGCCGCTATGTGCAAACTTGAATAGCAGTTCTGAGCCTAACCCACGCAAGCTGGATGACCGCGTTTTGCACATCATGCCTAAAAGTGCCTGTACGGCTTTGTGTGTATTACCTTATTGCGATTCGTTTTAGCCAATGTGCGAACTTGAATCGCAGTTCTGAGCCTAATTCGCGCTACTTGGAGTGACTCCGTTTTGCACATCATGCCTAAAAGTGCCTGTAAGGGGTTGTGTGTATTAACGTGTTGCGATTCGTTTGAGCCGCTATGTGCAAACTTGAATAGCAGTTCTGAGCCTAACCCGCGCAAACTGGATGACCCCGGCTTGCACATCATGCCTAAAAGTGCCTATAAGGCTTTGTGTGTATTAACTTGTTGCGATTCGTTTTAGCCGCTATGTGCAAACTTGAATCGCAGTTCTGAGCCTAACCCGCGCAAGCTGGATTACCGCGTTTTGCACATCATGCCTAAAAGGGCCTGTAAGACTTTGTGTGTATTAACTTGTTGCGATTCGTTTGAGCCGCTACGTGCAAACTTGAATCGCAGTTCTGCGCCTAATGCGCGCTACTTGGAGTGTTTCCGTTTTGCACATCATGCCTAAAAGTGCCTGTAAGGAGTTGTGTGTATTAACGCTTTGCGATTCGTTTGAGCCGCTATGTGCAAACTTGAATAGAAGTTCTGAGCCTAACCCGCGCAAGCTGGATGACCCCGTATTGCACATCATGCTTAAAAGTGCCTATAAGGCATTGTGTGTATTAACTTGTTGCGATTCGTTTCAGCCGCTAAGTGCAAACTTAAATCGCAGTTCTGAGCCTAACCCACGCAAGCTGGATGACCGCGTTTTGCACATCATGCCTAAAAGTGCCTGTAAGGCTTTGTGTGTATTAACGTGCTGCGATTAGTTTGAGCCGCTATGTGCAAACTTGAATAGCAGTTCTGAGCCTAACCCGCGCAAACTGGATGACCCCGTTTTGCACATCATGCCTAAAAGTGCCTATAAGGCTTTGTGTGTATTAACTTGTTGCGATTCGTTTTAGCCGCTATGTGCAAACTTGAATCGCAGTTCTGAGCCTAACCCGCGCAAGCTGGATGACCCCGGCTTGCACATCATGCCTAAAAGTGCCTATAAGGCTTTGTGTGTATTAACTTGTTGCGATTCGTTTTAGCCGCTATGTGCAAACTTGAATCGCAGTTCTGAGCCTAACCCGCGCAAGCTGGATTACCGCGTTTTGCACATCATGCCTAAAAGTGCCTGTAAGGGGTTGTGTGTATTAACGCGTTGCGATTCGTTTGAGCCGCTATGTGCAAACTTGAATAGCAGTTCTGAGCCTAAGCCGCGCAAGCTGGATGACCCCGTATTGCACATCATGCTTAAAAGTGCCTATAAGGCATTGTGTGTATTAACTTGTTGCGATTCGTTTCAGCCGCTACGTGCAAACTTAAATCGCAGTTCTGAGCCTAACCCACGCAAGCTGGATGACCGCGTTTTGCACATCATGCCTAAAAGTGCCTGTAAGGCTTTGTGTGTATTAACTTATTGCGATTCGTTTTAGCCTATGTGCGAACTTGAATCGCAGTTCTCAGCCTAATTCGCGCTACTTGGAGTGACTCCGTTTTGCACATCATGCCTAAAAGTGCCTGTAAGGGGTTGTGCGTATTAACGTGTTGCGATTCGTTTGAGCCGCTATGTGCAAACTTGAATAGCAGTTCTGAGCCTAACCCGCGCAAACTGGATGACCCCGTTTTGCACATCATGCCTAAAAGTGCCTCTAAGGCTTTGTGTGTATTAACCTGTTGCGATTCGTTTGAGCCGCTATGTGCAAACTTGAATAGCAGTTCTGAGCCTAACCCACGCAAGCTGGATGACCGCGTTTTGCACATCATGCCTAAAAGTGCCTGTACGGCTTTGTGTGTATTAACTTATTGCGATTCGTTTTAGCCAATGTGCGAACTTGAATCGCAGTTCTGCGCCTAATGCGCGCTACTTGGAGTGACTCCGTTTTGCACATCATGCCTAAAAGTGCCTGTAAGGGTTTGTGTGTATTAACGTGTTGCGATTAGTTTGAGTCGCTATGTGCAAACTTGAATAGCAGTTCTGAGCCTAACCCGCGCAAGCTGGATGACCCCTTTTGCACATCATGCCTAAAAGTGCCTATAAGGCTTTGAGTGTATTAACATGTTGCGATTCGTTTCAGCCGCTAGGTGCAAACTTAAATCGCAGTTCTGAGCCTAACCCACGCAAGCTGGATGACCGCGTTTTGCACATCATGCCTAACCGCTATGTGCAAACTTAAATCGCAGTTCTGAGCCTAACCCACGCAAGCTGGATGACCGCCTTTTGCACATCATGCCTAAAAGTGCCTGTAAGGCTTTGTGTGTATTAACTTGTTGCGATTCGTTTGAGCCGCTATGTGCAAACTTGAATAGCATTTCTGAGCCTAACCCGCGCAAGCTGGATGACCCCGTTTTGCACATCATGCCTAAAAGTGCCTATAAGGCTTTGTGTGTATTAACATGTTGCGATTCGTTTCAGCCGCTAGGTGCAAACTTAAATCGCAGTTCTGAGCCTAACCCACGCAAGCTTGATGACCGCGTTTTGCACATCATGCCTAAAAGTGCCTGTACGGCTTTGTGTGTATTAACTTATTGCGATTCGTTTCAGCCAATGTGCGAACTTGAATCGCAGTTCTGAGCCTAACCCGCGCAAACTGGATGACCCCGGTTTGCACATCATGCCTAAAAGGGCCTGTAAGACTTTGTGTGTATTAACTTGTTGCGATTCGTTTGAGCCGCTACGTGCAAACCTGAATCGCAGTTCTGCGCCTAATGCGCGCTTCTTGGAGTGACTCCGTTTTGCACATCATGCCTAAAGGTGCCTGTAAGGGGTTGTGTGTATTAACGCGTTGCGATTCGTTTGAGCCGCTATGTGCAAACTTGAATAGCAGTTCTGAGCCTAACCCGCGCAAGCTGGATGACCGCGTTTTGCACATCATGCTTAAAAGTGCCTATAAGGCATTGTGTGTATTAACTTGTTGCGATACGTTTCAGCCGCTACGTGCAAACTTAAATCGCAGTTCTGAGCCTAACCCACGCAAGCTGGATGACCCCGGTTTGCACATCATGCCTAAAAGTGCCTATAAGGCTTTGTGTGTATTAACTTGTTGCGATTCGTTTGAGCCGCTACGTGCAAACTGTAATCGCAGTTCTGCGCCTAATGCGCGCTACTTGGAGTGACCCCGTTTTGCACATCATGCCTAAAAGTGCCTGTAAGGGGTTGTGTGTATTAACTTGTTGCTATTCGTTTGAGCCGCTATGTGCAAACTTGAATCGCACTTCTGAGCCTAACCCGCGCAAACTGGATGACCCCGGTTTGCACATCATGCCTAAAGGTGCCTATAAGGCTTTGTGTGTATTAACTTGTTGCGATTCGTTTTATCCGCTATGTGCAAAGTTGAATCGCAGTTCTGAGCCTAACCCGCGCAAGCTGGATTACCGCGTTTTGCACATCATGCCTAAAAGGGCCTGTAAGACTTTGTGTGTATTAACTTGTTGCGATTCGTTTGAGCCGCTACGTGCAAACCTGAATCGCAGTTCTGCGCCTAATGCGCGCTTCTTGGAGTGACTCCGTTTTGCACATCATGCCTAAAGGTGCCTGTAAGGGGTTGTGTGTATTAACGCGTTGCGATTCGTTTGAGCCGCTATGTGCAAACTTGAATAGCAGTTCTGAGCCTAACCCGCGCAAGCTGGATGACCGCGTTTTGCACATCATGCTTAAAAGTGCCTGTACGGCTTTGTGTGTATTAACTTATTGCGATTCGTTTTAGCCAATGTGCGAACTTGAATCGCAGTTCTGCGCCTAATGCGCGCTACTTGGAGTGACCCCGTTTTGCACATCATGCCTAAAAGTGCCTGTAAGGGGTTGTGTGTATTAACGCGTTGCGATTCGTTTGAGCCGCTATGTGCAAACATGAATATCAGTTCTGAGCCTAACCCGCGCAAGCTGGATGACCCCGTATTGCACATCATGCTTAAAAGTGCCTATAAGGCATTGTGTGTATTAACTTGTTGCGATACGTTTCAGCCGCTACGTGCAAACTTAAATCGCAGTTCTGAGCCTAACCCACGCAAGCTGGATGACCCCGGTTTGCACATCATGCCTAAAAGTGCCTATAAGGCTTTGTGTGTATTAACTTGTTGCGATTCGTTTGAGCCGCTACGTGCGAACTTGAATCGCAGTTCTGCGCCTAATGCGCGCTACTTGGAGTGACCCCGTTTTGCACATCATGCCTAAAAGTGCCTGTAAGGGGTTGTGTGTATTAACGCGTTGCGATTCGTTTGAGCCGCTATGTGCAAACATGAATATCAGTTCTGAGCCTAACCCGCGCAAGCTGGATGACCCCGTTTTGCACATCATGCCTAAAAGTGCCTCTAAGGCTTTGTGTGTATTAACTTGTTGCGATTCGTTTCAGCCGTTATGTGCAAACTTAAACCGCAGTTCTGAGCCTAACCCACGCAAGCTGGATGACCACGTTTCGCACATCATGCCTAAAAGTGCCTATAGGGCTTTGTGTGTATTAACTTGTTGCGATTCGTTTCAGCCGCTACGTGCAAACTAAATCGCAGTTCTGAGCCTAACCCAAGCAAGCTGGATGACCGCGTTTTGCACATCATGCCTAACAGTGCCTGTAAGGCTTTGTGTGTATTAACTTGTTGCGATTCGTTTTAGCTGCTATGTGCAAACTTAAATCGCAGTTCTGAGCCTAACCCACGCAAGCTGGATGACCGCCTTTTGCACATCATGCCTAAATGTGCCTGTAAGGCTTTGTGTGTATTAACTTGTTGCGATTCGTTTGAGCCGCTATGTGCAAACTTGAATAGCAGTTCTGAGCCTAACCCGCGCAAGCTGGATGACCGCGTTTTGCACATCATGCCTAAAAGTGTCTGTACGGCTTTGTGTGTATTAACTTGTTGCGATTCGTTTGAGCCGCTACGTGCAAACTTGAGTCGCAGTTCTGCGCCTAATGCGCGCTACTTGGAGTGACTCCGTTTTGCACATCATGCCTAAAAGTGCCTGTAAGGGGTTGTGTGTATTAACGCGTTGCGATTCGTTTGAGCCGCTATGTGCAAACTTGAATAGCAGTTCTGAGCCTAAGCCGCGCAAGCTGGATGACCCCGTATTGCACATCATGCTTAAAAGTGCCTATAAGGCATTGTGTGTATTAACTTGTTGCGATTCGTTTCAGCCGCTACGTGCAAACTTAAATCGCAGTTCTGAGCCTAACCCACGCAAGCTGGATGACCGCGTTTTGCACATCATGCCTAAAAGTGCCTGTAAGGCTTTGTGTGTATTAACTTATTGCGATTCGTTTTAGCCTATGTGCGAACTTGAATCGCAGTTCTGAGCCTAATTCGCGCTACTTGGAGTGACTCCGTTTTGCACATCATGCCTAAAAGTGCCTGTAAGGGGTTGTGTGTATTAACGTGTTGCGATTCGTTTGAGCCGCTATGTGCAAACTTGAATAGCAGTTCTGAGCCTAACCCGCGCAAACTGGATGACCCCGTTTTGCACATCATGCCTAAAAGTGCCTCTAAGGCTTTGTGTGTATTAACTTGTTGCGATTCGTTTGAGCCGCTATGTGCAAACTTGAATAGCAGTTCTGAGCCTAACCCACGCAAGCTGGATGACCGCGTTTTGCACATCATGCCTAAAAGTGCCTGTACGGCCTTGTGTGTATCAACTTATTACGATTCGTTTTAGCCAATGTGCGAACTTGAATCGCAGTTCTGAGCCTAATTCGCTCTACTTGGAGTGACTCCGTTTTGCACATCATGCCTAAAAGTGCCTGTAAGGGGTTGTGTGTATTAACGTGTTGCGATTCGTTTGAGCCGCTATGTGCAAACTTGAATAGCAGTTCTGAGCCTAACCCGCGCAGACTGGATGACCCCGTTTTGCACATCATGCCTAAAAGTGCCTCTAAGGCTTTGTGTGTATTAACTTGTTGCGATTCGTTTGAGCCGCTATGTGCAAACTTGAATAGCAGTTCTGAGCCTAACCCACGCAAGCTGGATGACAGCGTTTTGCACATCATGCCTAAAAGTGCCTGTAAGGCTTTGTGTGTATTAACTTATTGCGATTCGTTTTAGCCTATGTGCGAACTTGAATCGCAGTTCTGAGCCTAATTCGCGCTACTTGGAGTGACTCCGTTTTGCACATCATGCCTAAAGGTGCCTGTAAGGGGTTGTGTGTATTAACGTGTTGCGATTCGTTTGAGCCGCTATGTGCAAACTTGAATAGCAGTTCTGAGCCTAACCCGCGCAAACTGGATGACCCCGTTTTGCACATCATGCCTAAAAGTGCCTCTAAGGCTTTGTGTGTATTAACTTGTTGCGATTCGTTTGAGCCGCTATGTGCAAATTTGAATAGCAGTTCTGAGCCTAACCCACGCAATCTGGATGACCGCGTTTTGCACCTCATGCCTAAAAGTGCCTGTACGGCTTTGTGTGTATTAACTTATTGCGATTCGTTTTAGCCAATGTGCGAACTTGAATCGCAGTTCTGCGCCTAATGCGCGCTACTTGGAGTGACTCCGTTTTGCACATCATGCCTAAAAGTGCCTGTAAGGGGTTGTGTGTATTAACGCGTTGCGATTCGTTTGAGCCGCTATGTGCAAACTTGAATAGAAGTTCTGAGCCTAACCCGCGCAAGCTGGATGACCCCGTATTGCACATCATGCTTAAAAGTGCCTATAAGGCATTGTGTGTATTAACTTGTTGCGATTCGTTTCAGCCGCTACGTGCAAACTTAAATCGCAGTTCTGAGCCTAACCCACGCAAGCTGGATGACCGCGTTTTGCACATCATGCCTAAAAGTGCCTGTAAGGCTTTGTGTGCATTAACTTATTGCGATTAGTTTTAGCCTATGTGCAAACTTGAATCGCAGTTCTGAGCTTAATTCGCGCTACTTGGAGTGACTCCGTTTTGCACATCATGCCTAAAAGTGCCTGTAAGGGTTTGTGTGTATTAACGTGTTGCGATTAGTTTGAGTCGCTATGTGCAAACTTGAATAGCAGTTCTGAGCCTAACCCGCGCAAACTGGATGACCCCGTTTTGCACATCATGCCTAAAAGTGCCTATAAGGCTTTGTGTGTTGCGATTCGTTTCAACCGCTACGTGCATACTTAAATCGCAGTTCTGAGCCTAACCCAAGCAAGCTGGATGACCGCGTTTTGCACATCATGCCTAACAGTGCCTGTAAGGCTTTGTGTGTATTAACTTGTTGCGATTCGTTTTAGCCGCTATGTGCAAACTTAAATCGCAGTTCTGAGCCTAACCCACGCAAGCTGGATGACCGCCTTTTGCACATCATGCCTAAAAGTGCCTGTAAGGCTTTGTGTGTATTAACTTGTTGCGATTCGTTTGAGCCGCTATGTGCAAACTAGAATAGCAGTTCTGAGCCTAACCCGCGCAAGCTGGATGACCCCGTTTTGCACATCATGCCTAAAAGTGCCTATAAGGCTTTGTGTGTATTAACAAGTTGCGATTCGTTATAGCCGCTAGGTGCAAACTTAAATCGCAGTTCTGAGCCTAACCCACGCAAGCTTGATGACCGCGTTTTGCACATCATGCATAAAAGTGCCTGTACGGCTTTGTGTGTATTAACTTATTGCGATTCGTTTCAGCCAATGTGCGAACTTGAATCGCAGTTCTGAGCCTAACCCGCGCAAACCGGATGACCCCGGTTTGCACATCATGCCTAAAGGTGCCTATAAGGCTTTGTGTGTATTAACTTATTGCGATTCGTTTTAGCCAATGTGCGAACTTGAATCGCAGTTCTGCGCCTAATGCGCGCTACTTGGAGTGACTCCGTTTTGCACATCATGCCTAAAAGTGCCTGTAAGGGGTTGTGTGTATTAACGCGTTGCGATTCGTTTGAGCCGCTATGTGCAAACTTGAATAGAAGTTCTGAGCCTAACCCGCGCAAGCTGGATGACCCCGTATTGCACATCATGCTTAAAAGTGCCTATAAGGCATTGTGTGTATTAACTTGTTGCGATTCGTTTCAGCCGCTACGTGCAAACTTAAATCGCAGTTCTGAGCCTAACCCACGCAAGCTGGATGACCGCGTTTTGCACATCATGCCTAAAAGTGCCTGTAAGGCTTTGTGTGTATTAACTTATTGCGATTCGTTTTAGCCTATGTGCAAACTTGAATCGCAGTTCTGAGCCTAATTCGCGCTACTTGGAGTGACTCCGTTTTGCACATCTTGCCTAAAGTGCCTGTAAGGGTTTGTGTGTATTAACTTGTTGCAATTAGTTTGAGTCGCTATGTGCAAACTTGAATAGCAATTCTGAGCCTAACCCGTGCAAACTGGATGACCCCGTTTTGCACATCATGCCTAAAAGTGCCTCTAAGGCTTTGTGTGTATTAACTTGTTGCGATTCGTTTGAGCCGCTATGTGCAAATTTGAATAGCAGTTCTGAGCCTAACCCACGCAAGCTGGATGACCGCGTTTTGCACCTCATGCCTAAAAGTGCCTGTACGGCTTTGTGTGTATTAACTTATTGCGATTCGTTTTAGCCAATGTGCGAACTTGAATCGCAGTTCTGCGCCTAATGCGCGCTACTTGGAGTGACTCCGTTTTGCACATCATGCCTAAAAGTGCCTGTAAGGGGTTGTGTGTATTAACGCGTTGCGATTCGTTTGAGCCGCTATGTGCAAACTTGAATAGAAGTTCTGAGCCTAACCCGCGCAAGCTGGATGACCCCGTATTGCACATCATGCTTAAAAGTGCCTATAAGGCATTGTGTGTATTAACTTGTTGCGATTCGTTTCAGCCGCTACGTGCAAACTTAAATCGCAGTTCTGAGCCTAACCCACGCAAGCTGGATGACCGCGTTTTGCACATCATGCCTAAAAGTGCCTGTAAGGCTTTGTGTGCATTAACTTATTGCGATTAGTTTTAGCCTATGTGCAAACTTGAATCGCAGTTCTGAGCTTAATTCGCGCTACTTGGAGTGACTCCGTTTTGCACATCATGCCTAAAAGTGCCTGTAAGGGTTTGTGTGTATTAACGTGTTGCGATTAGTTTGAGTCGCTATGTGCAAACTTGAATAGCAGTTCTGAGCCTAACCCGCGCAAACTGGATGACCCCGTTTTGCACATCATGCCTAAAAGTGCCTCTAAGGCTTTGTGTGTATTAACTTGTTGCGATTCGTTTCAGCCGCTACGTGCAAACTTAAATCGCAGTTCTGAGCCTAATTCGCGCAAGCTGGATGACCACGTTTTGCACATCATGCCTAAAAGTGCCTATAAGGCTTTGTGTGTTGCGATTCGTTTCAACCGCTACGTGCATACTTAAATCGCAGTTCTGAGCCTAACCCAAGCAAGCTGGATGACCGCGTTTTGCACATCATGCCTAACAGTGCCTGTAAGGCTTTGTGTGTATTAACTTGTTGCGATTCGTTTTAGCCGCTATGTGCAAACTTAAATCGCAGTTCTGAGCCTAACCCACGCAAGCTGGATGACCGCCTTTTGCACATCATGCCTAAAAGTGCCTGTAAGGCTTTGTGTGTATTAACTTGTTGCGATTCGTTTGAGCCGCTATGTGCAAACTAGAATAGCAGTTCTGAGCCTAACCCGCGCAAGCTGGATGACCCCGTTTTGCACATCATGCCTAAAAGTGCCTATAAGGCTTTGTGTGTATTAACAAGTTGCGATTCGTTATAGCCGCTAGGTGCAAACTTAAATCGCAGTTCTGAGCCTAACCCACGCAAGCTTGATGACCGCGTTTTGCACATCATGCATAAAAGTGCCTGTACGGCTTTGTGTGTATTAACTTATTGCGATTCGTTTCAGCCAATGTGCGAACTTGAATCGCAGTTCTGAGCCTAACCCGCGCAAACCGGATGACCCCGGTTTGCACATCATGCCTAAAGGTGCCTATAAGGCTTTGTGTGTATTAACTTATTGCGATTCGTTTTAGCCAATGTGCGAACTTGAATCGCAGTTCTGCGCCTAATGCGCGCTACTTGGAGTGACTCCGTTTTGCACATCATGCCTAAAAGTGCCTGTAAGGGGTTGTGTGTATTAACGCGTTGCGATTCGTTTGAGCCGCTATGTGCAAACTTGAATAGAAGTTCTGAGCCTAACCCGCGCAAGCTGGATGACCCCGTATTGCACATCATGCTTAAAAGTGCCTATAAGGCATTGTGTGTATTAACTTGTTGCGATTCGTTTCAGCCGCTACGTGCAAACTTAAATCGCAGTTCTGAGCCTAACCCACGCAAGCTGGATGACCGCGTTTTGCACATCATGCCTAAAAGTGCCTGTAAGGCTTTGTGTGTATTAACTTATTGCGATTCGTTTTAGCCTATGTGCAAACTTGAATCGCAGTTCTGAGCCTAATTCGCGCTACTTGGAGTGACTCCGTTTTGCACATCTTGCCTAAAGTGCCTGTAAGGGTTTGTGTGTATTAACTTGTTGCAATTAGTTTGAGTCGCTATGTGCAAACTTGAATAGCAATTCTGAGCCTAACCCGTGCAAACTGGATGACCCCGTTTTGCACATCATGCCTAAAAGTGCCTCTAAGGCTTTGTGTGTATTAACTTGTTGCGATTCGTTTCAGCCGCTACGTGCAAACTTAAATCGCAGTTCTGAGCCTAACCCACGCAAGCTGGATGACCGCCTTTTGCACATCATGCCTAAAAGTGCCTGTAAGGCTTTGTGTGTATTAACTTGTTGCGATTCGTTTGAGCCGCTATGTGCAAACTTGAATAGCAGTTCTGAGCCTAACCCGCGCAAGCTGGATGACCCCGTTTTGCACATCATGCCTAAAAGTGCCTATAAGGCTTTGTGTGTATTAACATGTTGCGATTCGTTTCAGCCGCTAGGTGCAAACTTAAATCGCAGTTCTGAGCCTAACCCACGCAAGCTTGATGACCGCGTTTTGCACATCATGCCTAAAAGTGCCTGTACGGCTTTGTGTGTATTAACTTATTGCGATTTGTTTTAGCCAATGTGCGAACTTGAATCGCAGTTCTGAGCCTAATTCGCGCTACTTGGAGTGACTCCGTTTTGCACATCATGCCTAAAAGTTCCTGTAAGGGGTTGTGTGTATTAACTTGTTGCGATTCGTTTGAGCCGCTATGTGCAAACTTGAATAGCAGTTCTGAGCCTAACCCGCGCAAACTGGATGACCCCGGTTTGCACATCATGCCTAAAGGTGCCTATAAGGCTTTGTGTGTATTAACTTGTTGCGATTCGTTTTATCCGCTATGTGCAAACTTGAATCGCAGTTCTGAGCCTAACCCGCGCAAGCTGGATTACCGCGTTTTGCACATCATGCCTAAAAGGGCCTGTAAGACTTTGTGTGTATTAACTTGTTGCGATTCGTTTTAGCCAATGTGCGAACTTGAATCGCAGTTCTGAGCCTAATTCGCGCTACTTGGAGTGACTCCGTTTTGCACATCATGCCTAAAAGTGCCTGTAAGGGGTTGTGTGTATTAACGCGTTGCGATTCGTTTGAGCCGCTATGTGCAAACTTGAATAGCAGTTCTGAGCCTAACCCGCGCAAACTGGATGACCCCGTTTTGCACATCATGCCTAAAAGTGCCTATAAGGCTTTGTGTGTATTAACTTGTTGCGATTCGTTTTAGCCGCTATGTGCAAACTTGAATCGCAGTTCTGAGCCTAACCCGCGCAAGCTGGATTACCGCGTTTTGCACATCATGCCTAAAAGGGCCTGTAAGACTTTGTGTGTATTAACTTGTTGCGATTTGTTTGAGCCGCTACGCGCAAACTTGAGTCGCAGTTCTGCGCCTAATGCGCGCTACTTGGAGTGACTCCGTTTTGCACATCATGCCTAAAAGTGCCTGTAAGGGGTTGTGTGTATTAACGCGTTGCGATTCGTTTGAGCCGCTATGTGCAAACTTGATTAGCAGTTCTGAGCCTAAGCCGCGCAAGCTGGATGACCCCGTATTGCACATCATGCTTAAAAGTGCCTATAAGGCATTGTGTGTATTAACTTGTTGCGATTCGTTTCAGCCGCTACGTGCAAACTTAAATCGCAGTTCTGAGCCTAACCCACGCAAGCTGGATGACAGCGTTTTGCACATCATGCCTAAAAGTGCCTGTAAGGCTTTGTGTGTATTAACTTATTGCGATTCGTTTTAGCCTATGTGCAAACTTGAATCGCAGTTCTGAGCCTAATTCGCGCTACTTGGAGTGACTCCGTTTTGCACATCTTGCCTAAAGTGCCTGTAAGGGTTTGTGTGTATTAACTTGTTGCAATTAGTTTGAGTCGCTATGTGCAAACTTGAATAGCAATTCTGAGCCTAACCCGTGCAAACTGGATGACCCCGTTTTGCACATCATGCCTAAAAGTGCCTCTAAGGCTTTGTGTGTATTAACTTGTTGCGATTCGTTTCAGCCGCTACGTGCAAACTTAAATCGCAGTTCTGAGCCTAACCCACGCAATCTGGATGACCGCCTTTTGCACATCATGCCTAAAAGTGCCTGTAAGGCTTTGTGTGTATTAACTTGTTGCGATTCGTTTGAGCCGCTATGTGCAAACTTGAATAGCAGTTCTGAGCCTAACCCGCGCAAGCTGGATGACCCCGTTTTGCACATCATGCCTAAAAGTGCCTATAAGGCTTTGTGTGTATTAACATGTTGCGATTCGTTTCAGCCGCTAGGTGCAAACTTAAATCGCAGTTCTGAGCCTAACCCACGCAAGCTTGATGACCGCGTTTTGCACATCATGCCTAAAAGTGCCTGTACGGCTTTGTGTGTATTAACTTATTGCGATTCGTTTTAGCCAATGTGCGAACTTGAATCGCAGTTCTGAGCCTAATTCGCGCTACTTGGAGTGACTCCGTTTTGCACATCATGCCTAAAAGTTCCTGTAAGGGGTTGTGTGTATTAACTTGTTGCGATTCGTTTGAGCCGCTATGTGCAAACTTGAATAGCAGTTCTGAGCCTAACCCGCGCAAACTGGATGACCCCGGTTTGCACATCATGCCTAAAGGTGCCTATAAGGCTTTGTGTGTATTAACTTGTTGCGATTCGTTTTATCCGCTATGTGCAAACTTGAATCGCAGTTCTGAGCCTAACCCGCGCAAGCTGGATTACCGCGTTTTGCACATCATGCCTAAAAGGGCCTGTAAGACTTTGTGTGTATTAACTTGTTGCGATTCGTTTGAGCCGCTACGTGCAAACCTGAATCGCAGTTCTGCGCCTAATGCGCGCTTCTTGGAGTGACTCCGTTTTGCACATCATGCCTAAAAGTGCCTGTAAGGGGTTGTGTGTATTAACGCGTTGCGATTCGTTTTAGCCGCTATGTGCAAACTTGAATCGCAGTTCTGAGCCTAACCCGCGCAAGCTGGATTACCGCGTTTTGCACATCATGCCTAAAAGGGCCTGTAAGACTTTGTGTGTATTAACTTGTTGCGATTCGTTTGAGCCGCTACGTGCAAACTTGAATCGCAGTTCTGCGCCTAATGCGCGCTACTTGGAGTGACTCCGTTTTGCACATCATGCCTAAAAGTGCCTGTAAGGGGTTGTGTGTATTAACGCGTTGCGATTCGTTTGAGCCGCTATGTGCAAACTTGAATAGAAGTTCTGAGCCTATCCCGCGCAAGCCGGATTACCGCGTTTTGCACATCATGCCTAAAAGGGCCTGTAAGACTTTGTGTGTATTAACTTGTTGCGATTCGTTTGAGCCGCTACGTGCAAACTTGAATAGAAGTTCTGAGCCTAACCCGCGCAAGCTGGATTACCGCGTTTTGCACATCATGCCTAAAAGTGCCTGTAAGGCTTTGTATGTATTAACTTATTGCGATTCGTTTTAGCCTATGTGCAAACTTGAATCGCAGTTCTGAGCCTAATTCGCGCTACTTGGAGTGACTCCGTTTTGCACATCATGCCTAAAAGTGCCTGTAAGGGTTTGTGTGTATTAACGTGTTGCGATTAGTTTGAGCCGCTATGTGCAAACTTGAATAGCAGTTCTGAGCCTAACCCGCGCAAACTGGATGACCCCGTTTTGCACATCATGCCTAAAAGTGCCTATAAGGCTTTGTGTGTATTAACTTGTTGCGATTCGTTTTAGCCGCTATGTGCAAACTTGAATCGCAGTTCTGAGCCTAACCCGCGCAAGCTGGATTACCGCGTTTTGCACATCATGCCTAAAAGGGCCTGTAAGACTTTGTTTGTATTAACTTGTTGCGATTTGTTCGAGCCGCTACGTGCAAACTTGAGTCGCAGTTCTGCGCCTAATGCGCGCTACTTGGAGTGACTCCGCTTTGCACATCATGCCTAAAAGTGCCTGTAAGGGGTTGTGTGTATTAACGCGTTGCGATTCGTTTCAGCCGCTATGTGCAAACTTGAATAGCAGTTCTGAGCCTAACCCGTGCAAACTGGATGACCCCGTTTTGCACATCATGCCTAAAAGTGCCTCTAAGGCTTTGTGTGTATTAACTTGTTGCGATTCGTTTCAGCCGCTAAGTGCAAACTTAAATCGCAGTTCTGAGCCTAACCCACGCAAGCTGGATGACCGCCTTTTGCACATCATGCCTAAAAGTGCCTGTAAGGCTTTGTGTGTATTAACTTGTTGCGATTCGTTTGAGCCGCTATGTGCAAACTTGAATAGCAGTTCTGAGCCTAACCCGCGCAAGCTGGATGACCCCGTTTTGCACATCATGCCTAAAAGTGCCTATAAGGCTTTGTGTGTATTAACATGTTGCGATTCGTTTCAGCCGCTAGGTGCAAACTTAAATCGCAGTTCTGAGCCTAACCCACGCAAGCTTGATGACCGCGTTTTGCACATCATGCCTAAAAGTGCCTGTACGGCTTTGTGTGTATTAACTTATTGCGATTCGTTTTAGCCAATGTGCTAACTTGAATCGCAGTTCTGAGCCTAATTCGCGCTACTTGGAGTGACTCCGTTTTGCACATCATGCCTAAAAGTTCCTGTAAGGGGTTGTGTGTATTAACTTGTTGCGATTCGTTTGAGCCGCTATGTGCAAACTTGAATAGCAGTTCTGAGCCTAACCCGCGCAAACTGGATGACCCCGGTTTGCACATCATGCCTAAAGGTGCCTATAAGGCTTTGTGTGTATTAACTTGTTGCGATTCGTTTTATCCGCTATGTGCAAACTTGAATCGCAGTTCTGAGCCTAACCCGCGCAAGCTGGATTACCGCGTTTTGCACATCATGCCTAAAAGGGCCTGTAAGACTTTGTGTGTATTAACTTGTTGCGATTCGTTTGAGCCGCTACGTGCAAACCTGAATCGCAGTTCTGCGCCTAATGCGCGCTTCTTGGAGTGACTCCGTTTTGCACATCATGCCTAAAAGTGCCTGTAAGGGTTTGTGTGTATTAACGTGTTGCGATTAGTTTGAGCCGCTATGTGCAAACTTGAATAGCAGTTCTGAGCCTAACCCGCGCAAACTGGATGACCCCGTTTTGCACATCATGCCTAAAAGTGCCTATAAGGCTTTGTGTGTATTAACTTGTTGCGATTCGTTTTAGCCGCTATGTGCAAACTTGAATCGCAGTTCTGAGCCTAACCCGCGCAAGCTGGATTACCGCGTTTTGCACATCATGCCTAAAAGGGCCTGTAAGACTGTGTGTATTAACTTGTTGCGATTTGTTCGAGCCGCTACGTGCAAACTTGAGTCGCAGTTCTGCGCCTAATGCGCGCTACTTGGAGTGACTCCGCTTTGCACATCATGCCTAAAAGTGCCTGTAAGGGGTTGTGCGTATTAACGCATTGCGATTCGTTTGAGCCGCTATGTGCAAACTTGAATAGCAGTTCTGAGCCTAAGCCGCGCAAGCTGGATGACCCCGTATTGCACATCATGCTTAAAAGTGCCTATAAGGCATTGTGTGTATTAACTTGTTGCGATTCGTTTCAGCCGCTACGTGCAAACTTAAATCGCAGTTCTGAGCCTAACCCACGCAAGCTGGATGACCGCGTTTTGCACATCATGCCTAAAAGTGCCTGTAAGGCTTTGTGTGTATTAACTTATTGCGATTCGTTTTAGCCTATGTGCGAACTTGAATCGCAGTTCTGAGCCTAATTCGCGCTACTTGGAGTGACTCCGTTTTGCACATCATGCCTAAAAGTGCCTGTAAGGGGTTGTGTGTATTAACGTGTTGCGATTCGTTTGAGCCGCTATGTGCAAACTTGAATAGCAGTTCTGAGCCTAACCCGCGCAAACTGGATGACCCCGTTTTGCACATCATGCCTAAAAGTGCCTCTAAGGCTTTGTGTGTATTAACTTGTTGCGATTCGTTTGAGCCGCTATGTGCAAACTTGAATAGCAGTTCTGAGCCTAACCCACGCAAGCTGGATGACCGCGTTTTGCACATCATGCCTAAAGGTGCCTGTACGGCTTTGTGTGTATTAACTTATTGCGATTCGTTTTAGCCAATGTGCGAACTTGAATCGCAGTTCTGCGCCTAATGCGCGCTACTTGGAGTGACTCCGTTTTGCACATCATGCCTAAAAGTGCCTGTAAGGGGTTGTGTGTATTAACGCGTTGCGATTCGTTTGAGCCGCTATGTGCAAACTTGAATAGAAGTTCTGAGCCTAACCCGCGCAAGCTGGATGACCCCGTATTGCACATCATGCTTAAAAGTGCCTATAAGGCATTGTGTGTATTAACTTGTTGCGATTCGTTTCAGCCGCTACGTGCAAACTTAAATCGCAGTTCTGAGCCTAACCCACGCAAGCTGGATGACCGCGTTTTGCACATCATGCCTAAAAGTGCCTGTAAGGCTTTGTGTGCATTAACTTATTGCGATTAGTTTTAGCCTATGTGCAAACTTGAATCGCAGTTCTGAGCCTAATTCGCGCTACTTGGAGTGACTCCGTTTTGCACATCATGCCTAAAAGTGCCTGTAAGGGTTTGTGTGTATTAACGTGTTGCGATTAGTTTGAGTCGCTATGTGCAAACTTGAATAGCAGTTCTGAGCCTAACCCGCGCAAACTGGATGACCCCGTTTTGCACATCATGCCTAAAAGTGCCTCTAAGGCTTTGTGTGTATTAACTTGTTGCGATTCGTTTCAGCCGCTACGTGCAAACTTAAATCGCAGTTCTGAGCCTAATTCGCGCAAGCTGGATGACCACGTTTTGCACATCATGCCTAAAAGTGCCTATAAGGCTTTGTGTGTTGCGATTCGTTTCAACCGCTACGTGCAAACTTAAATTGCAGTTCTGAGCCTAACCCAAGCAAGCTGAATGACCGCGTTTTGCACATCATGCCTAACAGTGCCTGTAAGGCTTTGTGTGTATTAACTTGTTGCGATTCGTTTTAGCCGCTATGTGCAAACTTAAATCGCAGTTCTGAGCCTAACCCACGCAAGCTGGATGACCGCCTTTTGCACATCATGCCTAAAAGTGCCTGTAAGGCTTTGTGTGTATTAACTTGTTGCGATTCGTTTGAGCCGCTATGTGCAAACTAGAATAGCAGTTCTGAGCCTAACCCGCGCAAGCTGGATGACCCCGTTTTGCACATCATGCCTAAAAGTGCCTATAAGGCTTTGTGTGTATTAACAAGTTGCGATTCGTTTCAGCCGCTAGGTGCAAACTTAAATCGCAGTTCTGAGCCTAACCCACGCAAGCTTGATGACCGCGTTTTGCACATCATGCCTAAAAGTGCCTGTACGGCTTTGTGTGTATTAACTTATTGCGATTCGTTTCAGCCAATGTGCGAACTTGAATCGCAGTTCTGAGCCTAACCCGCGCAAACCGGATGACCCCGGTTTGCACATCATGCCTAAAGGTGCCTATAAGGCTTTGTGTGTATTAACTTGTTGCGATTCGTTTTATCCGCTATGTGCAAACTTGAATCGCAGTTCTGAGCCTAACCCGCGCAAGCTGGATTACCGCGTTTTGCACATCATGCCTAAAAGGGCCTGTAAGACTTTGTGTGTATTAACTTGTTGCGATTCGTTTGAGCCGCTACGTGCAAACTTGAGTCGCAGTTCTGCGCCTAATGCGCGCTACTTGGAGTGACTCCGTTTTGCACATCATGCCTAAAAGTGCCTGTAAGGGGTTGTGTGTATTAACGCGTTGCGATTCGTTTGAGCCGCTATGTGCAAACTTGAATAGCAGTTCTGAGCCTAAGCCGCGCAAGCTGGATGACCCCGTATTGCACATCATGCTTAAAAGTGCCTATAAGGCATTGTGTGTATTAACTTGTTGCGATTCGTTTGAGCCGCTATGTGCAAACTTGAATAGCAGTTCTGAGCCTAACCCACGCAAGCTGGATGACCGCGTTTTGCACATCATGCCTAAAAGTGCCTGTAAGGCTTTGTGTGTATTAACTTATTGCGATTCGTTTTAGCCAATGTGCGAACTTGAATCGCAGTTCTGAGCCTAATTCGCGCTACTTGGAGTGACTCCGTTTTGCACATCATGCCTAAAAGTGCCTGTAAGGGGTTGTGTGTATTAACGTGTTGCGATTCGTTTGAGCCGCTATGTGCAAACTTGAATAGCAGTTCTGAGCCTAACCCGCGCAAACTGGATGACCCCGTTTTGCACATCATGCCTAAAAGTGCCTCTAAGGCTTTGTGTGTATTAACTTGTTGCGATTCGTTTGAGCCGCTATGTGCAAACTTGAATAGCAGTTCTGAGCCTAACCCACGCAAGCTGGATGACCGCGTTTTGCACATCATGCCTAAAAGTGCCTGTACGGCTTTGTGTGTATTAACTTATTGCGATTCGTTTTAGCCAATGTGCGAACTTGAATCGCAGTTCTGCGCCTAATGCGCACTACTTGGAGTGACTCCGTTTTGCACATCATGCCTAAAAGTGCCTGTAAGGGGTTGTGTGTATTAACGCGTTGCGATTCGTTTGAGCCGCTATGTGCAAACTTGAATAGAAGTTCTGAGCCTAACCCGCGCAAGCTGGATGACCCCGTATTGCACATCATGCTTAAAAGTGCCTATAAGGCATTGTGTGTATTAACTTGTTGCGATTCGTTTGAGCCGCTATGTGCAAACTTAAATCGCAGTTCTGAGCCTAATTCGCGCAAGCTGGATGACCACGTTTTGCACATCATGCCTAAAAGTGCCTATAAGGCTTTGTGTGTTGCGATTCGTTTCAACCGCTACGTGCAAACTTAAATCGCAGTTCTGAGCCTAACCCAAGCAAGCTGGATGACCGCGTTTTGCACATCATGCCTAACAGTGCCTGTAAGGCTTTGTGTGTATTAACTTGTTGCGATTCGTTTTAGCCGGCTATGTGCCAAACTTAAATCGCAGTTCTGAGCCTAACCCACGCAAGCTGGATGACCGCCTTTTGCACATCATGCCTAAAAGTGCCTGTAAGGCTTTGTGTGTATTAACTTGTTGCGATTCGTTTGAGCCGCTATGTGCAAACTAGAATAGCAGTTCTGAGCCTAACCCGCGCAAGCTGGATGACCCCGTTTTGCACATCATGCCTAAAAGTGCCTATAAGGCATTGTGTGTATTAACTTGTTGCGATTCGTTTCAGCCGCTACGTGCAAACTTAAATCGCAGTTCTGAGCCTAACCCACGCAAGCTGGAT
The DNA here is from genome assembly GCF_055883805.1 of Amblyomma maculatum. Classification (NCBI taxonomy): domain Eukaryota; kingdom Metazoa; phylum Arthropoda; class Arachnida; order Ixodida; family Ixodidae; genus Amblyomma; species Amblyomma maculatum. Next base: position 485,586,963 of record NC_139344.1, on the reverse strand, counting down.
GACCGCGTTTTTCACATCATGCCTAAAAGGGCCTGTAAGACTTTGTGTGTATTAACTTGTTGCGATTCGTTTGAGCCGCTACGTGCAAACCTGAATCGCAGTTCTGCGCTTAATGCGCGCTTCTTGGAGTGACTCCGTTTTGCACATCATGCCTAAAAGTGCCTGTAAGGGGTTGTGTGTATTAACGCGTTGCGATTCGTTTGAGCCGCTATGTGCAAACTTGAATAGCAGTTCTGAGCCTAACCCGCGCAAGCTGGATGACCCCGTATTGCGCATCATGCTTAAAAGTGCCTATAAGGCATTGTGTGTATTAACTTGTTGCGATACGTTTCAGCCGCTACGTGCAAACTTAAATCGCAGTTCAGAGCCTAACCCACGCAAGCTGGATGACCCCGGTTTGCACATCATGCCTAAAAGTGCCTATAAGGCTTTGTGTGTATTAACTTGTTGCGATTCGTTTGAGCCGCTACGTGCAAACTTGAATCGCAGTTCTGCGCCTAATGCGCGCTACCTGGAGTGACCCCGTTTTGCACATCATGCCTAAAAGTGCCTGTAAGGGTTTGTGTGTATTAACTTGTTGCTATTCGTTTGAGCCGCTATGTGCAAACTTGAATAGCAGTTCTGAGCCTAACCCGCGCAAACTGGATGACCCCGTTTTGCACATCATGCCTAAAAGTGCCTCTAAGGCTTTGTGTGTATTAACTTGTTGCGATTCGTTTCAGCCGCTATGTGCAAACTTAAACCGCAGTTCTGAGCCTAACCCACGCAAGCTGGATGACCGCGTTTTGCACATCATGCCTAAAAGTGCCTATAAGGGTTTGTGTGTATTAACTTGTTGCGATTCGTTTCAGCCGCTACGTGCAAACTAAATCGCAGTTCTGAGCTTAACCCAAGCAAGCTGGATGATCGCGTTTTGCACATCATGCCTAACAGTGCCTGTAAGGCTTTGTGTGTATTAACTTGTTGCGATTCGTTTGAGCCGCTATGTGCAAACTTGAATAGCAGTTCTGAGCCTAACCCGCGCAAACTTGATGACCTTGTTTTGCACATCATGCCTAAAAGTGCCTCTAAGGCTTTGTGTGTATTAACTTGTTGCGATTCGTTTGAGCCGCTATGTGCAAACTTGAATAGCAGTTCTGAGCCTAACCCACGCAAGCTGGATGACCGCGTTTTGCACATCATGCCTAAATGTGCCTGTACGGCTTTGTGTGTATTAACTTATTGCGTTTCGTTTTAGCCAATGTGCGAACTTGAATCGCAGTTCTGAGCCTAATTCGCGCTACTTGGAGTGACTCCGTTTTGCACATCATGCCTAAAAGTGCCTGTAAGGGGTTGTGTGTATTAACGTGTTGCGATTCGTTTGAGCCGCTATGTGCAAACTTGAATAGCAGTTCTGAGCCTAACCCGCGCAAACTGGATGACCCCGGCTTGCACATCATGCCTAAAAGTGCCTATAAGGCTTTGTGTGTATTAACTTGTTGCGATTCGTTTTAGCCGCTATGTGCAAACTTGAATCGCAGTTCTGAGCCTAACCCGCGCAAGCTGGATTACCGCGTTTTGCACATCATGCCTAAAAGTGCCTGTACGGCTTTGTGTGTATTAACTTATTGCGATTCGTTTTAGCCAATGTGCGAACTTGAATCGCAGTTCTGAGCCTAATTCGCGCTACTTGGAGTGACTCCGTTTTGCACATCATGCCTAAAAGTGCCTGTAAGGGGTTGTGTGTATTAACGTGTTGCGATTCGTTTGAGCCGCTATGTGCAAACTTGAATAGCAGTTCTGAGCCTAACCCGCGCAAACTGGATGACCCCTTATTGCACATCATGCTTAAAAGTGCCTATAAGGCATTGTGTGTATTAACTTGTTGCGATTCGTTTCAGCCGCTACGTGCAAACTTAAATCGCAGTTCTGAGCCTAACCCACGCAAGCTGGATGACCGCGTTTTGCACATCATGCCTAAAAGTGCTGTAAGGCTTTGTGTGTATTAACGTGTTGCGATTAGTTTGAGCCGCTATGTGCAAACTTGAATAGCAGTTCTGAGCCTAACCCGCGCAAGCTGGATTACCGCGTTTTGCACATCATGCCTAAAAGGGCCTGTAAGACTTTGTGTGTATTAACTTGTTGCGATTCGCTTGAGCCGCTACGTGCAAACTTGAGTCGCAGTTCTGCGCCTAATGCGCGCTACTTGGAGTGACTCCGTTTTGCACATCATGCCTAAAAGTGCCTGTAAGGGGTTGTGTGTATTAACGCGTTGCGATTCGTTTGAGCCGCTATGTGCAAACTTGAATAGCAGTTCTGAGCCTAAGCCGCGCAAGCTGGATGACCCCGTATTGCACATCATGCTTAAAAGTGCCTATAAGGCATTGTGTGTATTAACTTGTTGCGATTCGTTTCAGCCGCTACGTGCAAACTTAAATCGCAGTTCTGAGCCTAACCCACGCAAGCTGGATGACCGCGTTTTGCACATCATGCCTAAAAGTGCCTGTAAGGCTTTGTGTGTATTAACTTATTGCGATTCGTTTTAGCCTATGTGCGAACTTGAATCGCAGTTCTGAGCCTAATTCGCGCTACTTGGAGTGACTCCGTTTTGCACATCATGCCTAAAAGTGCCTGTAAGGGGTTGTGCGTATTAACGTGTTGCGATTCGTTTGAGCCGCTATGTGCAAACTTGAATAGCAGTTCTGAGCCTAACCCGCGCAAACTGGATGACCCCGTTTTGCACATCATGCCTAAAAGTGCCTCTAAGGCTTTGTGTGTATTGTTGCGATTCGTTTGAGCCGCTATGTGCAAACTTGAATAGCAGTTCTGAGCCTAACCCACGCAAGCTGGATGACCGCGTTTTGCACATCATGCCTAAAAGTGCCTGTACGGCTTTGTGTGTATTAACTTATTGCGATTCGTTTTAGCCAATGTGCGAACTTGAATCGCAGTTCTGCGCCTAATGCGCGCTACTTGGAGTGACTCCGTTTTGCACATCATGCCTAAAAGTGCCTGTAAGGGGTTGTGTGTATTAACGCGTTGCGATTCGTTTGAGCCGCTATGTGCAAACTTGAATAGAAGTTCTGAGCCTAACCCGCGCAAGCTGGATGACCCCGTATTGCACATCATGCTTAAAAGTACCTATAAGGCATTGTGTGTATTAACTTGTTGCGATTCGTTTCAGCCGCTACGTGCAAACTTAAATCGCAGTTCAGAGCCTAACCCACGCAAGCTGGATGACCGCGTTTTGCACATCATGCCTAAAAGTGCCTGTAAGGCTTTGTGTGTATTAACTTATTGCGATTCGTTTTAGCCTATGTGCAAACTTGAATCGCAGTTCTGAGCCTAATTCGCGCTACTTGGAGTGACTCCGTTTTGCACATCATGCCTAAAAGTGCCTGTAAGGGTTTGTGTGTATTAACGTGTTGCGATTAGTTTGAGTCGCTATGTGCAAACTTGAATAGCAGTTCTGAGCCTAACCCGCGCAAACTGGATGACCCCGTTTTGCACATCATGCCTAAAAGTGCCTCTAAGGCTTTGTGTGTATTAACTTGTTGCGATTCGTTTCAGCCGCTACGTGCAAACTTAAATCGCAGTTCTGAGCCTAATTCGCGCAAGCTGGATGACCACGTTTTGCACATCATGCCTAAAAGTGCCTTAAGGCTTTGTGTGTATTAACTTGTTGCGATTCGTTTCAGCCGCTACGTGCAAACTTAAATCGCAGTTCTGAGCCTAATTCGCGCAAGCTGGATGACCACGTTTTGCACATCATGCCTAAAAGTGCCTATAAGGCTGTGTGTGTTGCGATTCGTTTCAACCGCTACGTGCAAACTTAAATCGCAGTTCTGAGCCTAACCCACGCAAGCTGGATGACCGCGTTTTGCACATCATGCTTAACAGTGCCTGTAAGGCTTTGTGTGTATTAACTTGTTGCGATTCGTTTTAGCCGCTATGTGCAAACTTAAATCGCAGTTCTGAGCCTAACCCACGCAAGCTGGATGACCGCCTTTTGCACATCATGCCTAAAAGTGCCTGTAAGGCTTTGTGTGTATTAGCATGTTGCGATTCGTTTCAGCCGCTAGGTGCAAACTTAAATCGCAGTTCTGAGCCTAACCCACGCAAGCTTGATGACCGCGTTTTGCACATCATGCCTAAAAGTGCCTGTACGGCTTTGTGTGTATTAACTTATTGCGATTCGTTTCAGCCAATGTGCGAACTTGAATCGCAGTTCTGAGCCTAACCCGCGCAAACTGGATGACCCCGGTTTGCACATCATGCCTAAAGGTGCCTATAACGCTTTGTGTGTATTAACTTGTTGCGATTCGTTTTATCCGCTATGTGCAAACTTGAATCGCAGTTCTGAGCCTAACCCGCGCAAGCTGGATTACCGCGTTTTGCACATCATGCCTAAAAGGGCCTGTAAGACTTTGTGTGTATTAACTTGTTGCGATTCGTTTGAGCCGCTACGTGCAAACCTGAATCGCAGTTCTGCGCCTAATGCGCGCTTCTTGGAGTGACTCCGTTTTGCACATCATGCCTAAAAGTGCCTGTAAGGGGTTTTGTGTATTAACGTGTTGCGATTCGTTTGAGCCGCTATGTGCAAACTTGAATAGCAGTTCTGAGCCTAACCCACGCAAGCTGGATGACCGCGTTTTGCACATCATGCCTAAAAGTGCCTGTACGGCTTTGTGTGTATTAACTTATTGCGATTCGTTTTAGCCAATGTGCGAACTTGAATCGCAGTTCTGCGCCTAATGCGCGCTACTTGGAGTGACTCCGTTTTGCACATCATGCCTAAAAGTGCCTGTAAGGGGTTGTGTGTATTAACGCGTTGCGATTCGTTTGAGCCGCTATGTGCAAACTTGAATATCAGTTCTGAGCCTAACCCGCGCAAGCTGGATGACCCCGTATTGCACATCATGCTTAAAAGTGCCTATAAGGCATTGTGTGTATTAACTTGTTGCGATACGTTTCAGCCGCTACGTGCAAACTTAAATCGCAGTTCTGAGCCTAACCCACGCAAGCTGGATGACCCCGGTTTGCACATCATGCCTAAAAGTGCCTATAAGGCTTTGTGTGTATTAACTTGTTGCGATTCCTTTGAGCCGCTACGTGCAAACTTGAATCGCAGTTCTGCGCCTAATTCGCGCTACTTGGAGTGACCCCGTTTTGCACATCATGCCTAAAAGTGCCTGTAAGGGGTTGTGTGTATTAACTTGTTGCTATTCGTTTGAGATGCTATGTGCAAACTTGAATAGCAGTTCTGAGCCTAACCCGCGCAAACTGGATGACCCCGTTTTGCACATCATGCCTAAAAGTGCCTCTAAGGCTTTGTGTGTATTAACTTGTTGCGATTCGTTTCAGCCGTTATGTGCAAACTTAAACCGCAGTTCTGAGCCTAACCCACGCAAGCTGGATGACCGCGTTTTGCACATCATGCCTAAAAGTGCCTATAAGGCTTTGTGTGTATTAACTTGTTGCGATTCGTTTCAGCCACTACGTGCAAACTAAATCGCAGTTCTGAGCCTAACCCAAGCAAGCTGGATGACCGCGTTTTGCACATCATGCCTAACAGTGCCTGTAAGGCTTTGTGTGTATTAACTTGTTGCGATTCGTTTTAGCCGCTATGTGCAAACTTAAATCGCAGTTCTGAGCCTAACCCACGCAAGCTGGATGACCGCCTTTTGCACATTATGCCTAAATGTGCCTGTAAGGCTTTGTGTGTATTAACTTGTTGCGATTCGTTTGAGCCGCTATGTGCAAACTTGAATAGCAGTTCTGAGCCTAACCCGCGCAAGCTGGATGACCGCGTTTTGCACATCATGCCTAACAGTGTCTGTACGGCTTTGTGTGTATTAACTTGTTGCGATTCGTTTGAGCCGCTACGTGCAAACTTGAGTCGCAGTTCTGCGCCTAATGCGCGCTACTTGGAGTGACTCCGTTTTGCACATCATGCCTAAAAGTGCCTGTAAGGGGTTGTGGGTATTAACGCGTTGCGATTCGTTTGAGCCGCTATGTGCAAACTTGAATAGCAGTTCTGAGCCTAAGCCGCGCAAGCTGGATGACCCCGTATTGCACATCATGCTTAAAAGTGCCTATAAGGCATTGTGTGTATTAACTTGTTGCGATTCGTTTCAGCCGCTACGTGCAAACTTAAATCGCAGTTCTGAGCCTAACCCACGCAAGCTGGATGACCGCGTTTTGCACATCATGCCTAAAAGTGCCTGTAAGGCTTTGTGTGTATTAACTTATTGCGATTCGTTTTAGCCTATGTGCGAACTTGAATCGCAGTTCTGCGCCTAATGCGCGCTACTTGGAGTGACTCCGTTTTGCACATCATGCCTAAAAGTGCCTGTAAGGGGTTGTGTGTATTAACGCGTTGCGATTCGTTTGAGCCGCTATGTGCAAACTTGAATAGCAGTTCTGAGCCTAAGCCGCGCAAGCTGGATGACCCCGTATTGCACATCATGCTTAAAAGTGCCTATAAGGCATTGTGTGTATTAACTTGTTGCGATTCGTTTCAGCCGCTACGTGCAAACTTAAATCGCAGTTCTGAGCCTAACCCACGCAAGCTGGATGACCGCGTTTTGCACATCATGCCTAAAAGTGCCTGTAAGGCTTTGTGTGTATTAACTCATTGCGATTCGTTTTAGCCTATGTGCGAACTTGAATCGCAGTTCTGAGCCTAATTCGCGCTACTTGGAGTGACTCCGTTTTGCACATCATGCCTAAAAGTGCCTGTAAGGGGTTGTGTGTATTAACGTGTTGCGATTCGTTTGAGCCGCTATGTGCAAACTTGAATAGCAGTTCTGAGCCTAACCCGCGCAAACTGGATGACCCCGTTTTGCACATCATGCCTAAAAGTGCCTCTAAGGCTTTGTGTGTATTAACTTGTTGCGATTCGTTTGAGCCGCTATGTGCAAACTTGAATAGCAGTTCTGAGCCTAACCCGCGCAAACTGGATGACCCCGTTTTGCACATCATGCCTAAAAGTGCCTCTAAGGCTTTGTGTGTATTAACTTGTTGCGATTCGTTTCAGCCGTTATGTGCAAACTTAAACCGCAGTTCTGAGCCTAACCCACGCAAGCTGGATGACCGCGTTTTGCACATCATGCCTAAAAGTGCCTATAAGGCTTTGTGTGTATTAACTTGTTGCGATTCGTTTCAGCCACTACGTGCAAACTAAATCGCAGTTCTGAGCCTAACCCAAGCAAGCTGGATGACCGCGTTTTGCACATCATGCCTAACAGTGCCTGTAAGGCTTTGTGTGTATTAACTTGTTGCGATTCGTTTTAGCCGCTATGTGCAAACTTAAATCGCAGTTCTGAGCCTAACCCACGCAAGCTGGATGACCGCCTTTTGCACATTATGCCTAATGTGCCTGTAAGGCTTTGTGTGTATTAACTTGTTGCGATTCGTTTGAGCCGCTATGTGCAAACTTGAATAGCAGTTCTGAGCCTAACCCGCGCAAGCTGGATGACCGCGTTTTGCACATCATGCCTAACAGTGTCTGTACGGCTTTGTGTGTATTAACTTGTTGCGATTCGTTTGAGCCGCTACGTGCAAACTTGAGTCGCAGTTCTGCGCCTAATGCGCGCTACTTGGAGTGACTCCGTTTTGCACATCATGCCTAAAAGTGCCTGTAAGGGGTTGTGTGTATTAACGCGTTGCGATTCGTTTGAGCCGCTATGTGCAAACTTGAATAGCAGTTCTGAGCCTAAGCCGCGCAAGCTGGATCACCCCGTATTGCACATCATGCTTAAAAGTGCCTATAAGGCATTGTGTGTATTAACTTGTTGCGATTCGTTTCAGCCGCTACGTGCAAACTTAAATCGCAGTTCTGAGCCTAACCCACGCAAGCTGGATGACCGCGTTTTGCACATCATGCCTAAAAGTGCCTGTAAGGCTTTGTGTGTATTAACTTATTGCGATTCGTTTTAGCCTATGTGCGAACTTGAATCGCAGTTCTGAGCCTAATTCGCGCTACTTGGAGTGACCCCGTTTTGCACATCATGCCTAAAAGTGCCTCTAAGGCTTTGTGTGTATTAACTTGTTGCGATTCGTTTGAGCCGCTATGTGCAAACTTGAATAGCAGTTCTGAGCCTAACCCACGCAAGCTGGATGACCGCGTTTTGCACATCATGCCTAAAAGTGCCTGTACGGCTTTGTGTGTATCAACTTATTGCGATTCGTTTTAGCCAATGTGCGAACTTGAATCGCAGTTCTGAGCCTAATTCGCGCTACTTGGAGTGACTCCGTTTTGCACATCATGCCTAAAAGTGCCTGTAAGGGGTTGTGTGTATTAACGTGTTGCGATTCGTTTGAGCCGCTATGTGCAAACTTGAATAGCAGTTCTGAGCCTAACCCGCGCAAACTGGATGACCCCGGCTTGCACATCATGCCTAAAAGTGCCTATAAGGCTTTGTGTGTATTAACTTGTTGCGATTCGTTTTAGCCGCTATGTGCAAACTTGAGTCGCAGTTCTGCGCCTAATGCGCGCTACTTGGAGTGACTCCGTTTTGCACATCATGCCTAAAAGTGCCTGTAAGGAGTTGTGTGTATTAACGCTTTGCGATTCGTTTGAGCCGCTATGTGCAAACTTGAATAGAAGTTCTGAGCCTAACCCGCGCAAGCTGGATGACCCCTTATTGCACATCATGCTTAAAAGTGCCTATAAGGCATTGTGTGTATTAACTTGTTGCGATTCGTTTCAGCCGCTACGTGCAAACTTAAATCGCAGTTCTGAGCCTAACCCACGCAAGCTGGATGACCGCGTTTTGCACATCATGCCTAAAAGTGCCTGTAAGGCTTTGTGTGTATTAACTTATTGCGATTCGTTTTAGCCTATGTGCAAACTTGAATCGCAGTTCTGAGCCTAATTCGCGCTACTTGGAGTGAATCCGTTCTGCACATCATGCCTAAAAGTGCCTGTAAGGAGTTGTGTGTATTAACGCTTTGCGATTCGTTTGAGCCGCTATGTGCAAACTTGAATAGAAGTTCTGAGCCTAACCCGCGCAAGCTGGATGACCCCTTATTGCACATCATGCATAAAAGTGCCTATAAGGCATTGTGTGTATTAACTTGTTGCGATTCGTTTGAGTCGCTATGTGCAAACTTGAATAGCAGTTCTGAGCCTAACCCGCGCAAACTGGATGACCCCGTTTTGCACATCATGCCTAAAAGTGCCTCTAAGGCTTTGTGTGTATTAACTTGTTGCGATTCGTTTCAGCCGCTACGTGCAAACTTAAATCGCAGTTCTGAGCCTAATTCGCGCAAGCTGGATGACCGCGTTTTGCACATCATGCCTAAAAGTGCCTATAAGGCTTTGTGTGTATTAACTTGTTGCGATTCGTTTCAACCGCTACGTGCAAACTTAAATCGCAGTTCTGAGCCTAACCCACGCAAGCTGGATGACCGCGTTTTGCACATCATGCCTAACAGTGCCTGTAAGGCTTTGTGTGTATTAACTTGTTGCGATTCGTTTTAGCCGCTATGTGCAAACTTAATCGCAGTTCTGAGCCTAACCCACGCAAGCTGGATGACCGCCTTTTGCACATCATGCCTAAAAGTGCCTGTAAGGCTTTGTGTGTATTAACTTGTTGCGATTCGTTTGAGCCGCTATGTGCAAACTTGAATAGCAGTTCTGAGCCTAACCCGCGCAAGCTGGATGACCCCGTTTTGCACATCATGCCTAAAAGTGCCTATAAGGCTTTGTGTGTATTAACTTGTTGCGATTCGTTTCAGCCGCTAGGTGCAAACTTAAATCGCAGTTCTGAGCCTAACCCACGCAAGCTTGATGACCGCGTTTTGCACATCATGCCTAAAAGTGCCTGTACGGCTTTGTGTGTATTAACTTATTGCGATTCGTTTTTGCCAATGTGCGAACTTGAATCGCAGTTCTGAGCCTAATTCGCGCTACTTGGAGTGACTCCGTTTTGCACATCATGCCTAAAAGTGCCTGTAAGGGGTTGTGTGTATTAACTTCTTGCGATTCGTTTGAGCCGCTATGTGCAAACTTGAATAGCAGTTCTGAGCCTCACCCGCGCAAACTGGATGACCCCTGTTTGCACATCATGCCTAAAAGTGCCTATAAGGCTTTGTGTGTATTAACTTGTTGCGATTCGTTTTATCCGCTATGTGCAAACTTGAATCGCAGTTCTGAGCCTAATTCGCGCAAGCTGGATGACCGCGTATTGCACATCATGCTTAAAAGTGCCTATAAGGCATTGTGTGTATTAACTTGTTGCGATTCGTTTCAGCCGCTACGTGCAAACTTAAATCGCAGTTCTGAGCCTAACCCACGCAAGCTGGATGACCGCGTTTTGCAAATCATGCCTAAAAGTGCCTGTACGGCTTTGTGTGTATTAACTTATTGCGATTCGTTTTAGCCAATGTGCGAACTTGAATCGCAGTTCTGCGCCTAATGCGCGCTACTTGGAGTGACTCCGTTTTGCACATCATGCCTAAAAGTGCATGTAAGGGGTTGTGTGTATTAACGCGTTGCGATTCGTTTGAGCCGCTATGTGCAAACTTGAATAGAAGTTCTGAGCCTAACCCGCGCAAGCTGGATGACCCCGTATTGCACATCATGCTTAAAAGTGCCTATAAGGCATTGTGTGTATTAACTTGTTGCGATTCGTTTCAGCCGCTACGTGCAAACTTAAATCGCAGTTCTGAGCCTAACCCACGCAAGCTGGATGACCGCATTTTGCACATCATGCCTAAAAGTGCCTGTAAGGCTTTGTGTGTATTAACTTATTGCGATTCGTTTTAGCCTATGTGCAAACTTGAATCGCAGTTCTGAGCCTAATTCGCGCTACTTGGAGTGACTCCGTTTTGCACATCATGCCTAAAAGTGCCTGTAAGGGTTTGTGTGTATTAACGTGTTGCGATTAGTTTGAGTCGCTATGTGCAAACTTGAATAGCAGTTCTGAGCCTAACCCGCGCAAACTGGATGACCCCGTTTTGCACATCATGCCTAAAAGTGCCTCTAAGGCTTTGTGTGTATTATCTTGTTGCGATTCGTTTCAGCCGCTACGTGCAAACTTAAATCGCAGTTCTGAGCCTAATTCGCGCAAGCTGGATGACCGCGTTTTGCACATCATGCCTAAAACTGCCTATAAGGCTTTGTGTGTTGCGATTCGTTTCAACCGCTACGTGCAAACTTAAATCGCAGTTCTGAGCCTAACCCACGCAAGCTGGATGACCGCGTTTTGCACATCATGCCTAACAGTGCCTGTAAGGCTTTGTGTGTATTAACTTGTTGCGATTCGTTTTAGCCGCTATGTGCAAACTTAAATCGCAGTTCTGAGCCTAACCCACGCAAGCTGGATGACCGCCTTTTGCACATCATGCCTAAAAGTGCCTGTAAGGCTTTGTGTGTATTAACTTGTTGCGATTCGTTTGAGCCGCTATGTGCAAACTTGAATAGCAGTTCTGAGCCTAACCCGCGCAAGCTGGATGACCCCGTTTTGCACATCATGCCTAAAAGTGCCTATAAGGCTTTGTGTGTATTAACATGTTGCGATTCGTTTCAGCCGCTAGGTGCAAACTTAAATCGGCTTTGTGTGTATTAACTTATTGCGATTCGTTTCAGCCAATGTGCGAACTTGAATCGCAGTTCTGAGCCTAACCCGCGCAAACTGGATGACCCCGGTTTGCACATCATGCCTAAAGGTGCCTATAACGCTTTGTGTGTATTAACTTGTTGCGATTCGTTTTATCCGCTATGTGCAAACTTGAATCGCAGTTCTGAGCCTAACCCGCGCAAGCTGGATTACCGCGTTTTGCACATCATGCCTAAAAGGGCCTGTAAGACTGTGTGTATTAACTTGTTGCGATTCGTTTGAGCCGCTACGTGCAAACCTGAATCGCAGTTCTGCGCCTAATGCGCGCTTCTTGGAGTGACTCCGTTTTGCACATCATGCCTAAAGGTGCCTGTAAGGGGTTGTGTGTATTAACGCGTGGCGATTCGTTTGAGCCCCTATGTGCAAACTTGAATAGCAGTTCTGAGCCTAACCCGCGCAAGCTGGATGACCGCGTTTTGCACATCATGCTTAAAAGTGCCTGTACGGCTTTGTGTGTATTAACTTATTGCGATTCGTTTTAGCCAATGTGCGAACTTGAATCGCAGTTCTGAGCCTAATTCGCGCTACTTGGAGTGACCCCGTTTTGCACATCATGCCTAAAAGTGCCTCTAAGGCTTTGTGTGTATTAACTTGTTGCGATTCGTTTGAGCCGCTATGTGCAAACTTGAATAGCAGTTCTGAGCCTAACCCACGCAAGCTGGATGACCGCGTTTTGCACATCATGCCTAAAAGTGCCTGTACGGCTTTGTGTGTATCAGCTTATTGCGATTCGTTTTAGCCAATGTGCGAACTTGAATCGCAGTTCTGAGCCTAATTCGCGCTACTTGGAGTGACTCCGTTTTGCACATCATGCCTAAAAGTGCCTGTAAGGGGTTGTGTGTATTAACATGTTGCGATTCGTTTGAGCCGCTATGTGCAAACTTGAATAGCAGTTCTGAGCCTAACCCGCGCAAACTGGATGACCCCGGCTTGCACATCATGCCTAAAAGTGCCTATAAGGCATTGTGTGTATTAACTTGTTGCGATTCGTTTCAGCCGCTACGTGCAAACTTAAATCGCAGTTCTGAGCCTAACCCACGCAAGCTGGATGACCGCGTTTTGCACATCATGCCTAAAAGTGCCTGTAAGGCTTTGTGTGTATTAACTTATTGCGATTCGTTTTAGCCTATGTGCAAACTTGAATCGCAGTTCTGAGCCTAATTCGCGCTACTTGGAGTGAATCCGTTCTGCACATCATGCCTAAAAGTGCCTGTAAGGAGTTGTGTGTATTAACGCTTTGCGATTCGTTTGAGCCGCTATGTGCAAACTTGAATTGAAGTTCTGAGCCTAACCCGCGCAAGCTGGATGACCCCTTATTGCACATCATGCATAAAAGTGCCTATAAGGCATTGTGTGTATTAACTTGTTGCGATTCGTTTGAGTCGCTATGTGGAAACTTGAATAGCAGTTCTGAGCCTAACCCGCGCAAACTGGATGACCCCGTTTTGCACATCATGCCTAAAAGTGCCTCTAAGGCTTTGTGTGTATTAACTTGTTGCGATTCGTTTCAGCCGCTACGTGCAAACTTAAATCGCAGTTCTGAGCCTAATTCGCGCAAGCTGGATGACCGCGTTTTGCACATCATGCCTAAAAGTGCCTATAGGCTTTGTGTGTATTAACTTGTTGCGATTCGTTTCAACCGCTACGTGCAAACTTAAATCGCAGTTCTGAGCCTAACCCACGCAAGCTGGATGACCGCGTTTTGCACATCATGCCTAACAGTGCCTGTAAGGCTTTGTGTGTATTAACTTGTTGCGATTCGTTTTAGCCGCTATGTGCAAACTTAATCGCAGTTCTGAGCCTAACCCACGCAAGCTGGATGACCGCCTTTTGCACATCATGCCTAAAAGTGCCTGTAAGGCTTTGTGTGTATTAACTTGTTGCGATTCGTTTGAGCCGCTATGTGCAAACTTGAATAGCAGTTCTGAGCCTAACCCGCGCAAGCTGGATGACCCCGTTTTGCACATCATGCCTAAAAGTGCCTATAAGGCTTTGTGTGTATTAACTTGTTGCGATTCGTTTCAGCCGCTAGGTGCAAACTTAAATCGCAGTTCTGAGCCTAACCCACGCAAGCTTGATGACCGCGTTTTGCACATCATGCCTAAAAGTGCCTGTACGGCTTTGTGTGTATTAACTTATTGCGATTCGTTTTTGCCAATGTGCGAACTTGAATCGCAGTTCTGAGCCTAATTCGCGCTACTTGGAGTGACTCCGTTTTGCACATCATGCCTAAAAGTGCCTGTAAGGGGTTGTGTGTATTAACTTGTTGCGATTCGTTTGAGCCGCTATGTGCAAACTTGAATAGCAGTTCTGAGCCTCACCCGCGCAAACTGGATGACCCCGGTTTGCACATCATGCCTAAAAGTGCCTATAAGGCTTTGTGTGTATTAACTTGTTGCGATTCGTTTTATCCCCTATGTGCAAACTTGAATCGCAGTTCTGAGCCTAATTCGCGCAAGCTGGATGACCGCGTATTGCACATCATGCTTAAAAGTGCCTATAAGGCATTGTGTGTATTAACTTGTTGCGATTCGTTTCAGCCGCTACGTGCAAACTTAAATCGCAGTTCTGAGCCTAACCCACGCAAGCTGGATGACCGCGTTTTGCACATCATGCCTAAAAGTGCCTGTAAGGCTTTGTGTGTATTAACTTATTGCGATTCGTTTTAGCCTATGTGCAAACTTGAATCGCAGTTCTGAGCCTAATTCGCGCAAACTGGATGACCCCGTTTTGCACATCATGCCTAAAAGTGCCTCTAAGGCTTTGTGTGTATTAACTTGTTGCGATTCGTTTGAGCCGCTATGTGCAAACTTGAATAGCAGTTCTGAGCCTAACCCACGCAAGCTGGATGACCGCGTTTTGCACATCATGCCTAAAAGTGCCTGTACGGCTTTGTGTGTATTAACTTATTGCGATTCGTTTTAGCCAATGTGCGAACTTGAATCGCAGTTCTGCGCCTAATGCGCGCTACTTGGAGTGACTCCGTTTTGCACATCATGCCTAAAAGTGCCTGTAAGGGGTTGTGTGTATTAACGCGTTGCGATTCGTTTGAGCCGCTATGTGCAAACTTGAATAGAAGTTCTGAGCCTAACCCGCGCAAGCTGGATGACCCCGTATTGCACATCATGCTTAAAAGTGCCTATAAGGCATTGTGTGTATTAACTTGTTGCGATTCGTTTCAGCCGCTACGTGCAAACTTAAATCGCAGTTCTGAGCCTAACCCACGCAAGCTGGATGACCGCATTTTGCACATCATGCCTAAAAGTGCCTGTAAGGCTTTGTGTGTATTAACTTATTGCGATTCGTTTTAGCCTATGTGCAAACTTGAATCGCAGTTCTGAGCCTAATTCGCGCTACTTGGAGTGACTCCGTTTTGCACATCATGCCTAAAAGTGCCTGTAAGGGTTTGTGTGTATTAACGTGTTGCGATTAGTTTGAGTCGCTATGTGCAAACTTGAATAGCAGTTCTGAGCCTAACCCGCGCAAACTGGATGACCCCGTTTTGCACATCATGCCTAAAAGTGCCTCTAAGGCTTTGTGTGTATTATCTTGTTGCGATTCGTTTCAGCCGCTACGTGCAAACTTAAATCGCAGTTCTGAGCCTAATTCGCGCAAGCTGGATGACCGCGTTTTGCACATCATGCCTAAAACTGCCTATAAGGCTTTGTGTGTTGCGATTCGTTTCAACCGCTACGTGCAAACTTAAATCGCAGTTCTGAGCCTAACCCACGCAAGCTGGATGACCGCGTTTTGCACATCATGCCTAACAGTGCCTGTAAGGCTTTGTGTGTATTAACTTGTTGCGATTCGTTTTAGCCGCTATGTGCAAACTTAAATCGCAGTTCTGAGCCTAACCCACGCAAGCTGGATGACCGCCTTTTGCACATCATGCCTAAAAGTGCCTGTAAGGCTTTGTGTGTATTAACTTGTTGCGATTCGTTTGAGCCGCTATGTGCAAACTTGAATAGCAGTTCTGAGCCTAACCCGCGCAAGCTGGATGACCCCGTTTTGCACATCATGCCTAAAAGTGCCTATAAGGCTTTGTGTGTATTAACATGTTGCGATTCGTTTCAGCCGCTAGGTGCAAACTTAAATCGCAGTTCTGAGCCTAACCCACGCAAGCTTGATGACCGCGTTTTGCACATCATGCCTAAAAGTGCCTGTACGGCTTTGTGTGTATTAACTTATTGCGATTCGTTTCAGCCAATGTGCGAACTTGAATCGCAGTTCTGAGCCTAACCCGCGCAAACTGGATGACCCCGGTTTGCACATCATGCCTAAAGGTGCCTATAACGCTTTGTGTGTATTAACTTGTTGCGATTCGTTTTATCCGCTATGTGCAAACTTGAATCGCAGTTCTGAGCCTAACCCGCGCAAGCTGGATTACCGCGTTTTGCACATCATGCCTAAAAGGGCCTGTAAGACTTTGTGTGTATTAACTTGTTGCGATTCGTTTGAGCCGCTACGTGCAAACCTGAATCGCAGTTCTGCGCCTAATGCGCGCTTCTTGGAGGGACTCCGTTTTGCACATCATGCCTAAAGGTGCCTGTAAGGGGTTGTGTGTATTAACGCGTGGCGATTCGTTTGAGCCCCTATGTGCAAACTTGAATAGCAGTTCTGAGCCTAACCCGCGCAAGCTGGATGACCGCGTTTTGCACATCATGCTTAAAAGTGCCTGTACGGCTTTGTGTGTATTAACTTATTGCGATTCGTTTTAGCCAATGTGCGAACTTGAATCGCAGTTCTGCGCCTAATGCGCGCTACTTGGAGTGACCCCGTTTTGCACATCATGCCTAAAAGTGCCTGTAAGGGGTTGTGTGTATTAACGCGTTGCGATTCGTTTGAGCCGCTATGTGCAAACTTGAATATCAGTTCTGAGCCTAACCCGCGCAAGCTGGATGACCCCTTATTGCACATCATGCTTAAAAGTGCCTATAAGGCATTGTGTGTATTAACTTGTTGCGATACGTTTCAGCCGCTACGTGCAAACTTAAATCGCAGTTCTGAGCCTAACCCACGCAAGCTGGATGACCCCGGTTTGCACATCATGCCTAAAAGTGCCTATAAGGCTTTGTGTGTATTAACTTGTTGCGATTCCTTTGAGCCGCTACGTGCAAACTTGAATCGCAGTTCTGAGCCTAATTCGCGCTACTTGGAGTGAATCCGTTCTGCACATCATGCCTAAAAGTGCCTGTAAGGAGTTGTGTGTATTAACGCTTTGCGATTCGTTTGAGCCGCTATGTGCAAACTTGAATAGAAGTTCTGAGCCTAACCCGCGCAAGCTGGATGACCCCTTATTGCACATCATGCATAAAAGTGCCTATAAGGCATTGTGTGTATTAACACTTTGCGATTCGTTTGAGCCGCTATGTGCAAACTTGAATAGAAGTTCTGAGCCTAACCCGCGCAAGCTGGATGACCCCTTATTGCACATCATGCATAAAAGTGCCTATAAGGCATTGTGTGTATTAACTTGTTGCGATTCGTTTGAGTCGCTATGTGCAAACTTGAATAGCAGTTCTGAGCCTAACCCGCGCAAACTGGATGACCCCGTTTTGCACTTCATGCCTAAAAGTGCCTCTAAGGCTTTGTGTGTATTAACTTGTTGCGATTCGTTTCAGCCGCTACGTGCAAACTTAAATCGCAGTTCTGAGCCTAATTCGCGCAAGCTGGATGACCGCGTTTTGCACATCATGCCTAAAAGTGCCTGTAAGGCTTTGTGTGTATTAACTTGTTGCGATTCGTTTCAACCGCTACGTGCAAACTTAAATCGCAGTTCTGAGCCTAACCCACGCAAGCTGGATGACCGCGTTTTGCACATCATGCCTAAAAGTGCCTGTAAGGGGTTGTGTGTATTAACTTGTTGCGATTCGTTTGAGCCGCTATGTGCAAACTTGAATAGCAGTTCTGAGCCTCACCCGCGCAAACTGGATGACCCCGGTTTGCACATCATGCCTAAAAGTGCCTATAAGGCTTTGTGTGTATTAACTTGTTGCGATTCGTTTTATCCGCTATGTGCAAACTTGAATCGCAGTTCTGAGCCTAATTCGCGCAAGCTGGATGACCGCGTATTGCACATCATGCTTAAAAGTGCCTATAAGGCATTGTGTGTATTAACTTGTTGCGATTCGTTTCAGCCGCTACGTGCAAACTTGAATCGCAGTTCTGAGCCTAATTCGCGCAAACTGGATGACCCCGTTTTGCACATCATGCCTAAAAGTGCCTCTAAGGCTTTGTGTGTATTAACTTGTTGCGATTCGTTCGAGCCGCTATGTGCAAACTTGAATAGCAGTTCTGAGCCTAACCCACGCAAGCTGGATGACCGCGTTTTGCACATCATGCCTAAAAGTGCCTGTACGGCTTTGTGTGTATTAACTTATTGCGATTCGTTTTAGCCAATGTGCGAACTTGAATCGCAGTTCTGCGCCTAATGCGCGCTACTTGGAGTGACTCCGTTTTGCACATCATGCCTAAAAGTGCCTGTAAGGGGTTGCGTGTATTAACGCGTTGCGATTCGTTTGAGCCGCTATGTGCAAACTTGAATAGAAGTTCTGAGCCTAACCCGCGCAAGCTGGATGACCCCGTATTGCACATCATGCTTAAAAGTGCCTATAAGGCATTGTGTGTATTAACTTGTTGCGATTCGTTTCAGCCGCTACGTGCAAACTTAAATCGCAGTTCTGAGCCTAACCCACGCAAGCTGGATGACCGCATTTTGCACATCATGCCTAAAAGTGCCTGTAAGGCTTTGTGTGTATTAACTTATTGCGATTCGTTTTAGCCTATGTGCAAACTTGAATCGCAGTTCTGAGCCTAATTCGCGCTACTTGGAGTGACTCCGTTTTGCACATCATGCCTAAAAGTGCCTGTAAGGGTTTGTGTGTATTAACGTGTTGCGATTAGTTTGAGTCGCTATGTGCAAACTTGAATAGCAGTTCTGAGCCTAACCCGCGCAAACTGGATGACCCCGTTTTGCACATCATGCCTAAAAGTGCTCTAAGGCTTTGTGTGTATTATCTTGTTGCGATTCGTTTCAGCCGCTACGTGCAAACTTAAATCGCAGTTCTGAGCCTAATTCGCGCAAGCTGGATGACCGCGTTTTGCACATCATGCCTAAAACTGCCTATAAGGCTTTGTGTGTTGCGATTCGTTTCAACCGCTACGTGCAAACTTAAATCGCAGTTCTGAGCCTAACCCACGCAAGCTGGATGACAGCGTTTTGCACATCATGCCTAACAGTGCCTGTAAGGCTTTGTGTGTATTAACTTGTTGCGATTCGTTTTAGCCGCTATGTGCAAACTTAAATCTCAGTTCTGAGCCTAACCCACGCAAGCTGGATGACCGCCTTTTGCACATCATGCCTAAAAGTGCCTGTAAGGCTTTGTGTGTATTAACTTGTTGCGATTCGTTTGAGCCGCTATGTGCAAACTTGAATAGCAGTTCTGAGCCTAACCCGCGCAAGCTGGATGACCCCGTTTTGCACATCATGCCTAAAAGTGCCTATAAGGCTTTGTGTGTATTAACATGTTGCGATTCGTTTCAGCCGCTAGGTGCAAACTTAAATCGCAGTTCTGAGCCTAACCCACGCAAGCTTGATGACCGCGTTTTGCACATCATGCCTAAAAGTGCCTGTACGGCTTTGTGTGTATTAACTTATTGCGATTCGTTTCAGCCAATGTGCGAACTTGAATCGCAGTTCTGAGCCTAATTCGCGCTACTTGGAGTGACTCCGTTTTGCACATCATGCCTAAAAGTGCCTGTAAGGGGTTGTGTGTATTAACTTGTTGCGATTCGTTTGAGCCGCTATGTGCAAACTTGAATAGCAGTTCTGAGCCTAACCCGCGCAAACTGGATGACCCCGGTTTGCACATCATGCCTAAAGGTGCCTATAAGGCTTTGTGTGTATTAACTTGTTGCGATTCGTTTTATCCGCTATGTGCAAACTTGAATCGCAGTTCTGAGCCTAACCCGCGCAAGCTGGATTACCGCGTTTTGCACATCATGCCTAAAAGGGCCTGTAAGACTTTGTGTGTATTAACTTGTTGCGATTCGTTGAGCCGCTACGTGCAAACCTGAATCGCAGTTCTGCGCCTAATGAGCGCTTCTTGGAGTGACTCCGTTTTGCACATCATGCCTAAAAGTGCCTGTAAGGGGTTGTGTGTATTAACGCGTTGCGATTCGTTTGAGCCGCTATGTGCAAACTTGAATAGCAGTTCTGAGCCTAACCCGCGCAAGCTGGATGACCGCGTTTTGCACATCATGCCTAAAAGTGCCTGTACGGCTTTGTGTGTATTAACTTATTGCGATTCGTTTTAGCCAATGTGCGAACTTGAATCGCAGTTCTGAGCCTAATTCGCGCTACTTGGAGTGACTCCGTTTTGCACATCATGCCTAAAAGTGCCTGTAAGGGGTTGTGTGTATTAACGCGTTGCGATTCGTTTGAGCCGCTATGTGCAAACTTGAATAGAAGTTCTGAGCCTAACCCGCGCAAGCTGGATGACCCCGTATTGCACATCATGCTTAAAAGTGCCTATAAGGCATTGTGTGTATTAACTTGTTGCGATTCGTTTCAGCCGCTACGTGCAAACTTGAATCGCAGTTCTGAGCCTAACCCACGCAAGCTGGATGACCGCGTTTTGCACATCATGCCTAAAAGTGCCTGTAAGGCTTTGTGTGTATTAACTTATTGCGATTCGTTTTAGCCTATGTGCAAACTTGAATCGCAGTTCTGAGCCTAATTCGCGCAAACTGGATGATCCCGTTTTGCACATCATGCCTAAAAGTGCCTCTAAGGCTTTGTGTGTATTAACTTGTTGCGATTCGTTTGAGCCGCTATGTGCAAACTTGAATAGCAGTTCTGAGCCTAACCCACGCAAGCTGGATGACCGCGTTTTGCACATCATGCCTAAAAGTGCCTGTACGGCTTTGTGTGTATTAACTTATTGCGATTCGTTTTAGCCAATGTGCGAACTTGAATCGCAGTTCTGCGCCTAATGCGCGCAACATGGAGTGACTCCGTTTTGCACATCATGCCTAAAAGTGCCTGTAAGGGGTTGTGTGTATTAACGCGTTGCGATTCGTTTGAGCCGCTATGTGCAAACTTGAATAGAAGTTCTGAGCCTAACCCGCGCAAGCTGGATGACCCCGTATTGCACATCATGCTTAAAAGTGCCTATAAGGCATTGTGTGTATTAACTTGTTGCGATTCGTTTCAGCCGCTACGTGCAAACTTAAATCGCAGTTCTGAGCCTAACCCACGCAAGCTGGATGACCGCATTTTGCACATCATGCCTAAAAGTGCCTGTAAGGCTTTGTGTGTATTAACTTATTGCGATTCGTTTTAGCCTATGTGCAAACTTGAATCGCAGTTCTGAGCCTAATTCGCGCTACTTGGAGTGACTCCGTTTTGCACATCATGCCTAAAAGTGCCTGTAAGGGTTTGTGTGTATTAACGTGTTGCGATTAGTTTGAGTCGCTATGTGCAAACTTGAATAGCGGTTCTGAGCCTAACCCGCGCAAACTGGATGACCCCGTTTTGCACATCATGCCTAAAAGTGCCTCTAAGGCTTTGTGTGTATTATCTTGTTGCGATTCGTTTCAGCCGCTACGTGCAAACTTAAATCGCAGTTCTGAGCCTAATTCGCGCAAGCTGGATGACCGCGTTTTGCACATCATGCCTAAAACTGCCTATAAGGCTTTGTGTGTTGCGATTCGTTTCAACCGCTACGTGCAAACTTAAATCGCAGTTCTGAGCCTAACCCACGCAAGCTGGATGACCGCGTTTTGCACATCATGCCTAACAGTGCCTGTAAGGCTTTGTGTGTATTAACTTGTTGCGATTCGTTTTAGCCGCTATGTGCAAACTTAAATCGCAGTTCTGAGCCTAACCCACGCAAGCTGGATGACCGCCTTTTGCACATCATGCCTAAAAGTGCCTGTAAGGCTTTGTGTGTATTAACTTGTTGCGATTCGTTTGAGCCGCTATGTGCAAACTTGAATAGCAGTTCTGAGCCTAACTCGCGCAAGCTGGATGACCCCGTTTTGCACATCATGCCTAAAAGTGCCTATAAGGCTTTGTGTGTTGCGATTCGTTTCAACCGCTACGTGCAAACTTAAATCGCAGTTCTGAGCCTAACCCACGCAAGCTGGATGACCGCGTTTTGCACATCATGCCTAACAGTGCCTGTAAGGCTTTGTGTGTATTAACATGTTGCGATTCGTTTCAGCCGCTAGGTGCAAACTTAAATCGCAGTTCTGAGCCTAACCCACGCAAGCTTGATGACCGCGTTTTGCACATCATGCCTAAAAGTGCCTGTACGGCTTTGTGTGTATTAACTTATTGCGATTCGTTTCAGCCAATGTGCGAACTTGAATCGCAGTTCTGAGCCTAATTCGCGCTACTTGGAGTGACTCCGTTTTGCACATCATGCCTAAAAGTGCCTGTAAGGGGTTGTGTGTATTAACGTGTTGCGATTAGTTTGAGTCGCTATGTGCAAACTTGAATAGCAGTTCTGAGCCTAACCCGCGCAAACTGGATGATCCCGTTTTGCACATCATGCCTAAAAGTGCCTATAAGGCTTTGTGTGTATTAACTTATTGCGATTCGTTTTAGCCTATGTGCAAACTTGAATCGCAGTTCTGAGCCTAATTCGCGCTACTTGGAGTGAATCCGTTTTGCACATCATGCCTAAAAGTGCCTGTAAGGGTTTGTGTGTATTAACGTGTTGCGATTAGTTTGAGTCGCTATGTGCAAACTTGAATAGCAGTTCTGAGCCTAACCCGCGCAAACTGGATGACCCCGTTTTGCACATCATGCCTAACAGTGCCTGTAAGGCTTTGTGTGTATTAACTTGTTGCGATTCGTTTTAGCCGCTATGTGCAAACTTAAATCACAGTTCTGAGCCTAACCCACGCAAGCTGGATGACCGCCTTTTGCACATCATGCCTAAAAGTGCCTGTAAGATTTTGTGTGTATTAACTTGTTGCGATTCGTTTGAGCCGCTATGTGCAAACTTGAATAGCAGTTCTGAGCCTAACCCGCGCAAGCTGGATGACCCCGTTTTGCACATCATGCCTAAATGTGCCTATAATGCTTTGTGTGTATTAACTTGTTGCGATTCGTTTGAGCCGCTACGTGCAAACCTGAATCGCAGTTCTGCGCCTAATGCGCGCTTCTTGGAGTGACTCCGTTTTGCACATCATGCCTAAAAGTGCCTGTAAGGGGTTGTGTGTATTAACTTGTTGCGATTCGTTTGAGCCGCTATGTGCAAACTTGAATAGCAGTTCTGAGCCTAACCCGCGCAAACTGGATGACCTCGGTTTGCACATCATGCCTAAAGGTGCCTATAAGGCTTTGTGTGTATTAACTTGTTGCGATTCGTTTTATCCGCTATGTGCAAACTTGAATCGCAGTTCTGAGCCTAACCCGCGCAAGCTGGATTACCGCGTTTTGCACATCATGCCTAAAAGGGCCTGTAAGACTTTGTGTGTATTAACTTGTTGCGATTCGTTTGAGCCGCTACGTGCAAACCTGAATAGCAGTTCCGCGCCTAATGCGCGCTTCTTGGAGTGACTCCGTTTTGCACATCATGCCTAAAAGTGCCTGTAAGGGGTTGTGTGTATTAACGCGTTGCGATTCGTTTGAGCCGCTATGTGCAAACTTGAATAGCAGTTCTGAGCCTAACCCGCGCAAGCTGGATGACCGCGTTTTGCACATCATGCCTAAAAGTGCCTGTACGGCTTTGTGTGTATTAACTTATTGCGATTCGTTTTAGCCAATGTGCGAACTTGAATCGCAGTTCTGAGCCTAATTCGCGCTACTTGGAGTGACTCCGTTTTGCACATCATGCCTAAAAGTGCCTGTAAGGGGTTGCGTGTATTAACGTGTTGCGATTCGTTTGAGCCGCTATGTGCAAACTTGAATAGCAGTTCTGAGCCTAACCCGCGCAAACTGGATGACCCCGGTTAGCACATCATGCCTAAAAGTGCCTATAAGGCTTTGTGTGTATTAACTTGTTGCGATTCGTTTTATCCGCTATGTGCAAACTTGAATCGCAGTTCTGAGCCTAACCCGCGCAAGCTGGATTACCGCGTTTTGCACATCATGCCTAAAAGGGCCTGTAAGACTTTGTGTGTATTAACTTGTTGCGATTCGTTTGAGCCGCTACGTGCAAACTTGAATCGCAGTTCTGCGCATAATGCGCGCTACTTGGAGTGACTCCGTTTTGCACATCGTGCCTAAAAGTGCCTGTAAGGGGTTGTGTGTATTAACGTGTTGCGATTCGTTTGAGCCGCTATGTGCAAACTTGAATAGCAGTTCTGAGCCTAACCCGCGCAAACTGGATGACCCCGGTTTGCACATCATGCCTAAAAGTGCCTATAAGGCTTTGTGTGTATTAACTTGTTGCGATTCGTTTGAGCTGCTACGTGCAAACTTGAATCGCAGTTCTGCGCCTAATGCGCGCTACTTGGAGTGAACCCGTTTTGCACATCATGCCTAAATGTGCCTGTAAGGGGTTGTGTGTATTAACGCGTTGCGATTCGTTTGAGCCGCTATGTGCAAACTTGAATATCAGTTCTGAGCCTAACCCGCGCAAGCTGGATGACCCCGTATTGCACATCATGCTTAAAAGTGCCTATAAGGCATTGTGTGTATTAACTTGTTGCGATACGTTTCAGCCGCTACGTGCAAACTTAAATCGCAGTTCTGAGCCTAACCCACGCAAGCTGGATGACCCCGGTTTGCACATCATGCCTAAAAGTGCCTATAAGGCTTTGTGTGTATTAACTTATTGCGATTCGTTTTAGCCTATGTGCAAACTTGAATCGCAGTTCTGAGCCTAATTCGCGCTACTTGGAGTGAATCCGTTTTGCACATCATGCCTAAAAGTGCCTGTAAGGGTTTGTGTGTATTAACGCGTTGCGATTAGTTTGAGTCGCTATGTGCAAACTTGAATAGCAGTTCTGAGCCTAACCCGCGCAAACTGGATGACCCCGTTTTGCACATCATGCCTAACAGTGCCTGTAAGGCTTTGTGTGTATTAACTTGTTGCGATTCGTTTTAGCCGCTATGTGCAAACTTAAATCGCAGTTCTGAGCCTAACCCACGCAAGCTGGATGACCGCCTTTTGCACATCATGCCTAAAAGTGCCTGTAAGATTTTGTGTGTATTAACTTGTTGCGATTCGTTTGAGCCGCTATGTGCAAACTTGAATAGCAGTTCTGAGCCTAACCCGCGCAAGCTGGATGACCCCGTTTTGCACATCATGCCTAAAAGTGCCTATAATGCTTTGTGTGTATTAACTTGTTGCGATTCGTTTGAGCCGCTACGTGCAAACCTGAATCGCAGTTCTGCGCCTAATGCGCGCTTCTTGGAGTGACTCCGTTTTGCACATCATGCCTAAAAGTGCCTGTAAGGGGTTGTGTGTATTAACTTGTTGCGATTCGTTTGAGCCGCTATGTGCAAACTTGAATAGCAGTTCTGAGCCTAACCCGCGCAAACTGGATGACCTCGGTTTGCACATCATGCCTAAAGGTGCCTATAAGGCTTTGTGTGTATTAACTTGTTGCGATTCGTTTTATCCGCTATGTGCAAACTTGAATCGCAGTTCTGAGCCTAACCCGCGCAAGCTGGATTACCGCGTTTTGCACATCATGCCTAAAAGGGCCTGTAAGACTTTGTGTGTATTAACTTGTTGCGATTCGTTTGAGCCGCTACGTGCAAACCTGAATAGCAGTTCTGCGCCTAATGCGCGCTTCTTGGAGTGACTCCGTTTTGCACATCATGCCTAAAAGTGCCTGTAAGGGGTTGTGTGTATTAACGCGTTGCGATTCGTTTGAGCCGCTATGTGCAAACTTGAATAGCAGTTCTGAGCCTAACCCGCGCAAGCTGGATGACCGCGTTTTGCACATCATGCCTAAAAGTGCCTGTACGGCTTTGTGTGTATTAACTTATTGCGATTCGTTTTAGCCAATGTGCGAACTTGAATCGCAGTTCTGAGCCTAATTCGCGCTACTTGGAGTGACTCCGTTTTGCACATCATGCCTAAAAGTGCCTGTAAGGGGTTGCGTGTATTAACGTGTTGCGATTCGTTTGAGCCGCTATGTGCAAACTTGAATAGCAGTTCTGAGCCTAACCCGCGCAAACTGGATGACCCCGGTTAGCACATCATGCCTAAAAGTGCCTATAAGGCTTTGTGTGCATTAACTTGTTGCGATTCGTTTTATCCGCTATGTGCAAACTTGAATCGCAGTTCTGAGCCTAACCCGCGCAAGCTGGATTACCGCGTTTTGCACATCATGCCTAAAAGGGCCTGTAAGACTTTGTGTGTATTAACTTGTTGCGATTCGTTTGAGCCGCTACGTGCAAACTTGAATCGCAGTTCTGGGCATAATGCGCGCTACTTGGAGTGACTCCGTTTTGCACATCGTGCCTAAAAGTGCCTGTAAGGGGTTGTGTGTATTAACGTGTTGCGATTCGTTTGAGCCGCTATGTGCAAACTTGAATAGCAGTTCTGAGCCTAACCCGCGCAAACTGGATGACCCCGGTTTGCACATCATGCCTAAAAGTGCCTATAAGGCTTTGTGTGTATTAACTTGTTGCGATTCGTTTGAGCCGCTACGTGCAAACTTGAATCGCAGTTCTGCGCCTAATGCGCGCTACTTGGAGTGAACCCGTTTTGCACATCATGCCTAAAAGTGCCTGTAAGGGGTTGTGTGTATTAACGCGTTGCGATTCGTTTGAGCCGCTATGTGCAAACTTGAATATCAGTTCTGAGCCTAACCCGCGCAAGCTGGATGACCCCGTATTGCACATCATGCTTAAAAGTGCCTATAAGGCATTGTGTGTATTAACTTGTTGCGATACGTTTCAGCCGCTACGTGCAAACTTAAATCGCAGTTCTGAGCCTAACCCACGCAAGCTGGATGACCCCGGTTTGCACATCATGCCTAAAAGTGCCTATAAGGCTTTGTGTGTATTAACTTATTGCGATTCGTTTTAGCCTATGTGCAAACTTGAATCGCAGTTCTGAGCCTAATTCGCGCTACTTGGAGTGAATCCGTTTTGCACATCATGCCTAAAAGTGCCTGTAAGGGTTTGTGTGTATTAACGTGTTGCGATTAGTTTGAGTCGCTATGTGCAAACTTGAATAGCAGTTCTGAGCCTAACCCGCGCAAACTGGATGACCCCGTTTTGCACATCATGCCTAAAAGTGCCTCTAAGGCTTTGTGTGTATTATCTTGTTGCGATTCGTTTCAGCCGCTACGTGCAAACTTAAATCGCAGTTCTGAGCCTAATTCGCGCAAGCTGGATGACCGCGTTTTGCACATCATGCCTAAAACTGCCTATAAGGCTTTGTGTGTTGCGATTCGTTTCAACCGCTACGTGCAAACTTAAATCGCAGTTCTGAGCCTAACCCACGCAAGCTGGATGACCGCGTTTTGCACATCATGCCTAACAGTGCCTGTAAGGCTTTGTGTGTATTAACTTGTTGCGATTCGTTTTAGCCGCTATGTGCAAACTTAAATCGCAGTTCTGAGCCTAACCCACGCAAGCTGGATGACCGCCTTTTGCACATCATGCCTAAAAGTGCCTGTAAGGCTTTGTGTGTATTAACTTGTTGCGATTCGTTTGAGCCGCTATGTGCAAACTTGAATAGCAGTTCTGAGCCTAACCCGCGCAAGCTGGATGACCCCGTTTTGCACATCATGCCTAAAAGTGCCTATAAGGCTTTGTGTGTATTAACATGTTGCGATTCGTTTCAGCCGCTAGGTGCAAACTTAAATCGCAGTTCTGAGCCTAACCCACGCAAGCTTGATGACCGCGTTTTGCACATCATGCCTAAAAGTGCCTGTACGGCTTTGTGTGTATTAACTTATTGCGATTCGTTTCAGCCAATGTGCGAACTTGAATCGCAGTTCTGAGCCTAATTCGCGCTACTTGGAGTGACTCCGTTTTGCACATCATGCCTAAAAGTGCCTGTAAGGGGTTGTGTGTATTAACTTGTTGCGATTCGTTTGAGCCGCTATGTGCAAACTTGAATAGCAGTTCTGAGCCTAACCCGCGCAAACTGGATGACCCCGGTTTGCACATCATGCCTAAAGGTGCCTATAAGGCTTTGTGTGTATTAACTTGTTGCGATTCGTTTTATCCGCTATGTGCAAACTTGAATCGCAGTTCTGAGCCTAACCCGCGCAAGCTGGATTACCGCGTTTTGCACATCATGCCTAAAAGGGCCTGTAAGACTTTGTGTGTATTAACTTGTTGCGATTCGTTGAGCCGCTACGTGCAAACCTGAATCGCAGTTCTGCGCCTAATGCGCGCTTCTTGGAGTGACTCCGTTTTGCACATCATGCCTAAAAGTGCCTGTAAGGGGTTGTGTGTATTAACGCGTTGCGATTCGTTTGAGCCGCTATGTGCAAACTTGAATAGCAGTTCTGAGCCTAACCCGCGCAAGCTGGATGACCGCGTTTTGCACATCATGCCTAAAAGTGCCTGTACGGCTTTGTGTGTATTAACTTATTGCGATTCGTTTTAGCCAATGTGCGAACTTGAATCGCAGTTCTGAGCCTAATTCGCGCTACTTGGAGTGACTCCGTTTTGCACATCATGCCTAAAAGTGCCTGTAAGGGGTTGTGTGTATTAACGCGTTGCGATTCGTTTGAGCCGCTATGTGCAAACTTGAATAGAAGTTCTGAGCCTAACCCGCGCAAGCTGGATGACCCCGTATTGCACATCATGCTTAAAAGTGCCTATAAGGCATTGTGTGTATTAACTTGTTGCGATTCGTTTCAGCCGCTACGTGCAAACTTAAATCGCAGTCCTGAGCCTAACCCACGCAAGCTGGATGACCGCGTTTTGCACATCATGCCTAAAAGTGCCTGTAAGGCTTTGTGTGTATTAACTTATTGCGATTCGTTTTAGCCTATGTGCAAACTTGAATCGCAGTTCTGAGCCTAATTCGCGCAAACTGGATGACCCCGTTTTGCACATCATGCCTAAAAGTGCCTCTAAGGCTTTGTGTGTATTAACTTGTTGCGATTCGTTTGAGCCGCTATGTGCAAACTTGAATAGCAGTTCTGAGCCTAACCCACGCAAGCTGGATGACCGCGTTTTGCACATCATGCCTAAAAGTGCCTGTACGGCTTCGTGTGTATTAACTTATTGCGATTCGTTTTAGCCAATGTGCGAACTTGAATCGCAGTTCTGCGCCTAATGCGCGCTACTTGGAGTGACTCCGTTTTGCACATCATGCCTAAAAGTGCCTGTAAGGGGTTGTGTGTATTAACGCGTTGCGATTCGTTTGAGCCGCTATGTGCAAACTTGAATAGAAGTTCTGAGCCTAACCCGCGCAAGCTGGATGACCCCGTATTGCACATCATGCTTAAAAGTGCCTATAAGGCATTGTGTGTATTAACTTGTTGCGATTCGTTTCAGCCGCTACGTGCAAACTTAAATCGCAGTTCTGAGCCTAACCCACGCAAGCTGGATGACCGCGTTTTGCACATCATGCCTAAAACTGCCTATAAGGCTTTGTGTGTTGCGATTCGTTTCAACCGCTACGTGCAAACTTAAATCGCAGTTCTGAGCCTAACCCACGCAAGCTGGATGACCGCGTTTTGCACATCATGCCTAACAGTGCCTGTAAGGCTTTGTGTGTATTAACTTGTTGCGATTCGTTTTAGCCGCTATGTGCAAACTTAAATCGCAGTTCTGAGCCTAACCCACGCAAGCTGGATGACCGCCTTTTGCACATCATGCCTAAAAGTGCCTGTAAGGCTTTGTGTGTATTAACTTGTTGCGATTCGTTTGAGCCGCTATGTGCAAACTTGAATAGCAGTTCTGAGCCTAACTCGCGCAAGCTGGGTGACCCCGTTTTGCACATCATGCCTAAAAGTGCCTATAAGGCTTTGTGTGTATTAACATGTTGCGATTCGTTTCAGCCGCTAGGTGCAAACTTAAATCGCAGTTCTGAGCCTAACCCACGCAAGCTTGATGACCGCGTTTTGCACATCATGCCTAAAAGTGCCTGTACGGCTTTGTGTGTATTAACTTATTGCGATTCGTTTCAGCCAATGTGCGAACTTGAATCGCAGTTCTGAGCCTAATTCGCGCTACTTGGAGTGACTCCGTTTTGCACATCATGCCTAAAAGTGCCTGTAAGGGGTTGTGTGTATTAACTTGTTGCGATTCGTTTGAGCCGCTATGTGCAAACTTGAATAGCAGTTCTGAGCCTAACCCGCGCAAACTGGATGACCCCGGTTTGCACATCATGCCTAAAGGTGCCTATAAGGCTTTGTGTGTATTAACTTGTTGCGATTCGTTTTATCCGCTATGTGCAAACTTGAATCGCAGTTCTGAGCCTAACCCGCGCAAGCTGGATTACCGCGTTTTGCACATCATGCCTAAAAGGGCCTGTAAGACTTTGTGTGTATTAACTTGTTGCGATTCGTTGAGCCGCTACGTGCAAACCTGAATCGCATTTCTGCGCCTAATGCGCGCTTCTTGGAGTGACTCCGTTTTGCACATCATGCCTAAAAGTGCCTGTAAGGGGTTGTGTGTATTAACGCGTTGCGATTCGTTTGAGCCGCTATGTGCAAACTTGAATAGCAGTTCTGAGCCTAACCCGCGCAAGCTGGATGACCGCGTTTTGCACATCATGCCTAAAAGTGCCTGTACGGCTTTGTGTGTATTAACTTATTGCGATTCGTTTTAGCCAATGTGCGAACTTGAATCGCAGTTCTGAGCCTAATTCGCGCTACTTGGAGTGACTCCGTTTTGCACATCATGCCTAAAAGTGCCTGTAAGGGGTTGCGTGTATTAACGTGTTGCGATTCGTTTGAGCCGCTATGTGCAAACTTGAATAGCAGTTCTGAGCCTAACCCGCGCAAACTGGATGACCCCGGTTAGCACATCATGCCTAAAAGTGCCTATAAGGCTTTGTGTGTATTAACTTGTTGCGATTCGTTTTATCCGCTATGTGCAAATTTGAATCGCAGTTCTGAGCCTAACCCGCGCAAGCTGGATTACCGCGTTTTGCACATCATGCCTAAAAGGGCCTGTAAGACTTTGTGTGTATTAACTTGTTGCGATTCGTTTGAGCCGCTACGTGCAAACTTGAATCGCAGTTCTGCGCATAATGCGCGCTACTTGGAGTGACTCCGTTTTGCACATCGTGCCTAAAAGTGCCTGTAAGGGGTTGTGTGTATTAACGTGTTGCGATTCGTTTGAGCCGCTATGTGCAAACTTGAATAGCAGTTCTGAGCCTAACCCGCGCAAACTGGATGACCCCGGTTTGCACATCATGACTAAAAGTGCCTATAAGGCTTTGTGTGTATTAACTTGTTGCGATTCGTTTGAGCCGCTACGTGCAAACTTGAATCGCAGTTCTGCGCCTAATGCGCGCTACTTGGAGTGAACCCGTTTTGCACATCATGCCTAAAAGTGCCTGTAAGGGGTTGTGTGTATTAACGCGTTGCGATTCGTTTGAGCCGCTATGTGCAAACTTGAATATCAGTTCTGAGCCTAACCCGCGCAAGCTGGATGACCCCGTATTGCACATCATGCTTAAAAGTGCCTATAAGGCATTGTGTGTATTAACTTGTTGCGATACGTTTCAGCCGCTACGTGCAAACTTAAATCGCAGTTCTGAGCCTAACCCACGCAAGCTGGATGACCCCGGTTTGCACATCATGCCTAAAAGTGCCTCTAAGGCTTTGTGTGTATTAACTTATTGCGATTCGTTTTAGCCTATGTGCAAACTTGAATCGCAGTTCTGAGCCTAATTCGCGCTACTTGGAGTGAATCCGTTTTGCACATCATGCCTAAAAGTGCCTGTAAGGGTTTGTGTGTATTAACGTGTTGCGATTAGTTTGAGTCGCTATGTGCAAACTTGAATAGCAGTTCTGAGCCTAACCCGCGCAAACTGGATGACCCCGTTTTGCACATCATGCCTAACAGTGCCTGTAAGGCTTTGTGTGTATGAACTTGTTGCGATTCGTTTTAGCCGCTATGTGCAAACTTAAATCGCAGTTCTGAGCCTAACCCACGCAAGCTGGATGACCGCCTTTTGCACATCATGCCTAAAAGTGCCTGTAAGATTTTGTGTGTATTAACTTGTTGCGATTCGTTTGAGCCGCTATGTGCAAACTTGAATAGCAGTTCTGAGCCTAACCCGCGCAAGCTGGATGACCCCGTTTTGCACATCATGCCTAAAAGTGCCTATAATGCTTTGTGTGTATTAACTTGTTGCGATTCGTTTGAGCCGCTACGTGCAAACCTGAATCGCAGTTCTGCGCCTAATGCGCGCTTCTTGGAGTGACTCCGTTTTGCACATCATGCCTAAAAGTGCCTGTAAGGGGTTGTGTGTATTAACTTGTTGCGATTCGTTTGAGCCGCTATGTGCAAACTTGAATAGCAGTTCTGAGCCTAACCCGCGCAAACTGGATGACCTCGGTTTGCACATCATGCCTAAAGGTGCCTATAAGGCTTTGTGTGTATTAACTTGTTGCGATTCGTTTTATCCGCTATGTGCAAACTTGAATCGCAGTTCTGAGCCTAACCCGCGCAAGCTGGATTACCGCGTTTTGCACATCATGCCTAAAAGGGCCTGTAAGACTTTGTGTGTATTAACTTGTTGCGATTCGTTTGAGCCGCTACGTGCAAACCTGAATCGCAGTTCTGCGCCTAATGCGCGCTTCTTGGAGTGACTCCGTTTTGCACATCATGCCTAAAAGTGCCTGTAAGGGGTTGTGTGTATTAACGCGTTGCGATTCGTTTGAGCCGCTATGTGCAAACTTGAATAGCAGTTCTGAGCCTAACCCGCGCAAGCTGGATGACCGCGTTTTGCACATCATGCCTAAAAGTGCCTGTACGGCTTTGTGTGTATTAACTTATTGCGATTCGTTTTAGCCAATGTGCGAACTTGAATCGCAGTTCTGAGCCTAATTCGCGCTACTTGGAGTGACTCCGTTTTGCACATCATGCCTAAAAGTGCCTGTAAGGGGTTGCGTGTATTAACGTGTAGCGATTCGTTTGAGCCGCTATGTGCAAACTTGAATAGCAGTTCTGAGCCTAACCCGCGCAAACTGGATGACCCCGGTTAGCACATCATGCCTAAAAGTGCCTATAAGGCTTTGTGTGTATTAACTTGTTGCGATTCGTTTTATCCGCTATGTGCAAACTTGAATCGCAGTTCTGAGCCTAACCCGCGCAAGCTGGATTACCGCGTTTTGCACATCATGCCTAAAAGGGCCTGTAAGACTTTGTGTGTATTAACTTGTTGCGATTCGTTTGAGCCGCTACTTGCAAACTTGAATCGCAGTTCTGCGCATAATGCGCGCTACTTGGAGTGACTCCGTTTTGCACATCGTGCCTAAAAGTGCCTGTAAGGGGTTGTGTGTATTAAC
This sequence comes from Amblyomma maculatum, assembly GCF_055883805.1. NCBI lineage: Eukaryota > Metazoa > Arthropoda > Arachnida > Ixodida > Ixodidae > Amblyomma > Amblyomma maculatum. The sequence goes on along the minus strand of NC_139344.1, from coordinate 485,553,949 downwards.
GTGTTGCGATTCGTTTGAGCCGCTATGTGCAAACTTGAATAGCAGTTCTGAGCCTAACCCGCGCAAACTGGATGACCCCGGTTTGCACATCATGCCTAAAAGTGCCTATAAGGCTTTGTGTGTATTAACTTGTTGCGATTCGTTTGAGCCGCTACGTGCAAACTTGAATCGCAGTTCTGCGCCTAATGCGCGCTACTTGGAGTGAACCCGTTTTGCACATCATGCCTAAAAGTGCCTGTAAGGGGTTGTGTGTATTAACGCGTTGCGATTCGTTTGAGCCGCTATGTGCAAACTTGAATATCAGTTCTGAGCCTAACCCGCGCAAGCTGGATGACCCCGTATTGCACATCATGCTTAAAAGTGCCTATAAGGCATTGTGTGTATTAACTTGTTGCGATACGTTTCAGCCGCTACGTGCAAACTTAAATCGCAGTTCTGAGCCTAACCCACGCAAGCTGGATGACCCCGGTTTGCACATCATGCCTAAAAGTGCCTATAAGGCTTTGTGTGTATTAACTTATTGCGATTCGTTTTAGCCTATGTGCAAACTTGAATCGCAGTTCTGAGCCTAATTCGCGCTACTTGGAGTGAATCCGTTTTGCACATCATGCCTAAAAGTGCCTGTAAGGGTTTGTGTGTATTAACGTGTTGCGATTAGTTTGAGTCGCTATGTGCAAACTTGAATAGCAGTTCTGAGCCTAACCCGCGCAAACTGGATGACCCCGTTTTGCACATCATGCCTAACAGTGCCTGTAAGGCTTTGTGTGTATTAACTTGTTGCGATTCGTTTTAGCCGCTATGTGCAAACTTAAATCGCATTTCTGAGCCTAACCCACGCAAGCTGGATGACCGCCTTTTGCACATCATGCCTAAAAGTGCCTGTAAGGCTTTGTGTGTAATAACTTGTTGCGATTCGTTTGAGCCGCTATGTGCAAACTTGAATAGCAGTTCTGAGCCTAACCCGCGCAAGCTGGATGACCCCGTTTTGCACATCATGCCTAAAAGTGCCTATAAGGCTTTGTGTGTATTAACTTGTTGCGATTCGTTTGAGCCGCTACGTGCAAACCTGAATCGCAGTTCTGCGCCTAAGGCGCGCTTCTTGGAGTGACTCCGTTTTGCACATCATGCCTAAAAGTGCCTGTAAGGGGTGGTGTGTATTAACGCGTTGCGATTCGTTTGAGCCGCTATGTGCAAACTTGAATAGCAGTTCTGAGCCTAACCCGGGCAAGCTGGATGACTGCGTTTTGCACATCATGCCTAAAAGTGCCTGTACGGCTTTGTGTGTATTAACTTATTGCGATTCGTTTTAGCCAATGTGCGAACTTGAATCGCAGTTCTGAGCCTAATTCGCGCAAACTGGATGATTTCGGTTTGCACATCATGCCTAAAAGTGCCTATAAGGCTTTGTGTGTATTAACTTGTTGCGATTCGTTTTAGCCGCTATGTGCAAACTTGAATCGCAGTTCTGAGCCTAACCCGCGCAAGCTGGATTACCTGCACATCATGCCTAAAAGGGCCTGTAAGACTTTGTGTGTATTAACTTGTTGCGATTCGTTTGAGCCGCTACGTGCAAACTTGAATCGCAGTTCTGCGCCTAATGCGCGCTACTTGGAGTGACTCCGTTTTGCACATCATGCCTAAAAGTGCCTGTAAGGGGTTGTGTGTATTAACGCGTTGCGATGCGTTTGAGCCGCTATGTGCAAACTTGAATAGCAGTTCTGAGCCTAACCCGCGCAAACTGGATGACCCCGTTTTGCACATTATGCCTAAAAGTGCCTCTAAGGCTTTGTGTGTATTAACTTGTTGCGATTCGTTTGAGCCGCTACGTGCAAACTTGAATCGCAGTTCTGCGCCTAATGCGCGCTACTTGGAGTGACTCCGTTTTGCACATCATGCCTAAAGGTGCCTGTAAGGGGTTGTGTGTATTAACGCGTTGCGATTTGTTTGAGCCGCTATTTGCAAACTTGAATAGCAGTTCTGAGCCTAACCCGCGCAAGCTGGATGACCCCGTATTGCACATCATGCTTAAAAGTGCCTATAAGGCATTGCGTGTATTAACTTGTTGCGATTCGTTTCAGCCGCTACGTGCAAACTTAAATCGCAGTTCTGAGCCTAACCCACGCAAGCTGGATGACCGCGTTTTGCACATCATGCCTAAAAGTGCCTGTAAGGCTCTGTGTGCATTAACTTATTGCGATTCGTTTTAGCCTATGTGCGAACTTGAATCGCAGTTCTGAGCCTAATTCGCGCTACTTGGAGTGACTCCGTTTTGCACATCATGCCTAAAAGTGCCTGTAAGGGGTTGTGTGTATTAACGTGTTGCGATTCGTTTGAGCGTTATGTGCAAACTTGAATAGCAGTTCTGAGCCTAACCCGCGCAAACTGGATGACCCCGTTTTGCACATCATGCCTAAAAGTGCCTCTAAGGCTTTGTGTGTATTAACTTGTTGCGATTCGTTTGAGCCGCTATGTGCAAACTTGAATAGCAGTTCTGAGCCTAACCCGCGCAAGCTGGATGACCCCGTATTGCACATCAAGCCTAAAAGTGCCTATAAGGCTTTGTGTGTATTAACTTGTTGCGATTCGTTTTAGCCGCTATGTGCAAACTTGAATCGCATTTCTGAGCCTAACCCGCGCAAGCTGGATTACCGCGTTTTGCACATCATGCCTAAAAGCGCCTGTAAGACTTTGTGTGTATTAACTTGTTGCGATTCGTTTGAGCCGCTACGTGCAAACTTGAATCGCTGTTCTGCGCCTAATGCGCGCTACTTGGAGTGACTCCGTTTTGCACATCATGCCTAAAAGTGCCTGTAAGGGGTTGTGTGTATTAACGTGTTGCGATTCGTTTGAGCCGCTATGTGCAAACTTGAATAGCAGTTCTGAGCCTAACCCGCGCAAACTGGATGACCCCGTTATGCACATCATGCCTAAAAGTGCCTGTACGGCTTTGTGTGTATTAACTTATTGCGATTCGTTTTAGCCAATGTGCGAACTTGAATCGCAGTTCTGAGCCTAATTCGCGCTACTTGGAGTGACTCCGTTTTGCACATCATGCCTAAAAGTGCCTGTAAGGGGTTGCGTGTATTAACGTGTTGCGATTCGTTTGAGCCGCTATGTGCAAACTTGAATAGCAGTTCTGAGCCTAACCCGCGCAAGCTGGATGACCCCGTATTGCACATCAAGCCTAAAAGTGCCTATAAGGCTTTGTGTGTATTAACTTGTTGCGATTCGTTTTAGCCGCTATGTGCAAACTTGAATCGCATTTCTGAGCCTAACCCGCGCAAGCTGGATTACCGCGTTTTGCACATCATGCCTAAAAGCGCCTGTAAGACTTTGTGTGTATTAACTTGTTGCGATTCGTTTGAGCCGCTACGTGCAAACTTGAATCGCAGTTCTGCGCCTAATGCGCGCTACTTGGAGGGACTCCGTTTTGCACATCACGCCTAAAAGTGCCTGTAAGGGGTTGTGTGTATTAACGCGTTGCGATTCGTTTGAGCCGCTATGTGCAAACTTGAATAGCAGTTCTGAGCCTAACCCGCGCAAGCTGGATGACCGCGTTTTGCGCATCATGCCTAAAAGTGCCTCTACGGCTTTGTGTGTATTAACTTATTGCGATTCGTTTTAGCCAATGTGCGAACTTGAATCGCAGTTCTGAGCCTAATTCGCGCTACTTGGAGTGACTCCGTCTTGCACATCATGCCTAAAAGTGCCTGTAAGGGGTTGCGTGTATTAACGTGTTGCGATTCGTTTGAGCCGCTATGTGCAAACTTGAATAGCAGTTCTGAGCCTAACCCGCGTAAACTGGATGACCCCGGTTTGCACATCATGCCTAAAAGTGCCTATAAGGCTTTGTGTGTATTAACTTGTTGCGATTCGTTTTAGCCGCTATGTGCAAACTTGAATCGCAGTTCTGAGCCTAACCCGCGCAAGCTGGACTACCGCGTTTTGCACATCATGCCTAAAAGGGCCTGTAAGACTTTGTGTGTATTAACTTGTTGCGATTCGTTTGAGCCGCTACGTGCAAACTTGAATCGCAGTTCTGCGCGTAATGCGCGCTACTTGGAGTGACTCCGTTTTGCAAATCATGCCTAAAAGTGCCTGTAAGGGGTTGTGTGTATTAACGCGTTGCGATGCGTTTGAGCCGCTATGTGCAAACTTGAATAGCAGTTCTGAGCCTCACCCGCGCAAACTGGATGACCCCGTTTTGCACATCATGCCTAAAAGTGCCTCTAAGGCTTTGTGTGTATTAACTTGTTGCGATTCGTTTGAGCCGCTACGTGCAAACTTGAATCGCAGTTCTGCGCCTAATGCGCGCTACTTGGAGTGACTCCGTTTTGCACATCATGCCTAAAAGTGCCTGTAAGAGGTTGTGTGTATTAACCCGTTGCGATTCGTTTGAGCCGCTATGTGCAAACTTGAATAGCAGTTCTGAGCCTAACCCGCGCAAGCTGGATGACCCCGTATTGCACATCATGCTTAAAAGTGCCTATAAGGCATTGTGTGTATTAACTTGTTGCGATTCGTTTCAGCCGCTACGTGCAAACTTGAATCGCAGTTCTGAGCCTAACCCACGCAAGCTGGATGACCGCGTTTTGCACATCATGCCTAAAAGTGCCTGTAAGGCTTTGTGTGTATTAACTTATTGCGATTCGTTTTAGCCTATGTGCAAACTTGAATCGCAGTTCTGAGCCTAATTCGCGCTACTTGGAGTGACTCCGTTTTGCACATCATGCCTAAAAGTGCCTGTAAGGGGTTGTGTGTATTAACGTGTTGCGATTAGTTTGAGCCGCTATGTGCAAACTTGAATAGCAGTTCTGAGCCTAACCCGCGCAAACTGGATGACCCCGTTTTGACAATCATGCCTAAAAGTGCCTCTAAGGCTTTGTGTGTATTAACTTGTTGCGATTCGTTTCAGCCGCTATGTGCAAACTTGAATCGCAGTTCTGAGCCTAACCCGCGCAAGCTGTATTACCGCGTTATGCACATCATGCCTAAAAGGGCCTGTAAGACTTTGTGTGTATTAACTTGTTGCGATTCGTTTGAGCCGCTACGTGCAAATTTGAATCGCAGTTCTGCGCCTAATGCGCGCTACTTGGAGTGACTCCGTTTTGCACATCATGCCTAAAAGTGCCTGTAAGGGGTTGTGTGTATTAACGCGTTGCGATTCGTTTGAGCCGCCATGTGCAAACTTGAATAGAAGTTCTGAGCCTAACCCGCGCAAGGTGGATGACCCCGTATTGCACATCATGCTTAAAAGTGCCTATAAGGCATTGTGTGTATTAACTTGTTGCGATTTGTTTCAGCCGCTACGTGCAAACTTAAATCGCAGTTCTGAGCCTAACCCACGCAAGCTGGATGACCGCGTTTTGCACATCATGCCTAAAAGTGCCTGTAAGGCTTTGTGTGTATTAACTTATTGCGATTCGTTTTAGCCTATGTGCAAACTTGAATCGCAGTTCTGAGCCTAATTCGCGCAAACTGGATGACCCCGTTTTGCACATCATGCCTAAAAGTGCCTCTAAGGCTTTGTGTGTATTAACTTGTTGCGATTCGTTTGAGCCGCTATGTGCAAACTTGAATAGCAGTTCTGAGCCTAACCCACGCAAGCTGGATGACCGCGTTTTGCACATCATGCCTAAAAGTGCCTGTACGGCTTTGTGTGTATTAACTTATTGCGATTCGTTTTAGCCAATGTGCGAACTTGAATCGCAGTTCTGCGCCTAATGCGCGCTACTTGGAGTGACTCCGTTTTGCACATCATGCCTAAAAGTGCCTGTAAGGGGTTGTGTGTATTAACGCGTTGCGATTCGTTTGAGCCGCTATGTGCAAACTTGAATAGAAGTTCTGAGCCTAACCCGCGCAAGCTGGATGACCCCGTATTGCACATCATGCTTAAAAGTGCCTATAAGGCATTGTGTGTATTAACTTGTTGCGATTCGTTTCAGCCGCTACGTGCAAACTTAAATGACCGCATTTTGCACATCATGCCTAAAAGTGCCTGTAAGGCTTTGTGTGTATTAACTTATTGTGATTCGTTTTAGCCTATGTGCAAACTTGAATCGCAGTTCTGAGCCTAATTCGCGCTACTTGGAGTGACTCCGTTTTGCACATCATGCCTAAAAGTGCCTGTAAGGGTTTGTGTGTATTAACGTGTTGCGATTAGTTTGAGTCGCTATGTGCAAACTTGAATAGCAGTTCTGAGCCTAACCCGCGCAAACTGGATGACCCCGTTTTGCACATCATGCCTAAAAGTGCCTTTAAGGCTTTGTGTGTATTATCTTGTTGCGATTCGTTTCAGCCGCTACGTGCAAACTTAAATCGCAGTTCTGAGCCTAATTCGCGCAAGCTGGATGACCGCGTTTTGCACATCATGCCTAAAAGTGCCTATAAGGCTTTGTGTGTTGCGATTCGTTTCAACCGCTACGTGCAAACTTAAATAGCAGTTCTGAGCCTAACCCACGCAAGCTGGATGACCGCGTTTTGCACATCATGCCTAACAGTGCCTGTAAGGCTTTGTGTGTATTAACTTGTTGCGATTCGTTTTAGCCGCTATGTGCAAACTTAAATCGCAGTTCTGAGCCTAACCCACGCAAGCTGGATGACCGCCTTTTGCACATCATGCCTAAAAGTGCCTGTAAGGCTTTGTGTGTATTAACTTGTTGCGATTCGTTTGAGCCGCTATGTGCAAACTTGAATAGCAGTTCTGAGCCTAACCCGCGCAAGCTGGATGACCCCGTTTTGCACATCATGCCTAAAAGTGCCTATAAGGCTTTGTGTGTATTAACATGTTGCGATTCGTTTCAGCCGCTAGGTGCAAACTTAAATCGCAGTTCTGAGCCTAACCCACGCAAGCTTGATGACCGCGTTTTGCACATCATGCCTAAAAGTGCCTGTACGGCTTTGTGTGTATTAACTTATTGCGATTCGTTTCAGCCAATGTGCGAACTTGAATCGCAGTTCTGAGCCTAATTCGCGCTACTTGGAGTGACTCCGTTTTGCACATCATGCCTAAAAGTGCCTGTAAGGGGTTGTGTGTATTAACTTGTTGCGATTCGTTTGAGCCGCTATGTGCAAACTTGAATAGCAGTTCTGAGCCTAACCCGCGCAAACTGGATGACCCCGGTTTGCACATCATGCCTAAAGGTGCCTATAAGGCTTTGTGTGTATTAACTTGTTGCGATTCGTTTTATCCGCTATGTGCAAACTTGAATCGCAGTTCTGAGCCTAACCCGCGCAAGCTGGATTACCGCGTTTTGCACATCATGCCTAAAAGGGCCTGTAAGACTTTGTGTGTATTAACTTGTTGCGATTCGTTTGAGCCGCTACGTGCAAACCTGAATCGCAGTTCTGCGCCTAATGCGCGCTTCTTGGAGTGACTCCGTTTTGCACATCATGCCTAAAAGTGCCTGTAAGGGGTTGTGTGTATTAACTTGTTGCGATTCGTTTGAGCCGCTATGTGCAAACTTGAATAGCAGTTCTGAGGCTAACCCGCGCAAACTGGATGACCCCGGTTTGCACATCATGCCTAAAGGTGCCTATAAGGCTTTGTGTGTATTAACTTGTTGCGATTCGTTTTATCCGCTATGTGCAAACTTGAATCGCAGTTCTGAGCCTAATTCGCGCTACTTGGAGTGACTCCGTTTTGCACATCATGCCTAAAAGTGCCTGTAAGGGTTTGTGTGTATTAACGTGTTGCGATTAGTTTGAGTCGCTATGTGCAAACTTGAATAGCAGTTCTGAGCCTAACCCGCGCAAACTGGATGACCCCGTTTTGCACATCATGCCTAAAAGTGCCTCTAAGGCTTTGTGTGTATTATCTTGTTGCGATTCGTTTCAGCCGCTAGGTGCAAACTTAAATCGCAGTTCTGAGCCTAATTCGCGCAAGCTGGATGACCGCGTTTTGCACATCATGCATAAAAGTGCCTATAAGGCTTTGTGTGTTGCGATTCGTTTCAACCGCTACGTGCAAACTTGAATAGCAGTTCTGAGCCTAACCCACGCAAGCTGGATGACCGCGTTTTGCACATCATGCCTAAAAGTGCCTGTACGGCTTTGTGTGTATTAACTTATTGCGATTCGTTTTAGCCAATGTGCGAACTTGAATCGCAGTTCTGCGCCTAATGCGCGCTACTTGGAGTGACTCCGTTTTGCACATCATGCCTAAAAGTGCCTGTAAGGGGTTGTGTGTATTAACGCGTTGCGATTCGTTTGAGCCGCTATGTGCAAACTTGAATAGAAGTTCTGAGCCTAACCCGCGCAAGCTGGATGACCCCGTATTGCACATCATGCTTAAAAGTGCCTATAAGGCATTGTGTGTATTAACTTGTTGCGATTCGTTTCAGCCGCTACGTGCAAACTTAAATGACCGCATTTTGCACATCATGCCTAAAAGTGCCTGTAAGGCTTTGTGTGTATTAACTTATTGTGATTCGTTTTAGCCTATGTGCAAACTTGAATCGCAGTTCTGAGCCTAATTCGCGCTACTTGGAGTGACTCCGTTTTGCACATCATGCCTAAAAGTGCCTGTAAGGGTTTGTGTGTATTAACGTGTTGCGATTAGTTTGAGTCGCTATGTGCAAACTTGAATAGCAGTTCTGAGCCTAACCCGCGCAAACTGGATGACCCCGTTTTGCACATCATGCCTAAAAGTGCCTTTAAGGCTTTGTGTGTATTATCTTGTTGCGATTCGTTTCAGCCGCTACGTGCAAACTTAAATCGCAGTTCTGAGCCTAATTCGCGCAAGCTGGATGACCGCGTTTTGCACATCATGCCTAAAAGTGCCTATAAGGCTTTGTGTGTTGCGATTCGTTTCAACCGCTACGTGCAAACTTAAATAGCAGTTCTGAGCCTAACCCACGCAAGCTGGATGACCGCGTTTTGCACATCATGCCTAACAGTGCCTGTAAGGCTTTGTGTGTATTAACTTGTTGCGATTCGTTTTAGCCGCTATGTGCAAACTTAAATCGCAGTTCTGAGCCTAACCCACGCAAGCTGGATGACCGCCTTTTGCACATCATGCCTAAAAGTGCCTGTAAGGCTTTGTGTGTATTAACTTGTTGCGATTCGTTTGAGCCGCTATGTGCAAACTTGAATAGCAGTTCTGAGCCTAACCCGCGCAAGCTGGATGACCCCGTTTTGCACATCATGCCTAAAAGTGCCTATAAGGCTTTGTGTGTATTAACATGTTGCGATTCGTTTCAGCCGCTAGGTGCAAACTTAAATCGCAGTTCTGAGCCTAACCCACGCAAGCTTGATGACCGCGTTTTGCACATCATGCCTAAAAGTGCCTGTACGGCTTTGTGTGTATTAACTTATTGCGATTCGTTTCAGCCAATGTGCGAACTTGAATCGCAGTTCTGAGCCTAATTCGCGCTACTTGGAGTGACTCCGTTTTGCACATCATGCCTAAAAGTGCCTGTAAGGGGTTGTGTGTATTAACTTGTTGCGATTCGTTTGAGCCGCTATGTGCAAACTTGAATAGCAGTTCTGAGCCTAACCCGCGCAAACTGGATGACCCCGGTTTGCACATCATGCCTAAAGGTGCCTATAAGGCTTTGTGTGTATTAACTTGTTGCGATTCGTTTTATCCGCTATGTGCAAACTTGAATCGCAGTTCTGAGCCTAACCCGCGCAAGCTGGATTACCGCGTTTTGCACATCATGCCTAAAAGGGCCTGTAAGACTTTGTGTGTATTAACTTGTTGCGATTCGTTTGAGCCGCTACGTGCAAACCTGAATCGCAGTTCTGCGCCTAATGCGCGCTTCTTGGAGTGACTCCGTTTTGCACATCATGCCTAAAAGTGCCTGTAAGGGGTTGTGTGTATTAACTTGTTGCGATTCGTTTGAGCCGCTATGTGCAAACTTGAATAGCAGTTCTGAGGCTAACCCGCGCAAACTGGATGACCCCGGTTTGCACATCATGCCTAAAGGTGCCTATAAGGCTTTGTGTGTATTAACTTGTTGCGATTCGTTTTATCCGCTATGTGCAAACTTGAATCGCAGTTCTGAGCCTAATTCGCGCTACTTGGAGTGACTCCGTTTTGCACATCATGCCTAAAAGTGCCTGTAAGGGTTTGTGTGTATTAACGTGTTGCGATTAGTTTGAGTCGCTATGTGCAAACTTGAATAGCAGTTCTGAGCCTAACCCGCGCAAACTGGATGACCCCGTTTTGCACATCATGCCTAAAAGTGCCTCTAAGGCTTTGTGTGTATTATCTTGTTGCGATTCGTTTCAGCCGCTAGGTGCAAACTTAAATCGCAGTTCTGAGCCTAATTCGCGCAAGCTGGATGACCGCGTTTTGCACATCATGCATAAAAGTGCCTATAAGGCTTTGTGTGTTGCGATTCGTTTCAACCGCTACGTGCAAACTTAAATCGCAGTTCTGAGCCTAACCCACGCAAGCTGGATGACCGCGTTTTGCACATCATGCCTAACAGTGCCTGTAAGGCTTTGTGTGTATTAACTTGTTGCGATTCGTTTGAGCCGCTACGTGCAAACTTGAATCGCAGTTCTGCGCCTAATGCGCGCTACTTGGAGGGACTCCGTTTTGCACATCACGCCTAAAAGTGCCTGTAAGGGGTTGTGTGTATTAACGCGTTGCGATTCGTTTGAGCTGCTATGTGCAAACTTGAATAGCAGTTCTGAGCCTAACCCGCGCAAGCTGGATGACCGCGTTTTGCGCATCATGCCTAAAAGTGCCTCTACGGCTTTGTGTGTATTAACTTATTGCGATTCGTTTTAGCCAATGTGCGAACTTGAATCGCAGTTCTGAGCCTAATTCGCGCTACTTGGAGTGACTCCGTCTTGCACATCATGCCTAAAAGTGCCTGTAAGGGGTTGCGTGTATTAACGTGTTGCGATTCGTTTGAGCCGCTATGTGCGAACTTGAATAGCAGTTCTGAGCCTAACCCGCGTAAACTGGATGACCCCGGTTTGCACATCATGCCTAAACGTGCCTATCAGGCTTTGTGTGTATTAACTTGTTGCGATTCGTTTTAGCCGCTATGTGCAAACTTGAATCGCAGTTCTGAGCCTAACCCTCGCAAGCTGGACTACCGCGTTTTGCACATCATGCCTAAAAGGGCCTGTAAGACTGTGTGTATTAACTTGTTGCGATTCGTTTGAGCCGCTACGTGCGAACTTGAATCGCAGTTCTGCGCCTAATGCGCGCTACTTGGAGTGACTCCGTTTTGCACATCATGCCTAAAAGTGCCTGTAAGGGGTTGTGTGTATTAACGCGTTGCGATGCGTTTGAGCCGCTATGTGCAAACTTGAATAGCAGTTCTGAGCCTCACCCACGCAAACTGGATGACCCCGTTTTGCACATCATGCCTAAAAGTGCCTCTAAGGCTTTGTGTGTATTAACTTGTTGCGATTCGTTTGAGCCGCTACGTGCAAACTTGAATAGCAGTTCTGCGCCTAATGCGCGCTACTTGGAGTGACTCCGTTTTGCACATCATGCCTAGAAGTGCCTGTAATGGGTTGTGTGTATTAACCCGTTGCGATTCGTTTGAGCCGCTATGTGGAAACTTGAATAGCAGTTCTGAGCCTAACCCGCGCAAGCTGGATGACCCCGTATTGCACATCATGCTTAAAAGTGCCTATAAGGCATTGTGTGTATTAACTTGTTGCGATTCGTTTCAGCCGCTACGTGCAAACTTGAATCGCAGTTCTGCGCCTAATGCGCGCTACTTGGAGTGACTCCGTTTTGCACATCATGCCTAAAAGTGCCTGTAAGGTGTTGTGTGTATTAACGCGTTGCGATTCGTTTGAGCCGCTACGTGCAAACTTAAATCGCAGTTCTGAGCCTAACCCACGCAAGCTGGATGACCGCGTTTTGCACATCATGCCTAAAAGTGCCTGTAAGGCTTTGTGTGTATTAACTTATTGCGATTCGTTTTAGCCTATGTGCAAACTTGAATCGCAGTTCTGAGCCTAATTCGCGCTACTTGGAGTGACTCCGTTTTGCACATCATGCCTAAAAGTGCCTGTAAGGGGTTGTGTGTATTAACGTGTTGCGATTAGTTTGAGCCGCTATGTGCAAACTTGAATAGCAGTTCTGAGCCTAACCCGCGCAAACTGGATGACCCCGTTTTGCACATCATGCCTAAAAGTGCCTCTAAGGCTTTGTGTGTATTAACTTGTTGCGATTCGTTTCAGCCGCTATGTGCAAACTTGAATCGCAGTTCTGAGCCTAACCCGCGCAAGCTGTATTACCGCGTTATGCACATCATGCCTAAAAGGGCCTGTAAGGCTTTGTGTGTATTAACTTGTTGCGATTCGTTTGAGCCGCTACGTGCAAATTTGAATCGCAGTTCTGCGCCTAATGCGCGCTACTTGGAGTGACTCCGTTTTGCACATCATGCCTAAAAGTGCCTGTAAGGGGTTGTGTGTATTAACGCGTTGCGATTCGTTTGAGCCGCTATGTGCAAACTTGAATAGAAGTTCTGAGCCTAACCCGCGCAAGCTCGATGACCCCGTATTGCACATCATGCTTAAAAGTGCCTATAAGGCATTGTGTGTATTAACTTGTTGCGATTCGTTTCAGCCGCTACGTGCAAACTTAAATCGCAGTTCTGAGCCTTACCCACGCAAGCTGGATGACCGCGTTTTGCACATCATGCCTAAAAGTGCCTGTAAGGCTTTGTGTGTATTAACTTATTGCGATTCGTTTTAGCCTATGTGCAAACTTGAATCGCAGTTCTGAGCCTAATTCGCGCAAACTGGATGACCCCGTTTTGCACATCATGCCTAAAAGTGCCTCTAAGGCTTTGTGTGTATTAACTTGTTGCGATTCGTTTGAGCCGCTATGTGCAAACTTGAATAGCAGTTCTGAGCCTAACCCACGCAAGCTGGATGACCGCGTTTTGCACATCATGCCTAAAAGTGCCTGTACGGCTTTGTGTGTATTAACTTATTGCGATTCGTTTTAGCCAATGTGCGAACTTGAATCGCAGTTCTGCGCCTAATGCGCGCTACTTGGAGTGACTCCGTTTTGCACATCATGCCTAAAAGTGCCTGTAAGGGGTTGTGTGTATTAACGCGTTGCGATTCGTTTGAGCCGCTATGTGCAAACTTGAATAGAAGTTCTGAGCCTAACCCGCGCAAGCTGGATGACCCCGTATTGCACATCATGCTTAAAAGTGCCTATAAGGCTTTGTGTGTATTAACTTGTTGCGATTCGTTTCAGCCGCTACGTGCAAACTTAAATGACCGCATTTTGCACATCATGCCTAAAAGTGCCTGTAAGGCTTTGTGTGTATTAACTTATTGCGATTCGTTTTAGCCTATGTGCAAACTTGAATCGCAGTTCTGAGCCTAATTCGCGCTACTTGGAGTGACTCCGTTTTGCACATCATGCCTAAAAGTGCCTGTAAGGGTTTGTGTGTATTAACTTGTTGCGATTAGTTTGAGTCGCTATGTGCAAACTTGAATAGCAGTTCTGAGCCTAACCCGCGCAAACTGGATGACCCCGTTTTGCACATCATGCCTAAAAGTGCCTCTAAGGCTTTGTGTGTATTATCTTGTTGCGATTCGTTTCAGCCGCTACGTGCAAACTTAAATCGCAGTTCTGAGCCTAATTCGCGCAAGCTGGATGACCGCGTTTTGCACATCATGCCTAAAAGTGCCTATAAGGCTTTGTGTGTTGCGATTCGTTTCAACCGCTACGTGCCAACCTAAATCGCAGTTCTGAGCCTAACCCACGCAAGCTGGATGACCGCGTTTTGCACATCATGCCTAACAGTGCCTGTAAGGCTTTGTGTGTATTAACTTGTTGCGATTCGTTTTAGCCGCTATGTGCAAACTTAAATCGCAGTTCTGAGCCTAACCCACGCAAGCTGGATGACTGCCTTTTGCACATCATGCCTAAAAGTGCCTGTAAGGCTTTGTGTGTATTAATTTGTTGCGATTCGTTTGAGCCGCTATGTGCAAACTTGAATAGCAGTTCTGAGCCTAACCCGCGCAAGCTGGATGACCCCGTTTTGCACATCATGCCTAAAAGTGCCTATAAGGCTTTGTGTGTATTAACATGTTGCGATTCGTTTCAGCCGCTAGGTGCAAACTTAAATCGCAGTTCTGAGACTAACCCACGCAAGCTTGATGACCGCGTTTTGCACATCATGCCTAAAAGTGCCTGTACGGCTTTGTGTGTATTAACTTATTGCGATTCGTTTCAGCCAATGTGCGAAATTGAATCGCAGTTCTGAGCCTAATTCGCGCTACTTGGAGTGACTCCGTTTTGCACATCATGCCTAAAGGTGCCTATAAGGCTTTGTGTGTATTAACTTGTTGCGATTCGTTTTATCCGCTATGTGCAAACTTGAATCGCAGTTCTGAGCCTAACCCGCGCAAGCTGGATTACCGCGTTTTGCACATCATGCCTAAAAGGGCCTGTAAGACTTTGTGTGTATTAACTTGTTGCGATTCGTTTGAGCCGCTACGTGCAAACCTGAATCGCAGTTCTGCGCCTAATGCGCGCTTCTTGGAGTGACTCCGTTTTGCACATCATGCCTAAAAGTGCCTGTAAGGGGTTGTGTGTATTAACTTGTTGCGATTCGTATGAGCCGCTATGTGCAAACTTGAATAGCAGTTCTGAGCCTAACCCGCGCAAACTGGATGACCCCGGTTTGCACATCATGCCTAAAGGTGCCTATAAGGCTTTGTGTGTATTGTTGCGATTCGTTTTATCCGCTATGTGCAAACTTGAATCGCAGTTCTGAGCCTAATTCGCGCTACTTGGAGTGACTCCGTTTTGCACATCATGCCTAAAAGTGCCTGTAAGGGTTTGTGTGTATTAACGTGTTGCGATTAGTTTGAGTCGCTATGTGCAAACTTGAATAGCAGTTCTGAGCCTAACCCGCGCAAACTGGATGACCCCGTTTTGCACATCATGCCTAAAAGTGCCTCTAAGGCTTTGTGTGTATTATCTTGTTGCGATTCGTTTCAGCCGCTACGTGCAAACTTAAATCGCAGTTCTGAGCCTAATTCGCGCAAGCTGGATGACCGCGTTTTGCACATCATGCATAAAAGTGCCTATAAGGCTTTGTGTGTTGCGATTCGTTTCAACCGCTACGTGCAAACTTAAATCGCAGTTCTGAGCCTAACCCACGCAAGCTGGATGACCGCGTTTTGCACATCATGCCTAACAGTGCCTGTAAGGCTTTGTGTGTATTAACTTATTGCGATTCGTTTTAGCCTATGTGCGAACTTGAATCGCAGTTCTGCGCCTAATGCGCGCTACTTGGAGGGACTCCGTTTTGCACATCACGCCTAAAAGTGCCTGTAAGGGGTTGTGTGTATTAACGCGTTGCGATTCGTTTGAGCTGCTATGTGCAAACTTGAATAGCAGTTCTGAGCTTAACCCGCGCAAGCTGGATGACCGCGTTTTGCGCATCATGCCTAAAAGTGCCTCTACGGCTTTGTGTGTATTAACTTATTGCGATTCGTTTTAGCCAATGTGCGAACTTGAATCGCAGTTCTGAGCCTAATTCGCGCTACTTGGAGTGACTCCGTCTTGCACATCATGCCTAAAAGTGCCTGTAAGGGGTTTCGTGTATTAACGTGTTGCGATTCGTTTGAGCCGCTATGTGCGAACTTGAATAGCAGTTCTGAGCCTAACCCGCGTAAACTGGATGACCCCGGCTTGCACATCATGCCTAAACGTGCCTATCAGGCTTTGTGTGTATTAACTTGTTGCGATTCGTTTTAGCCGCTATGTGCAAACTTGAATCGCAGTTCTGCGCCTAATGCGCGCTACTTGGAGTGACTCCGTTTTGCACGTCATGCCTAAAAGTGCCTGTAAGGGGTTGTGTGTATTAACGCGTTGCGATGCGTTTGAGCCGCTATGTGCAAACTTGAATAGCAGTTCTGAGCCTCACCCACGCAAACTGGATGACCCCGTTTTGCACATCATGCCTAAAAGTGCCTCTAAGGCTTTGTGTGTATTAACTTGTTGCGATTCGTTTGAGCCGCTACGTGCAAACTTGAATCGCAGTTCTGAGCCTAATTCGCGCAAACTGGATGACCCCGTTTTGCACATCATGCCTAAAAGTGCCTCTAAGGCTTTGTGTGTATTAACTTGTTGCGATTCGTTTGAGCCGCTATGTGCAAACTTGAATAGCAGTTCTGAGCCTAACCCACGCAAGCTGGATGACCGCGTTTTGCAAATCATGCCTAAAAGTGCCTGTACGGCTTTGTGTGTATTAACTTATTGCGATTCGTTTTAGCCAATGTGCGAACTTGAATCGCAGTTCTGCGCCTAATGCGCGCTACTTGGAGTGACTCCGTTTTGCACATCATGCCTAAAAGTGCCTGTAAGGGGTTGTGTGTATTAACGCGTTGCGATTCGTTTGAGCCGCTATGTGCAAACTTGAATAGAAGTTCTGAGCCTAACCCGCGCAAGCTGGATGACCCCGTATTGCACATCATGCTTAAAAGTGCCTATAAGGCATTGTGTGTATTAACTTGTTGCGATTCGTTTCAGCCGCTACGTGCAAACTTAAATCGCAGTTCTGAGCCTAACCCACGCAAGCTGGATGACCGCATTTTGCACATCATGCCTAAAAGTGCCTGTAAGGCTTTGTGTGTATTAACTTATTGCGATTCGTTTTAGCCTATGTGCAAACTTGAATCGCAGTTCTGAGCCTAATTCGCGCTACTTGGAGTGACTCCGTTTTGCACATCATGCCTAAAAGTGCCTGTAAGGGTTTGTGTGTATTAACGTGTTGCGATTAGTTTGAGTCGCTATGTGCAAACTTGAATAGCAGTTCTGAGCCTAACCCGCACAAACTGGATGACCCCGTTTTGCACATCATGCCTAAAAGTGCCTCTAAGGCTTTGTGTGTATTATCTTGTTGCGATTCGTTTCAGCCGCTACGTGCAAACTTAAATCGCAGTTCTGAGCCTAATTCGCGCAAGCTGGATGACCGCGTTTTGCACATCATGCCTAAAACTGCCTATAAGGCTTTGTGTGTTGCGATTCGTTTCAACCGCTACGTGCAAACTTAAATCGCAGTTCTGAGCCTAACCCACGCAAGCTGGATGACCGCGTTTTGCACATCATGCCTAACAGTGCCTGTAAGGCTTTGTGTGTATTAACTTGTTGCGATTCGTTTTAGCCGCTATGTGCAAACTTAAATCGCAGTTCTGAGCCTAACCCACGCAAGCTGGATGACCGCCTTTTGCACATCATGCCTAAAAGTGCCTGTAAGGCTTTGTGTGTATTAACTTGTTGCGATTCGTTTGAGCCGCTATGTGCAAACTTGAATAGCAGTTCTGAGCCTAACCCGCGCAAGCTGGATGACCCCGTTTTGCACATCATGCCTAAAAGTGCCTATAAGGCTTTGTGTGTATTAACATGTTGCGATTCGTTTCAGCCGCTAGGTGCAAACTTAAATCGCAGTTCTGAGACTAACCCACGCAAGCTTGATGACCGCGTTTTGCACATCATGCCTAAAAGTGCCTGTACGGCTTTGTGTGTATTAACTTATTGCGATTCGTTTCAGCCAATGTGCGAAATTGAATCGCAGTTCTGAGCCTAATTCGCGCTACTTGGAGTGACTCCGTTTTGCACATCATGCCTAAAGGTGCCTATAAGGCTTTGTGTGTATTAACTTGTTGCGATTCGTTTTATCCGCTATGTGCAAACTTGAATCGCAGTTCTGAGCCTAACCCGCGCAAGCTGGATTACCGCGTTTTGCACATCATGCCTAAAAGGGCCTGTAAGACTTTGTGTGTATTAACTTGTTGCGATTCGTTTGAGCCGCTACGTGCAAACCTGAATCGCAGTTCTGCGCCTAATGCGCGCTTCTTGGAGTGACTCCGTTTTGCACATCATGCCTAAAAGTGCCTGTAAGGGGTTGTGTGTATTAACTTGTTGCGATTCGTATGAGCCGCTATGTGCAAACTTGAATAGCAGTTCTGAGCCTAACCCGCGCAAACTGGATGACCCCGGTTTGCACATCATGCCTAAAGGTGCCTATAAGGCTTTGTGTGTATTGTTGCGATTCGTTTTATCCGCTATGTGCAAACTTGAATCGCAGTTCTGAGCCTAATTCGCGCTACTTGGAGTGACTCCGTTTTGCACATCATGCCTAAAAGTGCCTGTAAGGGTTTGTGTGTATTAACGTGTTGCGATTAGTTTGAGTCGCTATGTGCAAACTTGAATAGCAGTTCTGAGCCTAACCCGCGCAAACTGGATGACCCCGTTTTGCACATCATGCCTAAAAGTGCCTCTAAGGCTTTGTGTGTATTATCTTGTTGCGATTCGTTTCAGCCGCTACGTGCAAACTTAAATCGCAGTTCTGAGCCTAATTCGCGCAAGCTGGATGACCGCGTTTTGCACATCATGCATAAAAGTGCCTATAAGGCTTTGTGTGTTGCGATTCGTTTCAACCGCTACGTGCAAACTTAAATCGCAGTTCTGAGCCTAACCCACGCAAGCTGGATGACCGCGTTTTGCACATCATGCCTAACAGTGCCTGTAAGGCTTTGTGTGTATTAACTTATTGCGATTCGTTTTAGCCTATGTGCGAACTTGAATCGCAGTTCTGCGCCTAATGCGCGCTACTTGGAGGGACTCCGTTTTGCACATCACGCCTAAAAGTGCCTGTAAGGGGTTGTGTGTATTAACGCGTTGCGATTCGTTTGAGCTGCTATGTGCAAACTTGAATAGCAGTTCTGAGCTTAACCCGCGCAAGCTGGATGACCGCGTTTTGCGCATCATGCCTAAAAGTGCCTCTACGGCTTTGTGTGTATTAACTTATTGCGATTCGTTTTAGCCAATGTGCGAACTTGAATCGCAGTTCTGAGCCTAATTCGCGCTACTTGGAGTGACTCCGTCTTGCACATCATGCCTAAAAGTGCCTGTAAGGGGTTTCGTGTATTAACGTGTTGCGATTCGTTTGAGCCGCTATGTGCGAACTTGAATAGCAGTTCTGAGCCTAACCCGCGTAAACTGGATGACCCCGGCTTGCACATCATGCCTAAACGTGCCTATCAGGCTTTGTGTGTATTAACTTGTTGCGATTCGTTTTAGCCGCTATGTGCAAACTTGAATCGCAGTTCTGCGCCTAATGCGCGCTACTTGGAGTGACTCCGTTTTGCACGTCATGCCTAAAAGTGCCTGTAAGGGGTTGTGTGTATTAACGCGTTGCGATGCGTTTGAGCCGCTATGTGCAAACTTGAATAGCAGTTCTGAGCCTCACCCACGCAAACTGGATGACCCCGTTTTGCACATCATGCCTAAAAGTGCCTCTAAGGCTTTGTGTGTATTAACTTGTTGCGATTCGTTTGAGCCGCTACGTGCAAACTTGAATCGCAGTTCTGAGCCTAATTCGCGCAAACTGGATGACCCCGTTTTGCACATCATGCCTAAAAGTGCCTCTAAGGCTTTGTGTGTATTAACTTGTTGCGATTCGTTTGAGCCGCTATGTGCAAACTTGAATAGCAGTTCTGAGCCTAACCCACGCAAGCTGGATGACCGCGTTTTGCAAATCATGCCTAAAAGTGCCTGTACGGCTTTGTGTGTATTAACTTATTGCGATTCGTTTTAGCCAATGTGCGAACTTGAATCGCAGTTCTGCGCCTAATGCGCGCTACTTGGAGTGACTCCGTTTTGCACATCATGCCTAAAAGTGCCTGTAAGGGGTTGTGTGTATTAACGCGTTGCGATTCGTTTGAGCCGCTATGTGCAAACTTGAATAGAAGTTCTGAGCCTAACCCGCGCAAGCTGGATGACCCCGTATTGCACATCATGCTTAAAAGTGCCTATAAGGCATTGTGTGTATTAACTTGTTGCGATTCGTTTCAGCCGCTACGTGCAAACTTAAATCGCAGTTCTGAGCCTAACCCACGCAAGCTGGATGACCGCATTTTGCACATCATGCCTAAAAGTGCCTGTAAGGCTTTGTGTGTATTAACTTATTGCGATTCGTTTTAGCCTATGTGCAAACTTGAATCGCAGTTCTGAGCCTAATTCGCGCTACTTGGAGTGACTCCGTTTTGCACATCATGCCTAAAAGTGCCTGTAAGGGTTTGTGTGTATTAACGTGTTGCGATTAGTTTGAGTCGCTATGTGCAAACTTGAATAGCAGTTCTGAGCCTAACCCGCGCAAACTGGATGACCCCGTTTTGCACATCATGCCTAAAAGTGCCTCTAAGGCTTTGTGTGTATTATCTTGTTGCGATTCATTTCAGCCGCTACGTGCAAACTTAAATCGCAGTTCTGAGCCTAATTCGCGCAAGCTGGATGACCGCGTTTTGCACATCATGCCTAAAACTGCCTATAAGGCTTTGTGTGTTGCGATTCGTTTCAACCGCTACGTGCAAACTTAAATCGCAGTTCTGAGCCTAACCCACGCAAGCTGGATGACCGCGTTTTGCACATCATGCCTAACAGTGCCTGTAAGGCTTTGTGTGTATTAACTTGTTGCGATTCGTTTTAGCCGCTATGTGCAAACTTAAATCGCAGTTCTGAGCCAAACCCACGCAAGCTGGATGACCGCCTTTTGCACATCATGCCTAAAAGTGCCTGTAAGGCTTTGTGTGTATTAACTTGTTGCGATTCGTTTGATTCGCTATGTGCAAACTTGAATAGCAGTTCTGAGCCTAACCCGCGCAAGCTGGATGACCCCGTTTTGCACATCATGCCTAAAAGTGCCTATAAGGCTTTGTGTGTATTAACATGTTGCGATTCGTTTCAGCCGCTAGGTGCAAACTTAAATCGGCTTTGTGTGTATTAACTTATTGCGATTCGTTTCAGCCAATGTGCGAACTTGAATCGCAGTTCTGAGCCTAACCCGCGCAAACTGGATGACCCCGGTTTGCACATCATGCCTAAAGGTGCCTATAACGCTTTGTGTGTATTAACTTGTTGCGATTCGTTTTATCCGCTATGTGCAAACTTGAATCGCAGTTCTGAGCCTAACCCGCGCAAGCTGGATTACCGCGTTTTGCACATCATGCCTAAAAGGGCCTGTAAGACTGTGTGTATTAACTTGTTGCGATTCGTTTGAGCCGCTACGTGCAAACCTGAATCGCAGTTCTGCGCCTAATGCGCGCTTCTTGGAGTGACTCCGTTTTGCACATCATGCCTAAAGGTGCCTGTAAGGGGTTGTGTGTATTAACGCGTGGCGATTCGTTTGAGCCCCTATGTGCAAACTTGAATAGCAGTTCTGAGCCTAACCCGCGCAAGCTGGATGACCGCGTTTTGCACATCATGCTTAAAAGTGCCTGTACGGCTTTGTGTGTATTAACTTATTGCGATTCGTTTTAGCCAATGTGCGAACTTGAATCGCAGTTCTGAGCCTAATTCGCGCTACTTGGAGTGACCCCGTTTTGCACATCATGCCTAAAAGTGCCTCTAAGGCTTTGTGTGTATTAACTTGTTGCGATTCGTTTGAGCCGCTATGTGCAAACTTGAATAGCAGTTCTGAGCCTAACCCACGCAAGCTGGATGACCGCGTTTTGCACATCATGCCTAAAAGTGCCTGTACGGCTTTGTGTGTATCAACTTATTGCGATTCGTTTTAGCCAATGTGCGAACTTGAATCGCAGTTCTGAGCCTAATTCGCGCTACTTGGAGTGACTCCGTTTTGCACATCATGCCTAAAAGTGCCTGTAAGGGGTTGTGTGTATTAACGTGTTGCGATTCGTTTGAGCCGCTATGTGCAAACTTGAATAGCAGTTCTGAGCCTAACCCGCGCAAACTGGATGACCCCGGCTTGCACATCATGCCTAAAAGTGCCTATAAGGCATTGTGTGTATTAACTTGTTGCGATTCGTTTCAGCCGCTACGTGCAAACTTAAATCGCAGTTCTGAGCCTAACCCACGCAAGCTGGATGACCGCGTTTTGCACATCATGCCTAAAAGTGCCTGTAAGGCTTTGTGTGTATTAACTTATTGCGATTCGTTTTAGCCTATGTGCAAACTTGAATCGCAGTTCTGAGCCTAATTCGCGCTACTTGGAGTGAATCCGTTCTGCACATCATGCCTAAAAGTGCCTGTAAGGAGTTGTGTGTATTAACGCTTTGCGATTCGTTTGAGCCGCTATGTGCAAACTTGAATAGAAGTTCTGAGCCTAACCCGCGCAAGCTGGATGACCCCTTATTGCACATCATGCATAAAAGTGCCTATAA
This sequence comes from Amblyomma maculatum, assembly GCF_055883805.1. Taxonomy (NCBI): domain Eukaryota; kingdom Metazoa; phylum Arthropoda; class Arachnida; order Ixodida; family Ixodidae; genus Amblyomma; species Amblyomma maculatum. Next base: position 485,531,812 of record NC_139344.1, on the reverse strand, counting down.
GGCATTGTGTGTATTAACTTGTTGCGATTCGTTTGAGTCGCTATGTGGAAACTTGAATAGCAGTTCTGAGCCTAACCCGCGCAAACTGGATGACCCCGTTTTGCACATCATGCCTAAAAGTGCCTCTAAGGCTTTGTGTGTATTAACTTGTTGCGATTCGTTTCAGCCGCTACGTGCAAACTTAAATCGCAGTTCTGAGCCTAATTCGCGCAAGCTGGATGACCGCGTTTTGCACATCATGCCTAAAAGTGCCTACAGGCTTTGTGTGTATTAACTTGTTGCGATTCGTTTCAACCGCTACGTGCAAACTTAAATCGCAGTTCTGAGCCTAACCCACGCAAGCTGGATGACCGCGTTTTGCACATCATGCCTAACAGTGCCTGTAAGGCTTTGTGTGTATTAACTTGTTGCGATTCGTTTTAGCCGCTATGTGCAAACTTAATCGCAGTTCTGAGCCTAACCCACGCAAGCTGGATGACCGCCTTTTGCACATCATGCCTAAAAGTGCCTGTAAGGCTTTGTGTGTATTAACTTGTTGCGATTCGTTTGAGCCGCTATGTGCAAACTTGAATAGCAGTTCTGAGCCTAACCCGCGCAAGCTGGATGACCCCGTTTTGCACATCATGCCTAAAAGTGCCTATAAGGCTTTGTGTGTATTAACTTGTTGCGATTCGTTTCAGCCGCTAGGTGCAAACTTAAATCGCAGTTCTGAGCCTAACCCACGCAAGCTTGATGACCGCGTTTTGCACATCATGCCTAAAAGTGCCTGTACGGCTTTGTGTGTATTAACTTATTGCGATTCGTTTTTGCCAATGTGCGAACTTGAATCGCAGTTCTGAGCCTAATTCGCGCTACTTGGAGTGACTCCGTTTTGCACATCATGCCTAAAAGTGCCTGTAAGGGGTTGTGTGTATTAACTTGTTGCGATTCGTTTGAGCCGCTATGTGCAAACTTGAATAGCAGTTCTGAGCCTCACCCGCGCAAACTGGATGACCCCGGTTTGCACATCATGCCTAAAAGTGCCTATAAGGCTTTGTGTGTATTAACTTGTTGCGATTCGTTTTATCCCCTATGTGCAAACTTGAATCGCAGTTCTGAGCCTAATTCGCGCAAGCTGGATGACCGCGTATTGCACATCATGCTTAAAAGTGCCTATAAGGCATTGTGTGTATTAACTTGTTGCGATTCGTTTCAGCCGCTACGTGCAAACTTAAATCGCAGTTCTGAGCCTAACCCACGCAAGCTGGATGACCGCGTTTTGCACATCATGCCTAAAAGTGCCTGTAAGGCTTTGTGTGTATTAACTTATTGCGATTCGTTTTAGCCTATGTGCAAACTTGAATCGCAGTTCTGAGCCTAATTCGCGCAAACTGGATGACCCCGTTTTGCACATCATGCCTAAAAGTGCCTCTAAGGCTTTGTGTGTATTAACTTGTTGCGATTCGTTTGAGCCGCTATGTGCAAACTTGAATAGCAGTTCTGAGCCTAACCCACGCAAGCTGGATGACCGCGTTTTGCACATCATGCCTAAAAGTGCCTGTACGGCTTTGTGTGTATTAACTTATTGCGATTCGTTTTAGCCAATGTGCGAACTTGAATCGCAGTTCTGCGCCTAATGCGCGCTACTTGGAGTGACTCCGTTTTGCACATCATGCCTAAAAGTGCCTGTAAGGGGTTGTGTGTATTAACGCGTTGCGATTCGTTTGAGCCGCTATGTGCAAACTTGAATAGAAGTTCTGAGCCTAACCCGCGCAAGCTGGATGACCCCGTATTGCACATCATGCTTAAAAGTGCCTATAAGGCATTGTGTGAGTTCTGAGCCTAACCCACGCAAGCTGGATGACCGCATTTTGCACATCATGCCTAAAAGTGCCTGTAAGGCTTTGTGTGTATTAACTTATTGCGATTCGTTTTAGCCTATGTGCAAACTTGAATCGCAGTTCTGAGCCTAATTCGCGCTACTTGGAGTGACTCCGTTTTGCACATCATGCCTAAAAGTGCCTGTAAGGGTTTGTGTGTATTAACGTGTTGCGATTAGTTTGAGTCGCTATGTGCAAACTTGAATAGCAGTTCTGAGCCTAACCCGCGCAAACTGGATGACCCCGTTTTGCACATCATGCCTAAAAGTGCCTCTAAGGCTTTGTGTGTATTATCTTGTTGCGATTCGTTTCAGCCGCTACGTGCAAACTTAAATCGCAGTTCTGAGCCTAATTCGCGCAAGCTGGATGACCGCGTTTTGCACATCATGCCTAAAACTGCCTATAAGGCTTTGTGTGTTGCGATTCGTTTCAACCGCTACGTGCAAACTTAAATCGCAGTTCTGAGCCTAACCCACGCAAGCTGGATGACCGCGTTTTGCACATCATGCCTAACAGTGCCTGTAAGGCTTTGTGTGTATTAACTTGTTGCGATTCGTTTTAGCCGCTATGTGCAAACTTAAATCGCAGTTCTGAGCCTAACCCACGCAAGCTGGATGACCGCCTTTTGCACATCATGCCTAAAAGTGCCTGTAAGGCTTTGTGTGTATTAACTTGTTGCGATTCGTTTGAGCCGCTATGTGCAAACTTGAATTGCAGTTCTGAGCCTAACCCGCGCAAGCTGGATGACCCCGTTTTGCACATCATGCCTAAAAGTGCCTATAAGGCTTTGTGTGTATTAACATGTTGCGATTCGTTTCAGCCGCTAGGTGCAAACTTAAATCGCAGTTCTGAGCCTAACCCACGCAAGCTTGATGACCGCGTTTTGCACATCATGCCTAAAAGTGCCTGTACGGCTTTGTGTGTATTAACTTGTTGCGATTCGTTTGAGCCGCTACGTGCAAACCTGAATCGCAGTTCTGCGCCTAATGCGCGCTTCTTGGAGTGACTCCGTTTTGCACATCATGCCTAAAGGTGCCTGTAAGGGGTTGTGTGTATTAACGCGTGGCGATTCGTTTGAGCCCCTATGTGCAAACTTGAATAGCAGTTCTGAGCCTAACCCGCGCAAGCTGGATGACCGCGTTTTGCACATCATGCTTAAAAGTGCCTGTACGGCTTTGTGTGTATTAACTTATTGCGATTCGTTTTAGCCAATGTGCGAACTTGAATCGCAGTTCTGCGCCTAATGCGCGCTACTTGGAGTGACCCCGTTTTGCACATCATGCCTAAAAGTGCCTGTAAGGGGTTGTGTGTATTAACGCGTTGCGATTCGTTTGAGCCGCTATGTGCAAACTTGAATATCAGTTCTGAGCCTAACCCGCGCAAGCTGGATGACCCCTTATTGCACATCATGCTTAAAAGTGCCTATAAGGCATTGTGTGTATTAACTTGTTGCGATACGTTTCAGCCGCTACGTGCAAACTTAAATCGCAGTTCTGAGCCTAACCCACGCAAGCTGGATGACCCCGGTTTGCACATCATGCCTAAAAGTGCCTATAAGGCTTTGTGTGTATTAACTTGTTGCGATTCCTTTGAGCCGCTACGTGCAAACTTGAATCGCAGTTCTGAGCCTAATTCGCGCTACTTGGAGTGAATCCGTTCTGCACATCATGCCTAAAAGTGCCTGTAAGGAGTTGTGTGTATTAACGCTTTGCGATTCGTTTGAGCCGCTATGTGCAAACTTGAATAGAAGTTCTGAGCCTAACCCGCGCAAGCTGGATGACCCCTTATTGCACATCATGCATAAAAGTGCCTATAAGGCATTGTGTGTATTAACACTTTGCGATTCGTTTGAGCCGCTATGTGCAAACTTGAATAGAAGTTCTGAGCCTAACCCGCGCAAGCTGGATGACCCCTTATTGCACATCATGCATAAAAGTGCCTATAAGGCATTGTGTGTATTAACTTGTTGCGATTCGTTTGAGTCGCTATGTGCAAACTTGAATAGCAGTTCTGAGCCTAACCCGCGCAAACTGGATGACCCCGTTTTGCACTTCATGCCTAAAAGTGCCTCTAAGGCTTTGTGTGTATTAACTTGTTGCGATTCGTTTCAGCCGCTACGTGCAAACTTAAATCGCAGTTCTGAGCCTAATTCGCGCAAGCTGGATGACCGCGTTTTGCACATCATGCCTAAAAGTGCCTGTAAGGCTTTGTGTGTATTAACTTGTTGCGATTCGTTTCAACCGCTACGTGCAAACTTAAATCGCAGTTCTGAGCCTAACCCACGCAAGCTGGATGACCGCGTTTTGCACATCATGCCTAAAAGTGCCTGTAAGGGGTTGTGTGTATTAACTTGTTGCGATTCGTTTGAGCCGCTATGTGCAAACTTGAATAGCAGTTCTGAGCCTCACCCGCGCAAACTGGATGACCCCGGTTTGCACATCATGCCTAAAAGTGCCTATAAGGCTTTGTGTGTATTAACTTGTTGCGATTCGTTTTATCCGCTATGTGCAAACTTGAATCGCAGTTCTGAGCCTAATTCGCGCAAGCTGGATGACCGCGTATTGCACATCATGCTTAAAAGTGCCTATAAGGCATTGTGTGTATTAACTTGTTGCGATTCGTTTCAGCCGCTACGTGCAAACTTAAATCGCAGTTCTGAGCCTAACCCACGCAAGCTGGATGACCGCGTTTTGCACATCATGCCTAAAAGTGCCTGTAAGGCTTTGTGTGTATTAACTTATTGCGATTCGTTTTAGCCTATGTGCAAACTTGAATCGCAGTTCTGAGCCTAATTCGCGCAAACTGGATGACCCCGTTTTGCACATCATGCCTAAAAGTGCCTCTAAGGCTTTGTGTGTATTAACTTGTTGCGATTCGTTCGAGCCGCTATGTGCAAACTTGAATAGCAGTTCTGAGCCTAACCCACGCAAGCTGGATGACCGCGTTTTGCACATCATGCCTAAAAGTGCCTGTACGGCTTTGTGTGTATTAACTTATTGCGATTCGTTTTAGCCAATGTGCGAACTTGAATCGCAGTTCTGAGCCTAATTCGCGCTACTTGGAGTGACTCCGTTTTGCACATCATGCCTAAAAGTGCCTGTAAGGGGTTGTGTGTATTAACTTGTTGCGATTCGTTTGAGCCGCTATGTGCAAACTTGAATAGCAGTTCTGAGCCTAACCCGCGCAAACTGGATGACCCCGGTTTGCACATCATGCCTAAAGGTGCCTATAAGGCTTTGTGTGTATTAACTTGTTGCGATTCGTTTTATCCGCTATGTGCAAACTTGAATCGCAGTTCTGAGCCTAACCCGCGCAAGCTGGATTACCGCGTTTTGCACATCATGCCTAAAAGGGCCTGTAAGACTTTGTGTGTATTAACTTGTTGCGATTCGTTGAGCCGCTACGTGCAAACCTGAATCGCAGTTCTGCGCCTAATGCGCGCTTCTTGGAGTGACTCCGTTTTGCACATCATGCCTAAAAGTGCCTGTAAGGGGTTGTGTGTATTAACGCGTTGCGATTCGTTTGAGCCGCTATGTGCAAACTTGAATAGCAGTTCTGAGCCTAACCCGCGCAAGCTGGATGACCGCGTTTTGCACATCATGCCTAAAAGTGCCTGTACGGCTTTGTGTGTATTAACTTATTGCGATTCGTTTTAGCCAATGTGCGAACTTGAATCGCAGTTCTGAGCCTAATTCGCGCTACTTGGAGTGACTCCGTTTTGCACATCATGCCTAAAAGTGCCTGTAAGGGGTTGTGTGTATTAACGCGTTGCGATTCGTTTGAGCCACTATGTGCAAACTTGAATAGAAGTTCTGAGCCTAACCCGCGCAAGCTGGATGACCCCGTATTGCACATCATGCTTAAAAGTGCCTATAAGGCATTGTGTGTATTAACTTGTTGCGATTCGTTTCAGCCGCTACGTGCAAACTTAAATCGCAGTTCTGAGCCTAACCCACGCAAGCTGGATGACCGCGTTTTGCACATCATGCCTAAAAGTGCCTGTAAGGCTTTGTGTGTATTAACTTATTGCGATTCGTTTTAGCCTATGTGCAAACTTGAATCGCAGTTCTGAGCCTAATTCGCGCAAACTGGATGATCCCGTTTTGCACATCATGCCTAAAAGTGCCTCTAAGGCTTTGTGTGTATTAACTTGTTGCGATTCGTTTCAGCCGCTACGTGCAAACTTAAATCGCAGTTCTGAGCCTAACCCACGCAAGCTGGATGACCGCATTTTGCACATCATGCCTAAAAGTGCCTGTAAGGCTTTGTGTGTATTAACTTATTGCGATTCGTTTTAGCCTATGTGCAAACTTGAATCGCAGTTCTGAGCCTAATTCGCGCTACTTGGAGTGACTCCGTTTTGCACATCATGCCTAAAAGTGCCTGTAAGGGTTTGTGTGTATTAACGTGTTGCGATTAGTTTGAGTCGCTATGTGCAAACTTGAATAGCGGTTCTGAGCCTAACCCGCGCAAACAGGATGACCCCGTTTTGCACATCATGCCTAAAAGTGCCTCTAAGGCTTTGTGTGTATTATCTTGTTGCGATTCGTTTCAGCCGCTACGTGCAAACTTAAATCGCAGTTCTGAGCCTAATTCGCGCAAGCTGGATGACCGCGTTTTGCACATCATGCCTAAAACTGCCTATAAGGCTTTGTGTGTTGCGATTCGTTTCAACCGCTACGTGCAAACTTAAATCGCAGTTCTGAGCCTAACCCACGCAAGCTGGATGACCGCGTTTTGCACATCATGCCTAACAGTGCCTGTAAGGCTTTGTGTGTATTAACTTGTTGCGATTCGTTTTAGCCGCTATGTGCAAACTTAAATCGCAGTTCTGAGCCTAACCCACGCAAGCTGGATGACCGCCTTTTGCACATCATGCCTAAAAGTGCCTGTAAGGCTTTGTGTGTATTAACTTGTTGCGATTCGTTTGAGCCGCTATGTGCAAACTTGAATAGCAGTTCTGAGCCTAACTCGCGCAAGCTGGATGACCCCGTTTTGCACATCATGCCTAAAAGTGCCTATAAGGCTTTGTGTGTTGCGATTCGTTTCAACCGCTACGTGCAAACTTAAATCGCAGTTCTGAGCCTAACCCACGCAAGCTGGATGACCGCGTTTTGCACATCATGCCTAACAGTGCCTGTAAGGCTTTGTGTGTATTAACATGTTGCGATTCGTTTCAGCCGCTAGGTGAAAACTTAAATCGCAGTTCTGAGCCTAACCCACGCAAGCTTGATGACCGCGTTTTGCACATCATGCCTAAAAGTGCCTGTACGGCTTTGTGTGTATTAACTTATTGCGATTCGTTTCAGCCAATGTGCGAACTTGAATCGCAGTTCTGAGCCTAATTCGCGCTACTTGGAGTGACTCCGTTTTGCACATCATGCCTAAAAGTGCCTGTAAGGGGTTGTGTGTATTAACGTGTTGCGATTAGTTTGAGTCGCTATGTGCAAACTTGAATAGCAGTTCTGAGCCTAACCCGCGCAAACTGGATGATCCCGTTTTGCACATCATGCCTAAAAGTGCCTATAAGGCTTTGTGTGTATTAACTTATTGCGATTCGTTTTAGCCTATGTGCAAACTTGAATCGCAGTTCTGAGCCTAATTCGCGCTACTTGGAGTGAATCCGTTTTGCACATCATGCCTAAAAGTGCCTGTAAGGGTTTGTGTGTATTAACGTGTTGCGATTAGTTTGAGTCGCTATGTGCAAACTTGAATAGCAGTTCTGAGCCTAACCCGCGCAAACTGGATGACCCCGTTTTGCACATCATGCCTAACAGTGCCTGTAAGGCTTTGTGTGTATTAACTTGTTGCGATTCGTTTTAGCCGCTATGTGCAAACTTAAATCACAGTTCTGAGCCTAACCCACGCAAGCTGGATGACCGCCTTTTGCACATCATGCCTAAAAGTGCCTGTAAGATTTTGTGTGTATTAACTTGTTGCGATTCGTTTGAGCCGCTATGTGCAAACTTGAATAGCAGTTCTGAGCCTAACCCGCGCAAGCTGGATGACCCCGTTTTGCACATCATGCCTAAATGTGCCTATAATGCTTTGTGTGCATTAACTTGTTGCGATTCGTTTGAGCCGCTACGTGCAAACCTGAATCGCAGTTCTGCGCCTAATGCGCGCTTCTTGGAGTGACTCCGTTTTGCACATCATGCCTAAAAGTGCCTGTAAGGGGTTGTGTGTATTAACTTGTTGCGATTCGTTTGAGCCGCTATGTGCAAACTTGAATAGCAGTTCTGAGCCTAACCCGCGCAAACTGGATGACCTCGGTTTGCACATCATGCCTAAAGGTGCCTATAAGGCTTTGTGTGTATTAACTTGTTGCGATTCGTTTTATCCGCTATGTGCAAACTTGAATCGCAGTTCTGAGCCTAACCCGCGCAAGCTGGATTACCGCGTTTTGCACATCATGCCTAAAAGGGCCTGTAAGACTTTGTGTGTATTAACTTGTTGCGATTCGTTTGAGCCGCTACGTGCAAACCTGAATAGCAGTTCTGCGCCTAATGCGCGCTTCTTGGAGTGACTCCGTTTTGCACATCATGCCTAAAAGTGCCTGTAAGGGGTTGTGTGTATTAACGCGTTGCGATTCGTTTGAGCCGCTATGTGCAAACTTGAATAGCAGTTCTGAGCCTAACCCGCGCAAGCTGGATGACCGCGTTTTGCACATCATGCCTAAAAGTGCCTGTACGGCTTTGTGTGTATTAACTTATTGCGATTCGTTTTAGCCAATGTGCGAACTTGAATCGCAGTTCTGAGCCTAATTCGCGCTACTTGGAGTGACTCCGTTTTGCACATCATGCCTAAAAGTGCCTGTAAGGGGTTGCGTGTATTAACGTGTTGCGATTCGTTTGAGCCGCTATGTGCAAACTTGAATAGCAGTTCTGAGCCTAACCCGCGCAAACTGGATGACCCCGGTTAGCACATCATGCCTAAAAGTGCCTATAAGGCTTTGTGTGTATTAACTTGTTGCGATTCGTTTTATCCGCTATGTGCAAACTTGAATCGCAGTTCTGAGCCTAACCCGCGCAAGCTGGATTACCGCGTTTTGCACATCATGCCTAAAAGGGCCTGTAAGACTTTGTGTGTATTAACTTGTTGCGATTCGTTTGAGCCGCTACGTGCAAACTTGAATCGCAGTTCTGCGCATAATGCGCGCTACTTGGAGTGACTCCGTTTTGCACATCGTGCCTAAAAGTGCCTGTAAGGGGTTGTGTGTATTAACGTGTTGCGATTCGTTTGAGCCGCTATGTGCAAACTTGAATAGCAGTTCTGAGCCTAACCCGCGCAAACTGGATGACCCCGGTTTGCACATCATGCCTAAAAGTGCCTATAAGGCTTTGTGTGTATTAACTTGTTGCGATTCGTTTGAGCTGCTACGTGCAAACTTGAATCGCAGTTCTGCGCCTAATGCGCGCTACTTGGAGTGAACCCGTTTTGCACATCATGCCTAAATGTGCCTGTAAGGGGTTGTGTGTATTAACGCGTTGCGATTCGTTTGAGCCGCTATGTGCAAACTTGAATATCAGTTCTGAGCCTAACCCGCGCAAGCTGGATGACCCCGTATTGCACATCATGCTTAAAAGTGCCTATAAGGCATTGTGTGTATTAACTTGTTGCGATACGTTTCAGCCGCTACGTGCAAACTTAAATCGCAGTTCTGAGCCTAACCCACGCAAGCTGGATGACCCCGGTTTGCACATCATGCCTAAAAGTGCCTATAAGGCTTTGTGTGTATTAACTTATTGCGATTCGTTTTAGCCTATGTGCAAACTTGAATCGCAGTTCTGAGCCTAATTCGCGCTACTTGGAGTGAATCCGTTTTGCACATCATGCCTAAAAGTGCCTGTAAGGGTTTGTGTGTATTAACGTGTTGCGATTAGTTTGAGTCGCTATGTGCAAACTTGAATAGCAGTTCTGAGCCTAACCCGCGCAAACTGGATGACCCCGTTTTGCACATCATGCCTAACAGTGCCTGTAAGGCTTTGTGTGTATTAACTTGTTGCGATTCGTTTTAGCCGCTATGTGCAAACTTAAATCGCAGTTCTGAGCCTAACCCACGCAAGCTGGATGACCGCCTTTTGCACATCATGCCTAAAAGTGCCTGTAAGATTTTGTGTGTATTAACTTGTTGCGATTCGTTTGAGCCGCTATGTGCAAACTTGAATAGCAGTTCTGAGCCTAACCCGCGCAAGCTGGATGACCCCGTTTTGCACATCATGCCTAAAAGTGCCTATAATGCTTTGTGTGTATTAACTTGTTGCGATTCGTTTGAGCCGCTACGTGCAAACCTGAATCGCAGTTCTGCGCCTAATGCGCGCTTCTTGGAGTGACTCCGTTTTGCACATCATGCCTAAAAGTGCCTGTAAGGGGTTGTGTGTATTAACTTGTTGCGATTCGTTTGAGCCGCTATGTGCAAACTTGAATAGCAGTTCTGAGCCTAACCCGCGCAAACTGGATGACCTCGGTTTGCACATCATGCCTAAAGGTGCCTATAAGGCTTTGTGTGTATTAACTTATTGCGATTCGTTTTAGCCTATGTGCAAACTTGAATCGCAGTTCTGAGCCTAATTCGCGCTACTTGGAGTGAATCCGTTTTGCACATCATGCCTAAAAGTGCCTGTAAGGGTTTGTGTGTATTAACGTGTTGCGATTAGTTTGAGTCGCTATGTGCAAACTTGAATAGCAGTTCTGAGCCTAACCCGCGCAAACTGGATGACCCCGTTTTGCACATCATGCCTAACAGTGCCTGTACGGCTTTGTGTGTATTAACTTATTGCGATTCGTTTTAGCCAATGTGCGAACTTGAATCGCAGTTCTGAGCCTAATTCGCGCTACTTGGAGTGACTCCGTTTTGCACATCATGCCTAAAAGTGCCTGTAAGGGGTTGCGTGTATTAACGTGTTGCGATTCGTTTGAGCCGCTATGTGCAAACTTGAATAGCAGTTCTGAGCCTAACCCGCGCAAACTGGATGACCCCGGTTAGCACATCATGCCTAAAAGTGCCTATAAGGCTTTGTGTGCATTAACTTGTTGCGATTCGTTTTATCCGCTATGTGCAAACTTGAATCGCAGTTCTGAGCCTAACCCGCGCAAGCTGGATTACCGCGTTTTGCACATCATGCCTAAAAGGGCCTGTAAGACTTTGTGTGTATTAACTTGTTGCGATTCGTTTGAGCCGCTACGTGCAAACTTGAATCGCAGTTCTGCGCCTAATGCGCGCTACTTGGAGTGAACCCGTTTTGCACATCGTGCCTAAAAGTGCCTGTAAGGGGTTGTGTGTATTAACGCGTTGCGATTCGTTTGAGCCGCTATGTGCAAACTTGAATATCAGTTCTGAGCCTAACCCGCGCAAGCTGGATGACCCCGTATTGCACATCATGCTTAAAAGTGCCTATAAGGCATTGTGTGTATTAACTTGTTGCGATACGTTTCAGCCGCTACGTGCAAACTTAAATCGCAGTTCTGAGCCTAACCCACGCAAGCTGGATGACCCCGGTTTGCACATCATGCCTAAAAGTGCCTATAAGGCTTTGTGTGTATTAACTTATTGCGATTCGTTTTAGCCTATGTGCAAACTTGAATCGCAGTTCTGAGCCTAATTCGCGCTACTTGGAGTGAATCCGTTTTGCACATCATGCCTAAAAGTGCCTGTAAGGGTTTGTGTGTATTAACGTGTTGCGATTAGTTTGAGTCGCTATGTGCAAACTTGAATAGCAGTTCTGAGCCTAACCCGCGCAAACTGGATGACCCCGTTTTGCACATCATGCCTAAAAGTGCCTCTAAGGCTTTGTGTGTATTATCTTGTTGCGATTCGTTTCAGCCGCTACGTGCAAACTTAAATCGCAGTTCTGAGCCTAATTCGCGCAAGCTGGATGACCGCGTTTTGCACATCATGCCTAAAACTGCCTATAAGGCTTTGTGTGTTGCGATTCGTTTCAACCGCTACGTGCAAACTTAAATCGCAGTTCTGAGCCTAACCCACGCAAGCTGGATGACCGCGTTTTGCACATCATGCCTAACAGTGCCTGTAAGGCTTTGTGTGTATTAACTTGTTGCGATTCGTTTTAGCCGCTATGTGCAAACTTAAATCGCAGTTCTGAGCCTAACCCACGCAAGCTGGATGACCGCCTTTTGCACATCATGCCTAAAAGTGCCTGTAAGGCTTTGTGTGTATTAACTTGTTGCGATTCGTTTGAGCCGCTATGTGCAAACTTGAATAGCAGTTCTGAGCCTAACCCGCGCAAGCTGGATGACCCCGTTTTGCACATCATGCCTAAAAGTGCCTATAAGGCTTTGTGTGTATTAACATGTTGCGATTCGTTTCAGCCGCTAGGTGCAAACTTAAATCGCAGTTCTGAGCCTAACCCACGCAAGCTTGATGACCGCGTTTTGCACATCATGCCTAAAAGTGCCTGTACGGCTTTGTGTGTATTAACTTATTGCGATTCGTTTCAGCCAATGTGCGAACTTGAATCGCAGTTCTGAGCCTAATTCGCGCTACTTGGAGTGACTCCGTTTTGCACATCATGCCTAAAAGTGCCTGTAAGGGGTTGTGTGTATTAACTTGTTGCGATTCGTTTGAGCCGCTATGTGCAAACTTGAATAGCAGTTCTGAGCCTAACCCGCGCAAACTGGATGACCCCGGTTTGCACATCATGCCTAAAGGTGCCTATAAGGCTTTGTGTGTATTAACTTGTTGCGATTCGTTTTATCCGCTATGTGCAAACTTGAATCGCAGTTCTGAGCCTAACCCGCGCAAGCTGGATTACCGCGTTTTGCACATCATGCCTAAAAGGGCCTGTAAGACTTTGTGTGTATTAACTTGTTGCGATTCGTTGAGCCGCTACGTGCAAACCTGAATCGCAGTTCTGCGCCTAATGCGCGCTTCTTGGAGTGACTCCGTTTTGCACATCATGCCTAAAAGTGCCTGTAAGGGGTTGTGTGTATTAACGCGTTGCGATTCGTTTGAGCCGCTATGTGCAAACTTGAATAGCAGTTCTGAGCCTAACCCGCGCAAGCTGGATGACCGCGTTTTGCACATCATGCCTAAAAGTGCCTGTACGGCTTTGTGTGTATTAACTTATTGCGATTCGTTTTAGCCAATGTGCGAACTTGAATCGCAGTTCTGAGCCTAATTCGCGCTACTTGGAGTGACTCCGTTTTGCACATCATGCCTAAAAGTGCCTGTAAGGGGTTGTGTGTATTAACGCGTTGCGATTCGTTTGAGCCGCTATGTGCAAACTTGAATAGAAGTTCTGAGCCTAACCCGCGCAAGCTGGATGACCCCGTATTGCACATCATGCTTAAAAGTGCCTATAAGGCATTGTGTGTATTAACTTGTTGCGATTCGTTTCAGCCGCTACGTGCAAACTTAAATCGCAGTTCTGAGCCTAACCCACGCAAGCTGGATGACCGCGTTTTGCACATCATGCCTAAAAGTGCCTGTAAGGCTTTGTGTGTATTAACTTATTGCGATTCGTTTTAGCCTATGTGCAAACTTGAATCGCAGTTCTGAGCCTAATTCGCGCAAACTGGATGACCCCGTTTTGCACATCATGCCTAAAAGTGCCTCTAAGGCTTTGTGTGTATTAACTTGTTGCGATTCGTTTGAGCCGCTATGTGCAAACTTGAATAGCAGTTCTGAGCCTAACCCACGCAAGCTGGATGACCGCGTTTTGCACATCATGCCTAAAAGTGCCTGTACGGCTTTGTGTGTATTAACTTATTGCGATTCGTTTTAGCCAATGTGCGAACTTGAATCGCAGTTCTGCGCCTAATGCGCGCTACTTGGAGTGACTCCGTTTTGCACATCATGCCTAAAAGTGCCTGTAAGGGGTTGTGTGTATTAACGCGTTGCGATTCGTTTGAGCCGCTATGTGCAAACTTGAATAGAAGTTCTGAGCCTAACCCGCGCAAGCTGGATGACCCCGTATTGCACATCATGCTTAAAAGTGCCTATAAGGCATTGTGTGTATTAACTTGTTGCGATTCGTTTCAGCCGCTACGTGCAAACTTAAATCGCAGTTCTGAGCCTAACCCACGCAAGCTGGATGACAGCGTTTTGCACATCATGCCTAAAACTGCCTATAAGGCTTTGTGTGTTGCGATTCGTTTCAACCGCTACGTGCAAACTTAAATCGCAGTTCTGAGCCTAACCCACGCAAGCTGGATGACCGCGTTTTGCACATCATGCCTAACAGTGCCTGTAAGGCTTTGTGTGTATTAACTTGTTGCGATTCGTTTTAGCCGCTATGTGCAAACTTAAATCGCAGTTCTGAGCCTAACCCACGCAAGCTGGATGACCGCCTTTTGCACATCATGCCTAAAAGTGCCTGTAAGGCTTTGTGTGTATTAACTTGTTGCGATTCGTTTGAGCCGCTATGTGCAAACTTGAATAGCAGTTCTGAGCCTAACTCGCGCAAGCTGGGTGACCCCGTTTTGCACATCATGCCTAAAAGTGCCTATAAGGCTTTGTGTGTATTAACATGTTGCGATTCGTTTCAGCCGCTAGGTGCAAACTTAAATCGCAGTTCTGAGCCTAACCCACGCAAGCTTGATGACCGCGTTTTGCACATCATGCCTAAAAGTGCCTGTACGGCTTTGTGTGTATTAACTTATTGCGATTCGTTTCAGCCAATGTGCGAACTTGAATCGCAGTTCTGAGCCTAATTCGCGCTACTTGGAGTGACTCCGTTTTGCACATCATGCCTAAAAGTGCCTGTAAGGGGTTGTGTGTATTAACTTGTTGCGATTCGTTTGAGCCGCTATGTGCAAACTTGAATAGCAGTTCTGAGCCTAACCCGCGCAAACTGGATGACCCCGGTTTGCACATCATGCCTAAAGGTGCCTATAAGGCTTTGTGTGTATTAACTTGTTGCGATTCGTTTTATCCGCTATGTGCAAACTTGAATCGCAGTTCTGAGCCTAACCCGCGCAAGCTGGATTACCGCGTTTTGCACATCATGCCTAAAAGGGCCTGTAAGACTTTGTGTGTATTAACTTGTTGCGATTCGTTGAGCCGCTAAGTGCAAACCTGAATCGCATTTCTGCGCCTAATGCGCGCTTCTTGGAGTGACTCCGTTTTGCACATCATGCCTAAAAGTGCCTGTAAGGGGTTGTGTGTATTAACGCGTTGCGATTCGTTTGAGCCGCTATGTGCAAACTTGAATAGCAGTTCTGAGCCTAACCCGCGCAAGCTGGATGACCGCGTTTTGCACATCATGCCTAAAAGTGCCTGTACGGCTTTGTGTGTATTAACTTATTGCGATTCGTTTTAGCCAATGTGCGAACTTGAATCGCAGTTCTGAGCCTAATTCGCGCTACTTGGAGTGACTCCGTTTTGCACATCATGCCTAAAAGTGCCTGTAAGGGGTTGCGTGTATTAACGTGTTGCGATTCGTTTGAGCCGCTATGTGCAAACTTGAATAGCAGTTCTGAGCCTAACCCGCGCAAACTGGATGACCCCGGTTAGCACATCATGCCTAAAAGTGCCTATAAGGCTTTGTGTGTATTAACTTGTTGCGATTCGTTTTATCCGCTATGTGCAAATTTGAATCGCAGTTCTGAGCCTAACCCGCGCAAGCTGGATTACCGCGTTTTGCACATCATGCCTAAAAGGGCCTGTAAGACTTTGTGTGTATTAACTTGTTGCGATTCGTTTGAGCCGCTACGTGCAAACTTGAATCGCAGTTCTGCGCATAATGCGCGCTACTTGGAGTGACTCCGTTTTGCACATCGTGCCTAAAAGTGCCTGTAAGGGGTTGTGTGTATTAACGTGTTGCGATTCGTTTGAGCCGCTATGTGCAAACTTGAATAGCAGTTCTGAGCCTAACCCGCGCAAACTGGATGACCCCGGTTTGCACATCATGCCTAAAAGTGCCTATAAGGCTTTGTGTGTATTAACTTGTTGCGATTCGTTTGAGCCGCTACGTGCAAACTTGAATCGCAGTTCTGCGCCTAATGCGCGCTACTTGGAGTGAACCCGTTTTGCACATCATGCCTAAAAGTGCCTGTAAGGGGTTGTGTGTAATAACGCGTTGCGATTCGTTTGAGCCGCTATGTGCAAACTTGAATATCAGTTCTGAGCCTAACCCGCGCAAGCTGGATGACCCCGTATTGCACATCATGCTTAAAAGTGCCTATAAGGCATTGTGTGTATTAACTTGTTGCGATACGTTTCAGCCGCTACGTGCAAACTTAAATCGCAGTTCTGAGCCTAACCCACGCAAGCTGGATGACCCCGGTTTGCACATCATGCCTAAAAGTGCCTCTAAGGCTTTGTGTGTATTAACTTATTGCGATTCGTTTTAGCCTATGTGCAAACTTGAATCGCAGTTCTGAGCCTAATTCGCGCTACTTGGAGTGAATCCGTTTTGCACATCATGCCTAAAAGTGCCTGTAAGGGTTTGTGTGTATTAACGTGTTGCGATTAGTTTGAGTCGCTATGTGCAAACTTGAATAGCAGTTCTGAGCCTAACCCGCGCAAACTGGATGACCCCGTTTTGCACATCATGCCTAACAGTGCCTGTAAGGCTTTGTGTGTATGAACTTGTTGCGATTCGTTTTAGCCGCTATGTGCAAACTTAAATCGCAGTTCTGAGCCTAACCCACGCAAGCTGGATGACCGCCTTTTGCACATCATGCCTAAAAGTGCCTGTAAGATTTTGTGTGTATTAACTTGTTGCGATTCGTTTGAGCCGCTATGTGCAAACTTGAATAGCAGTTCTGAGCCTAACCCGCGCAAGCTGGATGACCCCGTTTTGCACATCATGCCTAAAAGTGCCTATAATGCTTTGTGTGTATTAACTTGTTGCGATTCGTTTGAGCCGCTACGTGCAAACCTGAATCGCAGTCCTGCGCCTAATGCGCGCTTCTTGGAGTGACTCCGTTTTGCACATCATGCCTAAAAGTGCCTGTAAGGGGTTGTGTGTATTAACTTGTTGCGATTCGTTTGAGCCGCTATGTGCAAACTTGAATAGCAGTTCTGAGCCTAACCCGCGCAAACTGGATGACCTCGGTTTGCACATCATGCCTAAAGGTGCCTATAAGGCTTTGTGTGTATTAACTTGTTGCGATTCGTTTTATCCGCTATGTGCAAACTTGAATCGCAGTTCTGAGCCTAACCCGCGCAAGCTGGATTACCGCGTTTTGCACATCATGCCTAAAAGGGCCTGTAAGACTTTGTGTGTATTAACTTGTTGCGATTCGTTTGAGCCGCTACGTGCAAACCTGAATCGCAGTTCTGCGCCTAATGCGCGCTTCTTGGAGTGACTCCGTTTTGCACATCATGCCTAAAAGTGCCTGTAAGGGGTTGTGTGTATTAACGCGTTGCGATTCGTTTGAGCCGCTATGTGCAAACTTGAATAGCAGTTCTGAGCCTAACCCGCGCAAGCTGGATGACCGCGTTTTGCACATCATGCCTAAAAGTGCCTGTACGGCTTTGTGTGTATTAACTTATTGCGATTCGTTTTAGCCAATGTGCGAACTTGAATCGCAGTTCTGAGCCTAATTCGCGCTACTTGGAGTGACTCCGTTTTGCACATCATGCCTAAAAGTGCCTGTAAGGGGTTGCGTGTATTAACGTGTAGCGATTCGTTTGAGCCGCTATGTGCAAACTTGAATAGCAGTTCTGAGCCTAACCCGCGCAAACTGGATGACCCCGGTTAGCACATCATGCCTAAAAGTGCCTATAAGGCTTTGTGTGTATTAACTTGTTGCGATTCGTTTTATCCGCTATGTGCAAACTTGAATCGCAGTTCTGAGCCTAACCCGCGCAAGCTGGATTACCGCGTTTTGCACATCATGCCTAAAAGGGCCTGTAAGACTTTGTGTGTATTAACTTGTTGCGATTCGTTTGAGCCGCTACTTGCAAACTTGAATCGCAGTTCTGCGCATAATGCGCGCTACTTGGAGTGACTCCGTTTTGCACATCGTGCCTAAAAGTGCCTGTAAGGGGTTGTGTGTATTAACGTGTTGCGATTCGTTTGAGCCGCTATGTGCAAACTTGAATAGCAGTTCTGAGCCTAACCCGCGCAAACTGGATGACCCCGGTTTGCACATCATGCCTAAAAGTGCCTATAAGGCTTTGTGTGTATTAACTTGTTGCGATTCGTTTGAGCCGCTACGTGCAAACTTGAATCGCAGTTCTGCGCCTAATGCGCGCTACTTGGAGTGAACCCGTTTTGCACATCATGCCTAAAAGTGCCTGTAAGGGGTTGTGTGTATTAGAGCCGCTATGTGCAAACTTGAATATCAGTTCTGAGCCTAACCCGCGCAAGCTGGATGACCCCGTATTGCACATCATGCTTAAAAGTGCCTATAAGGCATTGTGTGTATTAACTTGTTGCGATACGTTTCAGCCGCTACGTGCAAACTTAAATCGCAGTTCTGAGCCTAACCCACGCAAGCTGGATGACCCCGGTTTGCACATCATGCCTAAAAGTGTCTATAAGGCTTTGTGTGTATTAACTTATTGCGATTCGTTTTAGCCTATGTGCAAACTTGAATCGCAGTTCTGAGCCTAATTCGCGCTACTTGGAGTGAATCCGTTTTGCACATCATGCCTAAAAGTGCCTGTAAGGGTTTGTGTGTATTAACGTGTTGCGATTAGTTTGAGTCGCTATGTGCAAACTTGAATAGCAGTTCTGAGCCTAACCCGCGCAAACTGGATGACCCCGTTTTGCACATCATGCCTAACAGTGCCTGTAAGGCTTTGTGTGTATTAACTTGTTGCGATTCGTTTTAGCCGCTATGTGCAAACTTAAATCGCATTTCTGAGCCTAACCCACGCAAGCTGGATGACCGCCTTTTGCACATCATGCCTAAAAGTGCCTGTAAGGCTTTGTGTGTAATAACTTGTTGCGATTCGTTTGAGCCGCTATGTGCAAACTTGAATAGCAGTTCTGAGCCTAACCCGCGCAAGCTGGATGACCCCGTTTTGCACATCATGCCTAAAAGTGCCTATAAGGCTTTGTGTGTATTAACTTGTTGCGATTCGTTTGAGCCGCTACGTGCAAACCTGAATCGCAGTTCTGCGCCTAAGGCGCGCTTCTTGGAGTGACTCCGTTTTGCACATCATGCCTAAAAGTGCCTGTAAGGGGTGGTGTGTATTAACGCGTTGCGATTCGTTTGAGCCGCTATGTGCAAACTTGAATAGCAGTTCTGAGCCTAACCCGGGCAAGCTGGATGACTGCGTTTTGCATATCATGCCTAAAAGTGCCTGTACGGCTTTGTGTGTATTAACTTATTGCGATTCGTTTTAGCCAATGTGCGAACTTGAATCGCAGTTCTGAGCCTAATTCGCGCTACTTGGAGTGACTCCGTTTTGCACATCATGCCTAAAAGTGCCTGTAAGGGGTTGCGTGTATTAACGTGTTGCGATTCGTTTGAGCCGCTATGTGCAAACTTGAATAGCAGTTCTGAGCCTAACCCGCGCAAACTGGATGATTTCGGTTTGCACATCATGCCTAAAAGTGCCTATAAGGCTTTGTGTGTATTAACTTGTTGCGATTCGTTTTAGCCGCTATGTGCAAACTTGAATCGCAGTTCTGAGCCTAACCCGCGCAAGCTGGATTACCTGCACATCATGCCTAAAAGGGCCTGTAAGACTTTGTGTGTATTAACTTGTTGCGATTCGTTTGAGCCGCTACGTGCAAACTTGAATCGCAGTTCTGCGCCTAATGCGCGCTACTTGGAGTGACTCCGTTTTGCACATCATGCCTAAAAGTGCCTGTAAGGGGTTGTGTGTATTAACGCGTTGCGATGCGTTTGAGCCGCTACGTGCAAACTTGAATAGCAGTTCTGAGCCTAACCCGCGCAAACTGGATGACCCCGTTTTGCACATTATGCCTAAAAGTGCCTCTAAGGCTTTGTGTGTATTAACTTGTTGCGATTCGTTTGAGCCGCTACGTGCAAACTTGAATCGCAGTTCTGCGCCTAATGCGCGCTACTTGGAGTGACTCCGTTTTGCACATCATGCCTAAAGGTGCCTGTAAGGGGTTGTGTGTATTAACGCGTTGCGATTTGTTTGAGCCGCTATTTGCAAACTTGAATAGCAGTTCTGAGCCTAACCCGCGCAAGCTGGATGACCCCGTATTGCACATCATGCTTAAAAGTGCCTATAAGGCATTGCGTGTATTAACTTGTTGCGATTCGTTTCAGCCGCTACGTGCAAACTTAAATCGCAGTTCTGAGCCTAACCCACGCAAGCTGGATGACCGCGTTTTGCACATCATGCCTAAAAGTGCCTGTAAGGCTCTGTGTGCATTAACTTATTGCGATTCGTTTTAGCCTATGTGCGAACTTGAATCGCAGTTCTGAGCCTAATTCGCGCTACTTGGAGTGACTCCGTTTTGCACATCATGCCTAAAAGTGCCTGTAAGGGGTTGTGTGTATTAACGTGTTGCGATTCGTTTGAGCGTTATGTGCAAACTTGAATAGCAGTTCTGAGCCTAACCCGCGCAAACTGGATGACCCCGTTTTGCACATCATGCCTAAAAGTGCCTCTAAGGCTTTGTGTGTATTAACTTGTTGCGATTCGTTTGAGCCGCTATGTGCAAACTTGAATAGCAGTTCTGAGCCTAACCCGCGCAAGCTGGATGACCCCGTATTGCACATCAAGCCTAAAAGTGCCTACAAGGCTTTGTGTGTATTAACTTGTTGCGATTCGTTTTAGCCGCTATGTGCAAACTTGAATCGCATTTCTGAGCCTAACCCGCGCAAGCTGGATTACCGCGTTTTGCACATCATGCCTAAAAGCGCCTGTAAGACTTTGTGTGTATTAACTTGTTGCGATTCGTTTGAGCCGCTACGTGCAAACTTGAATCGCTGTTCTGCGCCTAATGCGCGCTACTTGGAGTGACTCCGTTTTGCACATCATGCCTAAAAGTGCCTGTAAGGGGTTGTGTGTATTAACGTGTTGCGATTCGTTTGAGCCGCTATGTGCAAACTTGAATAGCAGTTCTGAGCCTAACCCGCGCAAACTGGATGACCCCGTTATGCACATCATGCCTAAAAGTGCCTGTACGGCTTTGTGTGTATTAACTTATTGCGATTCGTTTTAGCCAATGTGCGAACTTGAATCGCAGTTCTGAGCCTAATTCGCGCTACTTGGAGTGACTCCGTTTTGCACATCATGCCTAAAAGTGCCTGTAAGGGGTTGCGTGTATTAACGTGTTGCGATTCGTTTGAGCCGCTATGTGCAAACTTGAATAGCAGTTCTGAGCCTAACCCGCGCAAGCTGGATGACCCCGTATTGCACATCAAGCCTAAAAGTGCCTATAAGGCTTTGTGTGTATTAACTTGTTGCGATTCGTTTTAGCCGCTATGTGCAAACTTGAATCGCATTTCTGAGCCTAACCCGCGCAAGCTGGATTACCGCGTTTTGCACATCATGCCTAAAAGCGCCTGTAAGACTTTGTGTGTATTAACTTGTTGCGATTCGTTTGAGCCGCTACGTGCAAACTTGAATCGCAGTTCTGCGCCTAATGCGCGCTACTTGGAGGGACTCCGTTTTGCACATCACGCCTAAAAGTGCCTGTAAGGGGTTGTGTGTATTAACGCGTTGCGATTCGTTTGAGCCGCTATGTGCAAACTTGAATAGCAGTTCTGAGCCTAACCCGCGCAAGCTGGATGACCGCGTTTTGCGCATCATGCCTAAAAGTGCCTCTACGGCTTTGTGTGTATTAACTTATTGCGATTCGTTTTAGCCAATGTGCGAACTTGAATCGCAGTTCTGAGCCTAATTCGCGCTACTTGGAGTGACTCCGTCTTGCACATCATGCCTAAAAGTGCCTGTAAGGGGTTGCGTGTATTAACGTGTTGCGATTCGTTTGAGCCGCTATGTGCAAACTTGAATAGCAGTTCTGAGCCTAACCCGCGTAAACTGGATGACCCCGGTTTGCACATCATGCCTAAAAGTGCCTATAAGGCTTTGTGTGTATTAACTTGTTGCGATTCGTTTTAGCCGCTATGTGCAAACTTGAATCGCAGTTCTGAGCCTAACCCGCGCAAGCTGGACTACCGCGTTTTGCACATCATGCCTAAAAGGGCCTGTAAGACTTTGTGTGTATTAACTTGTTGCGATTCGTTTGAGCCGCTACGTGCAAACTTGAATCGCAGTTCTGCGCGTAATGCGCGCTACTTGGAGTGACTCCGTTTTGCAAATCATGCCTAAAAGTGCCTGTAAGGGGTTGTGTGTATTAACGCGTTGCGATGCGTTTGAGCCGCTATGTGCAAACTTGAATAGCAGTTCTGAGCCTCACCCGCGCAAACTGGATGACCCCGTTTTGCACATCATGCCTAAAAGTGCCTCTAAGGCTTTGTGTGTATTAACTTGTTGCGATTCGTTTGAGCCGCTACGTGCAAACTTGAATCGCAGTTCTGCGCCTAATGCGCGCTACTTGGAGTGACTCCGTTTTGCACATCATGCCTAAAAGTGCCTGTAAGAGGTTGTGTGTATTAACCCGTTGCGATTCGTTTGAGCCGCTATGTGCAAACTTGAATAGCAGTTCTGAGCCTAACCCGCGCAAGCTGGATGACCCCGTATTGCACATCATGCTTAAAAGTGCCTATAAGGCATTGTGTGTATTAACTTGTTGCGATTCGTTTCAGCCGCTACGTGCAAACTTGAATCGCAGTTCTGAGCCTAACCCACGCAAGCTGGATGACCGCGTTTTGCACATCATGCCTAAAAGTGCCTGTAAGGCTTTGTGTGTATTAACTTATTGCGATTCGTTTTAGCCTATGTGCAAACTTGAATCGCAGTTCTGAGCCTAATTCGCGCTACTTGGAGTGACTCCGTTTTGCACATCATGCCTAAAAGTGCCTGTAAGGGGTTGTGTGTATTAACCTGTTGCGATTAGTTTGAGCCGCTATGTGCAAACTTGAATAGCAGTTCTGAGCCTAACCCGCGCAAACTGGATGACCCCGTTTTGACAATCATGCCTAAAAGTGCCTCTAAGGCTTTGTGTGTATTAACTTGTTGCGATTCGTTTCAGCCGCTATGTGCAAACTTGAATCGCAGTTCTGAGCCTAACCCGCGCAAGCTGTATTACCGCGTTATGCACATCATGCCTAAAAGGGCCTGTAAGACTTTGTGTGTATTAACTTGTTGCGATTCGTTTGAGCCGCTACGTGCAAATTTGAATCGCAGTTCTGCGCCTAATGCGCGCTACTTGGAGTGACTCCGTTTTGCACATCATGCCTAAAAGTGCCTGTAAGGGGTTGTGTGTATTAACGCGTTGCGATTCGTTTGAGCCGCCATGTGCAAACTTGAATAGAAGTTCTGAGCCTAACCCGCGCAAGGTGGATGACCCCGTATTGCACATCATGCTTAAAAGTGCCTATAAGGCATTGTGTGTATTAACTTGTTGCGATTTGTTTCAGCCGCTACGTGCAAACTTAAATCGCAGTTCTGAGCCTAACCCACGCAAGCTGGATGACCGCGTTTTGCACATCATGCCTAAAAGTGCCTGTAAGGCTTTGTGTGTATTAACTTATTGCGATTCGTTTTAGCCTATGTGCAAACTTGAATCGCAGTTCTGAGCCTAATTCGCGCAAACTGGATGACCCCGTTTTGCACATCATGCCTAAAAGTGCCTCTAAGGCTTTGTGTGTATTAACTTGTTGCGATTCGTTTGAGCCGCTATGTGCAAACTTGAATAGCAGTTCTGAGCCTAACCCACGCAAGCTGGATGACCGCGTTTTGCACATCATGCCTAAAAGTGCCTGTACGGCTTTGTGTGTATTAACTTATTGCGATTCGTTTTAGCCAATGTGCGAACTTGAATCGCAGTTCTGCGCCTAATGCGCGCTACTTGGAGTGACTCCGTTTTGCACATCATGCCTAAAAGTGCCTGTAAGGGGTTGTGTGTATTAACGCGTTGCGATTCGTTTGAGCCGCTATGTGCAAACTTGAATAGAAGTTCTGAGCCTAACCCGCGCAAGCTGGATGACCCCGTATTGCACATCATGCTTAAAAGTGCCTATAAGGCATTGTGTGTATTAACTTGTTGCGATTCGTTTCAGCCGCTACGTGCAAACTTAAATGACCGCATTTTGCACATCATGCCTAAAAGTGCCTGTAAGGCTTTGTGTGTATTAACTTATTGTGATTCGTTTTAGCCTATGTGCAAACTTGAATCGCAGTTCTGAGCCTAATTCGCGCTACTTGGAGTGACTCCGTTTTGCACATCATGCCTAAAAGTGCCTGTAAGGGTTTGTGTGTATTAACGTGTTGCGATTAGTTTGAGTCGCTATGTGCAAACTTGAATAGCAGTTCTGAGCCTAACCCGCGCAAACTGGATGACCCCGTTTTGCACATCATGCCTAAAAGTGCCTTTAAGGCTTTGTGTGTATTATCTTGTTGCGATTCGTTTCAGCCGCTACGTGCAAACTTAAATCGCAGTTCTGAGCCTAATTCGCGCAAGCTGGATGACCGCGTTTTGCACATCATGCCTAAAAGTGCCTATAAGGCTTTGTGTGTTGCGATTCGTTTCAACCGCTACGTGCAAACTTAAATAGCAGTTCTGAGCCTAACCCACGCAAGCTGGATGACCGCGTTTTGCACATCATGCCTAACAGTGCCTGTAAGGCTTTGTGTGTATTAACTTGTTGCGATTCGTTTTAGCCGCTATGTGCAAACTTAAATCGCAGTTCTGAGCCTAACCCACGCAAGCTGGATGACCGCCTTTTGCACATCATGCCTAAAAGTGCCTGTAAGGCTTTGTGTGTATTAACTTGTTGCGATTCGTTTGAGCCGCTATGTGCAAACTTGAATAGCAGTTCTGAGCCTAACCCGCGCAAGCTGGATGACCCCGTTTTGCACATCATGCCTAAAAGTGCCTATAAGGCTTTGTGTGTATTAACATGTTGCGATTCGTTTCAGCCGCTAGGTGCACACTTAAATCGCAGTTCTGAGCCTAACCCACGCAAGCTTGATGACCGCGTTTTGCACATCATGCCTAAAAGTGCCTGTACGGCTTTGTGTGTATTAACTTATTGCGATTCGTTTCAGCCAATGTGCGAAATTGAATCGCAGTTCTGAGCCTAATTCGCGCTACTTGGAGTGACTCCGTTTTGCACATCATGCCTAAAAGTGCCTGTAAGGGGTTGTGTGTATTAACTTGTTGCGATTCGTTTGAGCCGCTATGTGCAAACTTGAATAGCAGTTCTGAGCCTAACCCGCGCAAACTGGATGACCCCGGTTTGCACATCATGCCTAAAGGTGCCTATAAGGCTTTGTGTGTATTAACTTGTTGCGATTCGTTTTATCCGCTATGTGCAAACTTGAATCGCAGTTCTGAGCCTAACCCGCGCAAGCTGGATTACCGCGTTTTGCACATCATGCCTAAAAGGGCCTGTAAGACTTTGTGTGTATTAACTTGTTGCGATTCGTTTGAGCCGCTACGTGCAAACCTGAATCGCAGTTCTGCGCCTAATGCGCGCTTCTTGGAGTGACTCCGTTTTGCACATCATGCCTAAAAGTGCCTGTAAGGGGTTGTGTGTATTAACTTGTTGCGATTCCTTTGAGCCGCTATGTGCAAACTTGAATAGCAGTTCTGAGCCTAACCCGCGCAAACTGGATGACCCCGGTTTGCACATCATGCCTAAAGGTGCCTATAAGGCTTTGTGTGTATTAACTTGTTGCGATTCGTTTTATCCGCTATGTGCAAACTTGAATCGCAGTTCTGAGCCTAATTCGCGCTACTTGGAGTGACTCCGTTTTGCACATCATGCCTAAAAGTGCCTGTAAGGGTTTGTGTGTATTAACGTGTTGCGATTAGTTTGAGTCGCTATGTGCAAACTTGAATAGCAGTTCTGAGCCTAACCCGCGCAAACTGGATGACCCCGTTTTGCACATCATGCCTAAAAGTGCCTCTAAGGCTTTGTGTGTATTATCTTGTTGCGATTCGTTTCAGCCGCTACGTGCAAACTTAAATCGCAGTTCTGAGCCTAATTCGCGCAAGCTGGATGACCGCGTTTTGCACATCATGCATAAAAGTGCCTATAAGGCTTTGTGTGTTGCGATTCGTTTCAACCGCTACGTGCAAACTTAAATCGCAGTTCTGAGCCTAACCCACGCAAGCTGGATGACCGCGTTTTGCACATCATGCCTAACAGTGCCTGTAAGGCTTTGTGTGTATTAACTTGTTGCGATTCGTTTGAGCCGCTACGTGCAAACTTGAATCGCAGTTCTGCGCCTAATGCGCGCTACTTGGAGGGACTCCGTTTTGCACATCACGCCTAAAAGTGCCTGTAAGGGGTTGTGTGTATTAACGCGTTGCGATTCGTTTGAGCTGCTATGTGCAAACTTGAATAGCAGTTCTGAGCCTAACCCGCGCAAGCTGGATGACCGCGTTTTGCGCATCATGCCTAAAAGTGCCTCTACGGCTTTGTGTGTATTAACTTATTGCGATTCGTTTTAGCCAATGTGCGAACTTGAATCGCAGTTCTGAGCCTAATTCGCGCTACTTGGAGTGACTCCGTCTTGCACATCATGCCTAAAAGTGCCTGTAAGGGGTTGCGTGTATTAACGTGTTGCGATTCGTTTGAGCCGCTATGTGCGAACTTGAATAGCAGTTCTGAGCCTAACCCGCGTAAACTGGATGACCCCGGTTTGCACATCATGCCTAAACGTGCCTATCAGGCTTTGTGTGTATTAACTTGTTGCGATTCGTTTTAGCCGCTATGTGCAAACTTGAATCGCAGTTCTGAGCCTAACCCTCGCAAGCTGGACTACCGCGTTTTGCACATCATGCCTAAAAGGGCCTGTAAGACTGTGTGTATTAACTTGTTGCGATTCGTTTGAGCCGCTACGTGCAAACTTGAATCGCAGTTCTGCGCCTAATGCGCGCTACTTGGAGTGACTCCGTTTTGCACATCATGCCTAAAAGTGCCTGTAAGGGGTTGTGTGTATTAACGCGTTGCGATGCGTTTGAGCCGCTATGTGCAAACTTGAATAGCAGTTCTGAGCCTCACCCACGCAAACTGGATGACCGCGTTTTGCACATCATGCCTAAAAGTGCCTCTAAGGCTTTGTGTGTATTAACTTGTTGCGATTCGTTTGAGCCGCTACGTGCAAACTTGAATAGCAGTTCTGCGCCTAATGCGCGCTACTTGGAGTGACTCCGTTTTGCACATCATGCCTAAAAGTGCCTGTAATGGGTTGTGTGTATTAACCCGTTGCGATTCGTTTGAGCCGCTATGTGGAAACTTGAATAGCAGTTCTGAGCCTAACCCGCGCAAGCTGGATGACCCCGTATTGCACATCATGCTTAAAAGTGCCTATAAGGCATTGTGTGTATTAACTTGTTGCGATTCGTTTCAGCCGCTACGTGCAAACTTGAATCGCAGTTCTGCGCCTAATGCGCGCTACTTGGAGTGACTCCGTTTTGCACATCATGCCTAAAAGTGCCTGTAAGGTGTTGTGTGTATTAACGCGTTGCGATTCGTTTGAGCCGCTATGTGCAAACTTGAATAGAAGTTCTGAGCCTAACCCGCGCAAGCTGGATGACCCCGTATTGCACATCATGCTTAAAAGTGCCTATAAGGCATTGTGTGTATTAACTTGTTGCGATTCGTTTCAGCCGCTACGTGCAAACTTAAATCGCAGTTCTGAGCCTAACCCACGCAAGCTGGATGACCGCGTTTTGCACATCATGCCTAAAAGTGCCTGTAAGGCTTTGTGTGTATTAACTTATTGCGATTCGTTTTAGCCTATGTGCAAACTTGAATCGCAGTTCTGAGCCTAATTCGCGCTACTTGGAGTGACTCCGTTTTGCACATCATGCCTAAAAGTGCCTGTAAGGGGTTGTGTGTATTAACGTGTTGCGATTAGTTTGAGCCGCTATGTGCAAACTTGAATAGCAGTTCTGAGCCTAACCCGCGCAAACTGGATGACCCCGTTTTGCACATCATGCCTAAAAGTGCCTCTAAGGCTTTGTGTGTATTAACTTGTTGCGATTCGTTTCAGCCGCTATGTGCAAACTTGAATCGCAGTTCTGAGCCTAACCCGCGCAAGCTGTATTACCGCGTTATGCACATCATGCCTAAAAGGGCCTGTAAGGCTTTGTGTGTATTAACTTGTTGCGATTCGTTTGAGCCGCTACGTGCAAATTTGAATCGCAGTTCTGCGCCTAATGCGCGCTACTTGGAGTGACTCCGTTTTGCACATCATGCCTAAAAGTGCCTGTAAGGGGTTGTGTGTATTAACGCGTTGCGATTCGTTTGAGCCGCTATGTGCAAACTTGAATAGAAGTTCTGAGCCTAACCCGCGCAAGCTCGATGACCCCGTATTGCACATCATGCTTAAAAGTGCCTATAAGGCATTGTGTGTATTAACTTGTTGCGATTCGTTTCAGCCGCTACGTGCAAACTTAAATCGCAGTTCTGAGCCTAACCCACGCAAGCTGGATGACCGCGTTTTGCACATCATGCCTAAAAGTGCCTGTAAGGCTTTGTGTGTATTAACTTATTGCGATTCGTTTTAGCCTATGTGCAAACTTGAATCGCAGTTCTGAGCCTAATTCGCGCAAACTGGATGACCCCGTTTTGCACATCATGCCTAAAAGTGCCTCTAAGGCTTTGTGTGTATTAACTTGTTGCGATTCGTTTGAGCCGCTATGTGCAAACTTGAATAGCAGTTCTGAGCCTAACCCACGCAAGCTGGATGACCGCGTTTTGCACATCATGCCTAAAAGTGCCTGTACGGCTTTGTGTGTATTAACTTATTGCGATTCGTTTTAGCCAATGTGCGAACTTGAATCGCAGTTCTGCGCCTAATGCGCGCTACTTGGAGTGACTCCGTTTTGCACATCATGCCTAAAAGTGCCTGTAAGGGGTTGTGTGTATTAACGCGTTGCGATTCGTTTGAGCCGCTATGTGCAAACTTGAATAGAAGTTCTGAGCCTAACCCGCGCAAGCTGGATGACCCCGTATTGCACATCATGCTTAAAAGTGCCTATAAGGCTTTGTGTGTATTAACTTGTTGCGATTCGTTTCAGCCGCTACGTGCAAACTTAAATGACCGCATTTTGCACATCATGCCTAAAAGTGCCTGTAAGGCTTTGTGTGTATTAACTTATTGCGATTCGTTTTAGCCTATGTGCAAACTTGAATCGCAGTTCTGAGCCTAATTCGCGCTACTTGGAGTGACTCCGTTTTGCACATCATGCCTAAAAGTGCCTGTAAGGGTTTGTGTGTATTAACTTGTTGCGATTAGTTTGAGTCGCTATGTGCAAACTTGAATAGCAGTTCTGAGCCTAACCCGCGCAAACTGGATGACCCCGTTTTGCACATCATGCCTAAAAGTGCCTCTAAGGCTTTGTGTGTATTATCTTGTTGCGATTCGTTTCAGCCGCTACGTGCAAACTTAAATCGCAGTTCTGAGCCTAATTCGCGCAAGCTGGATGACCGCGTTTTGCACATCATGCCTAAAAGTGCCTATAAGGCTTTGTGTGTTGCGATTCGTTTCAACCGCTACGTGCCAACCTAAATCGCAGTTCTGAGCCTAACCCACGCAAGCTGGATGACCGCGTTTTGCACATCATGCCTAACAGTGCCTGTAAGGCTTTGTGTGTATTAACTTGTTGCGATTCGTTTTAGCCGCTATGTGCAAACTTAAATCGCAGTTCTGAGCCTAACCCACGCAAGCTGGATGACTGCCTTTTGCACATCATGCCTAAAAGTGCCTGTAAGGCTTTGTGTGTATTAATTTGTTGCGATTCGTTTGAGCCGCTATGTGCAAACTTGAATAGCAGTTCTGAGCCTAACCCGCGCAAGCTGGATGACCCCGTTTTGCACATCATGCCTAAAAGTGCCTATAAGGCTTTGTGTGTATTAACATGTTGCGATTCGTTTCAGCCGCTAGGTGCAAACTTAAATCGCAGTTCTGAGACTAACCCACGCAAGCTTGATGACCGCGTTTTGCACATCATGCCTAAAAGTGCCTGTACGGCTTTGTGTGTATTAACTTATTGCGATTCGTTTCAGCCAATGTGCGAAATTGAATCGCAGTTCTGAGCCTAATTCGCGCTACTTGGAGTGACTCCGTTTTGCACATCATGCCTAAAGGTGCCTATAAGGCTTTGTGTGTATTAACTTGTTGCGATTCGTTTTATCCGCTATGTGCAAACTTGAATCGCAGTTCTGAGCCTAACCCGCGCAAGCTGGATTACCGCGTTTTGCACATCATGCCTAAAAGGGCCTGTAAGACTTTGTGTGTATTAACTTGTTGCGATTCGTTTGAGCCGCTACGTGCAAACCTGAATCGCAGTTCTGCGCCTAATGCGCGCTTCTTGGAGTGACTCCGTTTTGCACATCATGCCTAAAAGTGCCTGTAAGGGGTTGTGTGTATTAACTTGTTGCGATTCGTTGAGCCGCTATGTGCAAACTTGAATAGCAGTTCTGAGCCTAACCCGCGCAAACTGGATGACCCCGGTTTGCACATCATGCCTAAAGGTGCCTATAAGGCTTTGTGTGTATTAACTTGTTGCGATTCGTTTTATCCGCTATGTGCAAACTTGAATCGCAGTTCTGAGCCTAATTCGCGCTACTTGGAGTGACTCCGTTTTGCACATCATGCCTAAAAGTGCCTGTAAGGGTTTGTGTGTATTAACGTGTTGCGATTAGTTTGAGTCGCTATGTGCAAACTTGAATAGCAGTTCTGAGCCTAACCCGCGCAAACTGGATGACCCCGTTTTGCACATCATGCCTAAAAGTGCCTCTAAGGCTTTGTGTGTATTATCTTGTTGCGATTCGTTTCAGCCGCTACGTGCAAACTTAAATCGCAGTTCTGAGCCTAATTCGCGCAAGCTGGATGACCGCGTTTTGCACATCATGCATAAAAGTGCCTATAAGGCTTTGTGTGTTGCGATTCGTTTCAACCGCTACGTGCAAACTTAAATCGCATTTCTGAGCCTAACCCACGCAAGCTGGATGACCGCGTTTTGCACATCATGCCTAACAGTGCCTGTAAGGCTTTGTGTGTATTAACTTGTTGCGATTCGTTTGAGCCGCTACGTGCAAACTTGAATCGCAGTTCTGCGCCTAATGCGCGCTACTTGGAGGGACTCCGTTTTGCACATCACGCCTAAAAGTGCCTGTAAGGGGTTGTGTGTATTAACGCGTTGCGATTCGTTTGAGCTGCTATGTGCAAACTTGAATAGCAGTTCTGAGCCTAACCCGCGCAAGCTGGATGACCGCGTTTTGCGCATCATGCCTAAAAGTGCCTCTACGGCTTTGTGTGTATTAACTTATTGCGATTCGTTTTAGCCAATGTGCGAACTTGAATCGCAGTTCTGAGCCTAATTCGCGCTACTTGGAGTGACTCCGTCTTGCACATCATGCCTAAAAGTGCCTGTAAGGGGTTTCGTGTATTAACGTGTTGCGATTCGTTTGAGCCGCTATGTGCGAACTTGAATAGCAGTTCTGAGCCTAACCCGCGTAAACTGGATGACCCCGGCTTGCACATCATGCCTAAACGTGCCTATCAGGCTTTGTGTGTATTAACTTGTTGCGATTCGTTTTAGCCGCTATGTGCAAACTTGAATCGCAGTTCTGCGCCTAATGCGCGCTACTTGGAGTGACTCCGTTTTGCACATCATGCCTAAAAGTGCCTGTAAGGGGTTGTGTGTATTAACGCGTTGCGATGCGTTTGAGCCGCTATGTGCAAACTTGAATAGCAGTTCTGAGCCTCACCCACGCAAACTGGATGACCCCGTTTTGCACATCATGCCTAAAAGTGCCTCTAAGGCTTTGTGTGTATTAACTTGTTGCGATTCGTTTGAGCCGCTACGTGCAAACTTGAATAGCAGTTCTGCGCCTAATGCGCGCTACTTGGAGTGACTCCGTTTTGCACATCATGCCTAAAAGTGCCTGTAATGGGTTGTGTGTATTAACCCGTTGCGATTCGTTTGAGCCGCTATGTGGAAACTTGAATAGCAGTTCTGAGCCTAACCCGCGCAAGCTGGATGACCCCGTATTGCACATCATGCTTAAAAGTGCCTATAAGGCATTGTGTGTATTAACTAGTTGCGATTCGTTTCAGCCGCTACGTGCAAACTTGAATCGCAGTTCTGCGCCTAATGCGCGCTACTTGGAGTGACTCCGTTTTGCACATCATGCCTAAAAGTGCCTGTAAGGGGTTGTGTGTATTAACGCGTTGCGATTCGTTTGAGCCGCTATGTGCAAACTTGAATAGAAGTTCTGAGCCTAACCCGCGCAAGCTGGATGACCCCGTATTGCACATCATGCTTAAAAGTGCCTATAAGGCATTGTGTGTATTAACTTGTTGCGATTCGTTTCAGCCGCTACGTGCAAACTTAAATCGCAGTTCTGAGCCTAACCCACGCAAGCTGGATGACCGCGTTTTGCACATCATGCCTAAAAGTGCCTGTAAGGCTTTGTGTGTATTAACTTATTGCGATTCGTTTTAGCCTATGTGCAAACTTGAATCGCAGTTCTGAGCCTAATTCGCGCTACTTGGAGTGACTCCGTTTTGCACATCATGCCTAAAAGTGCCTGTAAGGGGTTGTGTGTATTAACGTGTTGCGATTAGTTTGAGCCGCTATGTGCAAACTTGAATAGCAGTTCTGAGCCTAACCCGCGCAAACTGGATGACCCCGTTTTGCACATCATGCCTAAAAGTGCCTCTAAGGCTTTGTGTGTATTAACTTGTTGCGATTCGTTTCAGCCGCTATGTGCAAACTTGAATCGCAGTTCTGAGCCTAACCCGCGCAAGCTGTATTACCGCGTTATGCACATCATGCCTAAAAGGGCCTGTAAGACTTTGTGTGTATTAACTTGTTGCGATTCGTTTGAGCCGCTACGTGCAAATTTGAATCGCAGTTCTGCGCCTAATGCGCGCTACTTGGAGTGACTCCGTTTTGCACATCATGCCTAAAAGTGCCTGTAAGGGGTTGTGTGTATTAACGCGTTGCGATTCGTTTGAGCCGCTATGTGCAAACTTGAATAGAAGTTCTGAGCCTAACCCGCGCAAGCTCGATGACCCCGTATTGCACATCATGCTTAAAAGTGCCTATAAGGCATTGTGTGTATTAACTTGTTGCGATTCGTTTCAGCCGCTACGTGCAAACTTAAATCGCAGTTCTGAGCCTAACCCACGCAAGCTGGATGACCGCGTTTTGCACATCATGCCTAAAAGTGCCTGTAAGGCTTTGTGTGTATTAACTTATTGCGATTCGTTTTAGCCTATGTGCAAACTTGAATCGCAGTTCTGAGCCTAATTCGCGCAAACTGGATGACCCCGTTTTGCACATCATGCCTAAAAGTGCCTCTAAGGCTTTGTGTGTATTAACTTGTTGCGATTCGTTTGAGCCGCTATGTGCAAACTTGAATAGCAGTTCTGAGCCTAACCCACGCAAGCTGGATGACCGTGTTTTGCACATCATGCCTAAAAGTGCCTGTACGGCTTTGTGTGTATTAACTTTTTGCGATTCGTTTTAGCCAATGTGCGAACTTGAATCGCAGTTCTGCGCCTAATGCGCGCTACTTGGAGTGACTCCGTTTTGCACATCATGCCTAAAAGTGCCTGTAAGGGGTTGTGTGTATTAACGCGTTGCGATTCGTTTGAGCCGCTATGTGCAAACTTGAATAGAAGTTCTGAGCCTAACCCGCGCAAGCTGGATGACCCCGTATTGCACATCATGCTTAAAAGTGCCTATAAGGCATTGTGTGTATTAACTTGTTGCGATTCGTTTCAGCCGCTACGTGCAAACTTAAATGACCGCATTTTGCACATCATGCCTAAAAGTGCCTGTAAGGCTTTGTGTGTATTAACTTATTGCGATTCGTTTTAGCCTATGTGCAAACTTGAATCGCAGTTCTGAGCCTAATTCGCGCTACTTGGAGTGACTCCGTTTTGCACATCATGCCTAAAAGTGCCTGTAAGGGTTTGTGTGTATTAACTTGTTGCGATTAGTTTGAGTCGCTATGTGCAAACTTGAATAGCAGTTCTGAGCCTAACCCGCGCAAACTGGATGACCCCGTTTTGCACATCATGCCTAAAAGTGCCTCTAAGGCTTTGTGTGTATTATCTTGTTGCGATTCGTTTCAGCCGCTACGTGCAAACTTAAATCGCAGTTCTGAGCCTAATTCGCGCAAGCTGGATGACCGCGTTTTGCACATCATGCCTAAAAGTGCCTATAAGGCTTTGTGTGTTGCGATTCGTTTCAACCGCTACGTGCCAACCTAAATCGCAGTTCTGAGCCTAACCCACGCAAGCTGGATGACCGCGTTTTGCACATCATGCCTAACAGTGCCTGTAAGGCTTTGTGTGTATTAACTTGTTGCGATTCGTTTTAGCCGCTATGTGCAAACTTAAATCGCAGTTCTGAGCCTAACCCACGCAAGCTGGATGACTGCCTTTTGCACATCATGCCTAAAAGTGCCTGTAAGGCTTTGTGTGTATTAATTTGTTGCGATTCGTTTGAGCCGCTATGTGCAAACTTGAATAGCAGTTCTGAGCCTAACCCGCGCAAGCTGGATGACCCCGTTTTGCACATCATGCCTAAAAGTGCCTATAAGGCTTTGTGTGTATTAACATGTTGCGATTCGTTTCAGCCGCTAGGTGCAAACTTAAATCGCAGTTCTGAGACTAACCCACGCAAGCTTGATGACCGCGTTTTGCACATCATGCCTAAAAGTGCCTGTACGGCTTTGTGTGTATTAACTTATTGCGATTCGTTTCAGCCAATGTGCGAAATTGAATCGCAGTTCTGAGCCTAATTCGCGCTACTTGGAGTGACTCCGTTTTGCACATCATGCCTAAAGGTGCCTATAAGGCTTTGTGTGTATTAACTTGTTGCGATTCGTTTTATCCGCTATGTGCAAACTTGAATCGCAGTTCTGAGCCTAACCCGCGCAAGCTGGATTACCGCGTTTTGCACATCATGCCTAAAAGGGCCTGTAAGACTTTGTGTGTATTAACTTGTTGCGATTCGTTTGAGCCGCTACGTGCAAACCTGAATCGCAGTTCTGCGCCTAATGCGCGCTTCTTGGAGTGACTCCGTTTTGCACATCATGCCTAAAAGTGCCTGTAAGGGGTTGTGTGTATTAACTTGTTGCGATTCGTTTGAGCCGCTATGTGCAAACTTGAATAGCAGTTCTGAGCCTAACCCGCGCAAACTGGATGACCCCGGTTTGCACATCATGCCTAAAGGTGCCTATAAGGCTTTGTGTGTATTAACTTGTTGCGATTCGTTTTAT
Source organism: Amblyomma maculatum (assembly GCF_055883805.1). Taxonomy (NCBI): domain Eukaryota; kingdom Metazoa; phylum Arthropoda; class Arachnida; order Ixodida; family Ixodidae; genus Amblyomma; species Amblyomma maculatum. Next base: position 485,496,725 of record NC_139344.1, on the reverse strand, counting down.
CCGCTATGTGCAAACTTGAATCGCAGTTCTGAGCCTAATTCGCGCTACTTGGAGTGACTCCGTTTTGCACATCATGCCTAAAAGTGCCTGTAAGGGTTTGTGTGTATTAACGTGTTGCGATTAGTTTGAGTCGCTATGTGCAAACTTGAATAGCAGTTCTGAGCCTAACCCGCGCAAACTGGATGACCCCGTTTTGCACATCATGCCTAAAAGTGCCTCTAAGGCTTTGTGTGTATTATCTTGTTGCGATTCGTTTCAGCCGCTACGTGCAAACTTAAATCGCAGTTCTGAGCCTAATTCGCGCAAGCTGGATGACCGCGTTTTGCACATCATGCATAAAAGTGCCTATAAGGCTTTGTGTGTTGCGATTCGTTTCAACCGCTACGTGCAAACTTAAATCGCAGTTCTGAGCCTAACCCACGCAAGCTGGATGACCGCGTTTTGCACATCATGCCTAACAGTGCCTGTAAGGCTTTGTGTGTATTAACTTGTTGCGATTCGTTTTAGCCGCTATGTGCAAACTTAAATCGCAGTTCTGAGCCTAACCCACGCAAGCTGGATGACCGCCTTTTGCACATCATGCCTAAAAGTGCCTGTAAGGCTTTGTGTGTATTAACTTGTTGCGATTCGTTTGAGCCGCTATGTGCAAACTTGAATAGCAGTTCTGAGCCTAACCCGCGCAAGCTGGATGACCCCGTTTTGCACATCATGCCTAAAAGTGCCTGTACGGCTTTGTGTGTATTAACTTATTGCGATTCGTTTCAGCCAATGTGCGAACTTGAATCGCAGTTCTGAGCCTAATTCGCGCTACTTGGAGTGACTCCGTTTTGCACATCATGCCTAAAAGTGCCTGTAAGGGGTTGTGTGTATTAACTTGTTGCGATTCGTTTTATCCGCTATGTGCAAACTTGAATCGCAGTTCTGAGCCTAACCCGCGCAAGCTGGATTACCGCGTTTTGCACATCATGCCTAAAAGGGCCTGTAAGACTTTGTGTGTATTAACTTGTTGCGATTCGTTTGAGCCGCTACGTGCAAACCTGAATCGCAGTTCTGCGCCTAATGCGCGCTTCTTGGAGTGACTCCGTTTTGCACATCATGCCTAAAAGTGCCTGTAAGGGGTTGTGTGTATTAACGCGTTGCGATTCGTTTGAGCCGCTATGTGCAAACTTGAATAGCAGTTCTGAGCCTAACCCGCGCAAGCTGGATGACCGCGTTTTGCACATCATGCCTAAAAGTGCCTGTACGGCTTTGTGTGTATTAACTTATTGCGATTCGTTTTAGCCTATGTGCAAACTTGAATCGCAGTTCTGAGCCTAATTCGCGCAAACTGGATGACCCCGTTTTGCACATCATGCCTAAAAGTGCCTCTAAGGCTTTGTGTGTATTAACTTGTTGCGATTCGTTTGAGCCGCTATGTGCAAACTTGAATAGCAGTTCTGAGCCTAACCCACGCAAGCTGGATGACCGCGTTTTGCACATCATGCCTAAAAGTGCCTGTACGGCTTTGTGTGTATTAACTTATTGCGATTCGTTTTAGCCAATGTGCGAACTTGAATCGCAGTTCTGCGCCTAATGCGCGCTACTTGGAGTGACTCCGTTTTGCACATCATGCCTAAAAGTGCCTGTAAGGGGTTGTGTGTATTAACGCGTTGCGATTCGTTTGAGCCGCTATGTGCAAACTTGAATAGAAGTTCTGAGCCTAACCCGCGCAAGCTGGATGACCCCGTATTGCACATCATGCTTAAAAGTGCCTATAAGGCTTTGTGTGTATTAACTTGTTGCGATTCGTTTCAGCCGCTACGTGCAAACTTAAATGACCGCATTTTGCACATCATGCCTAAAAGTGCCTGTAAGGCTTTGTGTGTATTAACTTATTGCGATTCGTTTTAGCCTATGTGCAAACTTGAATCGCAGTTCTGAGCCTAATTCGCGCTACTTGGAGTGACTCCGTTTTGCACATCATGCCTAAAAGTGCCTGTAAGGGTTTGTGTGTATTAACTTGTTGCGATTAGTTTGAGTCGCTATGTGCAAACTTGAATAGCAGTTCTGAGCCTAACCCGCGCAAACTGGATGACCCCGTTTTGCACATCATGCCTAAAAGTGCCTCTAAGGCTTTGTGTGTATTATCTTGTTGCGATTCGTTTCAGCCGCTACGTGCAAACTTAAATCGCAGTTCTGAGCCTAATTCGCGCAAGCTGGATGACCGCGTTTTGCACATCATGCCTAAAAGTGCCTATAAGGCTTTGTGTGTTGCGATTCGTTTCAACCGCTACGTGCCAACCTAAATCGCAGTTCTGAGCCTAACCCACGCAAGCTGGATGACCGCGTTTTGCACATCATGCCTAACAGTGCCTGTAAGGCTTTGTGTGTATTAACTTGTTGCGATTCGTTTTAGCCGCTATGTGCAAACTTAAATCGCAGTTCTGAGCCTAACCCACGCAAGCTGGATGACTGCCTTTTGCACATCATGCCTAAAAGTGCCTGTAAGGCTTTGTGTGTATTAATTTGTTGCGATTCGTTTGAGCCGCTATGTGCAAACTTGAATAGCAGTTCTGAGCCTAACCCGCGCAAGCTGGATGACCCCGTTTTGCACATCATGCCTAAAAGTGCCTATAAGGCTTTGTGTGTATTAACATGTTGCGATTCGTTTCAGCCGCTAGGTGCAAACTTAAATCGCAGTTCTGAGACTAACCCACGCAAGCTTGATGACCGCGTTTTGCACATCATGCCTAAAAGTGCCTGTACGGCTTTGTGTGTATTAACTTATTGCGATTCGTTTCAGCCAATGTGCGAAATTGAATCGCAGTTCTGAGCCTAATTCGCGCTACTTGGAGTGACTCCGTTTTGCACATCATGCCTAAAGGTGCCTATAAGGCTTTGTGTGTATTAACTTGTTGCGATTCGTTTTATCCGCTATGTGCAAACTTGAATCGCAGTTCTGAGCCTAACCCGCGCAAGCTGGATTACCGCGTTTTGCACATCATGCCTAAAAGGGCCTGTAAGACTTTGTGTGTATTAACTTGTTGCGATTCGTTTGAGCCGCTACGTGCAAACCTGAATCGCAGTTCTGCGCCTAATGCGCGCTTCTTGGAGTGACTCCGTTTTGCACATCATGCCTAAAAGTGCCTGTAAGGGGTTGTGTGTATTAACTTGTTGCGATTCGTTTGAGCCGCTATGTGCAAACTTGAATAGCAGTTCTGAGCCTAACCCGCGCAAACTGGATGACCCCGGTTTGCACATCATGCCTAAAGGTGCCTATAAGGCTTTGTGTGTATTAACTTGTTGCGATTCGTTTTATCCGCTATGTGCAAACTTGAATCGCAGTTCTGAGCCTAATTCGCGCTACTTGGAGTGACTCCGTTTTGCACATCATGCCTAAAAGTGCCTGTAAGGGTTTGTGTGTATTAACGTGTTGCGATTAGTTTGAGTCGCTATGTGCAAACTTGAATAGCAGTTCTGAGCCTAACCCGCGCAAACTGGATGACCCCGTTTTGCACATCATGCCTAAAAGTGCCTCTAAGGCTTTGTGTGTATTATCTTGTTGCGATTCGTTTCAGCCGCTACGTGCAAACTTAAATCGCAGTTCTGAGCCTAATTCGCGCAAGCTGGATGACCGCGTTTTGCACATCATGCATAAAAGTGCCTATAAGGCTTTGTGTGTTGCGATTCGTTTCAACCGCTACGTGCAAACTTAAATCGCAGTTCTGAGCCTAACCCACGCAAGCTGGATGACCGCGTTTTGCACATCATGCCTAACAGTGCCTGTAAGGCTTTGTGTGTATTAACTTGTTGCGATTCGTTTGAGCCGCTACGTGCAAACTTGAATCGCAGTTCTGCGCCTAATGCGCGCTACTTGGAGGGACTCCGTTTTGCACATCACGCCTAAAAGTGCCTGTAAGGGGTTGTGTGTATTAACGCGTTGCGATTCGTTTGAGCTGCTATGTGCAAACTTGAATAGCAGTTCTGAGCCTAACCCGCGCAAGCTGGATGACCGCGTTTTGCGCATCATGCCTAAAAGTGCCTCTACGGCTTTGTGTGTATTAACTTATTGCGATTCGTTTTAGCCAATGTGCGAACTTGAATCGCAGTTCTGAGCCTAATTCGCGCTACTTGGAGTGACTCCGTCTTGTACATCATGCCTAAAAGTGCCTGTAAGGGGTTTCGTGTATTAACGTGTTGCGATTCGTTTGAGCCGCTATGTGCGAACTTGAATAGCAGTTCTGAGCCTAACCCGCGTAAACTGGATGACCCCGGCTTGCACATCATGCCTAAACGTGCCTATCAGGCTTTGTGTGTATTAACTTGTTGCGATTCGTTTTAGCCGCTATGTGCAAACTTGAATCGCAGTTCTGCGCCTAATGCGCGCTACTTGGAGTGACTCCGTTTTGCACATCATGCCTAAAAGTGCCTGTAAGGGGTTGTGTGTATTAACGCGTTGCGATGCGTTTGAGCCGCTATGTGCAAACTTGAATAGCAGTTCTGAGCCTCACCCACGCAAACTGGATGACCCCGTTTTGCACATCATGCCTAAAAGTGCCTCTAAGGCTTTGTGTGTATTAACTTGTTGCGATTCGTTTGAGCCGCTACGTGCAAACTTGAATAGCAGTTCTGCGCCTAATGCGCGCTACTTGGAGTGACTCCGTTTTGCACATCATGCCTAAAAGTGCCTGTAATGGGTTGTGTGTATTAACCCGTTGCGATTCGTTTGAGCCGCTATGTGGAAACTTGAATAGCAGTTCTGAGCCTAACCCGCGCAAGCTGGATGACCCCGTATTGCACATCATGCTTAAAAGTGCCTATAAGGCATTGTGTGTATTAACTTGTTGCGATTCGTTTCAGCCGCTACGTGCAAACTTGAATCGCAGTTCTGCGCCTAATGCGCGCTACTTGGAGTGACTCCGTTTTGCACATCATGCCTAAAAGTGCCTGTAAGGGGTTGTGTGTATTAACGCGTTGCGATTCGTTTGAGCCGCTATGTGCAAACTTGAATAGAAGTTCTGAGCCTAACCCGCGCAAGCTGGATGACCCCGTATTGCACATCATGCTTAAAAGTGCCTATAAGGCATTGTGTGTATTAACTTGTTGCGATTCGTTTCAGCCGCTACGTGCAAACTTAAATCGCAGTTCTGAGCCTAACCCACGCAAGCTGGATGACCGCGTTTTGCACATCATGCCTAAAAGTGCCTGTAAGGCTTTGTGTGTATTAACTTATTGCGATTCGTTTTAGCCTATGTGCAAACTTGAATCGCAGTTCTGAGCCTAATTCGCGCTACTTGGAGTGACTCCGTTTTGCACATCATGCCTAAAAGTGCCTGTAAGGGGTTGTGTGTATTAACGTGTTGCGATTAGTTTGAGCCGCTATGTGCAAACTTGAATAGCAGTTCTGAGCCTAACCCGCGCAAACTGGATGACCCCGTTTTGCACATCATGCCTAAAAGTGCCTCTAAGGCTTTGTGTGTATTAACTTGTTGCGATTCGTTTGAGCCGCTACGTGCAAATTTGAATCGCAGTTCTGCGCCTAATGCGCGCTACTTGGAGTGACTCCGTTTTGCACATCATGCCTAAAAGTGCCTGTAAGGGGTTGTGTGTATTAACGCGTTGCGATTCGTTTGAGCCGCTATGTGCAAACTTGAATAGAAGTTCTGAGCCTAACCCGCGCAAGCTCGATGACCCCGTATTGCACATCATGCTTAAAAGTGCCTATAAGGCATTGTGTGTATTAACTTGTTGCGATTCGTTTCAGCCGCTACGTGCAAACTTAAATCGCAGTTCTGAGCCTAACCCACGCAAGCTGGATGACCGCGTTTTGCACATCATGCCTAAAAGTGCCTGTAAGGCTTTGTGTGTATTAACTTATTGCGATTCGTTTTAGCCTATGTGCAAACTTGAATCGCAGTTCTGAGCCTAATTCGCGCAAACTGGATGACCCCGTTTTGCACATCATGCCTAAAAGTGCCTCTAAGGCTTTGTGTGTATTAACTTGTTGCGATTCGTTTGAGCCGCTATGTGCAAACTTGAATAGCAGTTCTGAGCCTAACCCACGCAAGCTGGATGACCGCGTTTTGCACATCATGCCTAAAAGTGCCTGTACGGCTTTGTGTGTATTAACTTATTGCGATTCGTTTTAGCCAATGTGCGAACTTGAATCGCAGTTCTGCGCCTAATGCGCGCTACTTGGAGTGACTCCGTTTTGCACATCATGCCTAAAAGTGCCTGTAAGGGGTTGTGTGTATTAACGCGTTGCGATTCGTTTGAGCCGCTATGTGCAAACTTGAATAGAAGTTCTGAGCCTAACCCGCGCAAGCTGGATGACCCCGTATTGCACATCATGCTTAAAAGTGCCTATAAGGCATTGTGTGTATTAACTTGTTGCGATTCGTTTCAGCCGCTACGTGCAAACTTAAATGACCGCATTTTGCACATCATGCCTAAAAGTGCCTGTAAGGCTTTGTGTGTATTAACTTATTGCGATTCGTTTTAGCCTATGTGCAAACTTGAATCGCAGTTCTGAGCCTAATTCGCGCTACTTGGAGTGACTCCGTTTTGCACATCATGCCTAAAAGTGCCTGTAAGGGTTTGTGTGTATTAACTTGTTGCGATTAGTTTGAGTCGCTATGTGCAAACTTGAATAGCAGTTCTGAGCCTAACCCGCGCAAACTGGATGACCCCGTTTTGCACATCATGCCTAAAAGTGCCTCTAAGGCTTTGTGTGTATTATCTTGTTGCGATTCGTTTCAGCCGCTACGTGCAAACTTAAATCGCAGTTCTGAGCCTAATTCGCGCAAGCTGGATGACCGCGTTTTGCACATCATGCCTAAAAGTGCCTATAAGGCTTTGTGTGTTGCGATTCGTTTCAACCGCTACGTGCCAACCTAAATCGCAGTTCTGAGCCTAACCCACGCAAGCTGGATGACCGCGTTTTGCACATCATGCCTAACAGTGCCTGTAAGGCTTTGTGTGTATTAACTTGTTGCGATTCGTTTTAGCCGCTATGTGCAAACTTAAATCGCAGTTCTGAGCCTAACCCACGCAAGCTGGATGACTGCCTTTTGCACATCATGCCTAAAAGTGCCTGTAAGGCTTTGTGTGTATTAATTTGTTGCGATTCGTTTGAGCCGCTATGTGCAAACTTGAATAGCAGTTCTGAGCCTAACCCGCGCAAGCTGGATGACCCCGTTTTGCACATCATGCCTAAAAGTGCCTATAAGGCTTTGTGTGTATTAACATGTTGCGATTCGTTTCAGCCGCTAGGTGCAAACTTAAATCGCAGTTCTGAGACTAACCCACGCAAGCTTGATGACCGCGTTTTGCACATCATGCCTAAAAGTGCCTGTACGGCTTTGTGTGTATTAACTTATTGCGATTCGTTTCAGCCAATATGCGAAATTGAATCGCAGTTCTGAGCCTAATTCGCGCTACTTGGAGTGACTCCGTTTTGCACATCATGCCTAAAGGTGCCTATAAGGCTTTGTGTGTATTAACTTGTTGCGATTCGTTTTATCCGCTATGTGCAAACTTGAATCGCAGTTCTGAGCCTAACCCGCGCAAGCTGGATTACCGCGTTTTGCACATCATGCCTAAAAGGGCCTGTAAGACTTTGTGTGTATTAACTTGTTGCGATTCGTTTGAGCCGCTACGTGCAAACCTGAATCGCAGTTCTGCGCCTAATGCGCGCTTCTTGGAGTGACTCCGTTTTGCACATCATGCCTAAAAGTGCCTGTAAGGGGTTGTGTGTATTAACTTGTTGCGATTCGTTTGAGCCGCTATGTGCAAACTTGAATAGCAGTTCTGAGCCTAACCCGCGCAAACTGGATGACCCCGGTTTGCACATCATGCCTAAAGGTGCCTATAAGGCTTTGTGTGTATTAACTTGTTGCGATTCGTTTTATCCGCTATGTGCAAACTTGAATCGCAGTTCTGAGCCTAATTCGCGCTACTTTGGAGTGACTCCGTTTTGCACATCATGCCTAAAAGTGCCTGTAAGGGTTTGGTGTATTAACGTGTTGCGATTAGTTTGAGTCGCTATGTGCAAACTTGAATAGCAGTTCTGAGCCTAACCCGCGCAAACTGGATGACCCCGTTTTGCACATCATGCCTAAAAGTGCCTCTAAGGCTTTGTGTGTATTATCTTGTTGCGATTCGTTTCAGCCGCTACGTGCAAACTTAAATCGCAGTTCTGAGCCTAATTCGCGCAAGCTGGATGACCGCGTTTTGCACATCATGCATAAAAGTGCCTATAAGGCTTTGTGTGTTGCGATTCGTTTCAACCGCTACGTGCAAACTTAAATCGCAGTTCTGAGCCTAACCCACGCAAGCTGGATGACCGCGTTTTGCACATCATGCCTAACAGTGCCTGTAAGGCTTTGTGTGTATTAACTTGTTGCGATTCGTTTTAGCCGCTATGTGCAAACTTAAATCGCAGTTCTGAGCCTAACCCACGCAAGCTGGATGACCGCCTTTTGCACATCATGCCTAAAAGTGCCTGTAAGGCTTTGTGTGTATTAACTTGTTGCGATTCGTTTGAGCCGCTATGTGCAAACATGAATAGCAGTTCTGAGCCTAACCCGCGCAAGCTGGATGACCCCGTTTTGCACATCATGCCTAAAAGTGCCTGTACGGCTTTGTGTGTATTAACTTATTGCGATTCGTTTCAGCCAATGTGCGAACTTGAATCGCAGTTCTGAGCCTAATTCGCGCTACTTGGAGTGACTCCGTTTTGCACATCATGCCTAAAAGTGCCTGTAAGGGGTTGTGTGTATTAACTTGTTGCGATTCGTTTTATCCGCTATGTGCAAACTTGAATCGCAGTTCTGAGCCTAACCCGCGCAAGCTGGATTACCGCGTTTTGCACATCATGCCTAAAAGGGCCTGTAAGACTTTGTGTGTATTAACTTGTTGCGATTCGTTTGAGCCGCTACGTGCAAACCTGAATCGCAGTTCTGCGCCTAATGCGCGCTTCTTGGAGTGACTCCGTTTTGCACATCATGCCTAAAAGTGCCTGTAAGGGGTTGTGTGTATTAACGCGTTGCGATTCGTTTGAGCCGCTATGTGCAAACTTGAATAGCAGTTCTGAGCCTAACCCGCGCAAGCTGGATGACCGCGTTTTGCACATCATGCCTAAAAGTGCCTGTACGGCTTTGTGTGTATTAACTTATTGCGATTCGTTTTAGCCAATGTGCGAACTTGAATCGCAGTTCTGAGCCTAATTCGCGCTACTTGGAGTGACTCCGTTTTGCACATCATGCCTAAAAGTGCCTGTAAGGGGTGTCGTGTATTAACGTGTTGCGATTCGTTTGAGCCGCTATGTGCAAACTTGAATAGCAATTCTGAGCCTAACCCGCGCAAACTGGATGACCCCGGTAAGCACATCATGCCTAAAAGTGCCTATAAGGCTTTGTGTGTATTAACTTGTTGCGATTCGTTTTATCCGCTATGTGCAAACTTGAATCGCAGTTCTGAGCCTAACCCGCGCAAGCTGGATTACCGCGTTTTGCACATCATGCCTAAAAGGGCCTGTAAGACTTTGTGTGTATTAACTTGTTGCGATTCGTTTGAGCCGCTACGTGCAAACTTGAATCGCAGTTCTGCGCATAATGCGCGCTACTTGGAGTGACTCCGTTTTGCACATCGTGCCTAAAAGTGCCTGTAAGGGGTTGTGTGTATTAACGTGTTGCGATTCGTTTGAGCCGCTATGTGCAAACTTGAATAGCAGTTCTGAGCCTAACCCGCGCAAACTGGATGACCCCGGTTTGCACATCATGCCTAAAAGTGCCTATAAGGCTTTGTGTGTATTAACTTGTTGCGATTCGTTTGAGCCGCTACGTGCAAACTTGAATCGCAGTTCTGCGCCTAATGCGCGCTACTTGGAGTGAACCCGTTTTGCACATCATGCCTAAAAGTGCCTGTAAGGGGTTGTGTGTATTAACGCGTTGCGATTCGTTTGAGCCGCTATGTGCAAACTTGAATATCAGTTCTGAGCTTAACCCGCGCAAGCTGGATGACCCCGTATTGCACATCATGCTTAAAAGTGCCTATAAGGCATTGTGTGTATTAACTTGTTGCGATACGTTTCAGCCGCTACGTGCAAACTTAAATCGCAGTTCTGAGCCTAACCCACGCAAGCTGGATGACCCCGGTTTGCACATCATGCCTAAAAGTGCCTATAAGGCTTTGTGTGTATTAACTTGTTGCGATTCGTTTGAGCCGCTACGTGCAAACTTGAATCGCAGTTCTGCGCCTAATGCGCGCTACTTGGAGTGACCCCGTTTTGCACATCATGCCTAAAAGTGCCTGTAAGGGGTTGTGTGTATTAACTTGTTGCTATTCGTTTGAGCCGCTATGTGCAAACTTGAATAGCAGTTCTGAGCCTAACCCGCGCAAACTGGATGACCCCGTTTTGCACATCATGCCTAAAAGTGCCTCTAAGGCTTTGTGTGTATAAACTTGTTGCGATTCGTTTCAGCCGCTATGTGCAAACTTAAACCGCAGTTCTGAGCCTAACCCACGCAAGCTGGATGACCGCGTTTTGCACATCATGCCTAAAAGTGCCTATAAGGCTTTGTGTGTATTAACTTGTTGCGATTCGTTTCAGCCGCTACGTGCAAACTAAATCGCAGTTCTGAGCCTAACCCAAGCAAGCTGGATGACCGCGTTTTGCACATCATGCCTAAATGTGCCTGTAAGGCTTTGTGTGTATTAACTTGTTGCGATTCGTTTGAGCCGCTATGTGCAAATTTGAATAGCAGTTCTGAGCCTAACCCGCACAAGCTGGATGACCGCGTTTTGCACATCATGCCTAAAAGTGTCTGTACGGCTTTGTGTGTATTAACTTGTTGCGATTCGTTTCAGCCGCTACGTGCAAACTTAAATCGCAGTTCTGAGCCTAACCCACGCAAGCTGGATGACCGAGTTTTGCACATCATGCCTAAAAGTGCCTGTAAGGCTTTGTGTGTATTAACTTCTTGCGATTCGTTTTAGCCTATGTGCGAACTTGAATCGCAGTTCTGAGCCTAATTCGCGCTACTTGGAGTGACTCCGTTTTGCACATCATGCCTAAAAGTGCCTGTAAGGGGTTGTGTGTATTAACTTGTTGCTATTCGTTTGAGCCGCTATGTGCAAACTTGAATAGCAGTTCTGAGCCTAACCCGCGCAAACTGGATGTCCCCGTTTTGCACATCATTCCTAAAAGTGCCTCTAAGGCTTTGTGTGTATTAACTTGTTGCGATTCGTTTGAGCCGCTATGTGCAAACTTGAATAGCAGTTCTGAGCCTAACCCACGCAAGCTGGATGACCGCGTTTTGCACATCATGCCTAAAAGTGCCTGTACGGCTTTGTGTGTATTAACTTATTGCGATTCGTTTTAGCCAATGTGCGAACTTGAATCGCAGTTCTGAGCCTAATTCGCGCTACTTGGAGTGACTCCGTTTTGCACATCATGCCTAAAAGCGCCTGTAAGGGGTTGTGTGTATTAACGTGTTCCGATTCGTTGGTGCCGCTATGTGCAAACTTGAATAGCAGTTCTGAGCCTAACCCGCGCAAACTGGATGACCCCGGCTTGCACATCATGCCTAAAAGTGCCTATAAGGCTTTGTGTGTATTAACTTGTTGCGATTCGTTTTAGCCGCTATGTGCAAACTTGAATCGCAGTTCTGAGCCTAACCCGCGCAAGCTGGATTACCGCGTTTTGCACATCATGCCTAAAAGGGCCTGTAAGACTTTGTGTGTATTAACTTGTTGCGATTCGTTTGAGCCGCTACGTGCAAACTTGAATCGCAGTTCTGCGCCTAATGCGATCTACTTGGAGTGACTCCGTTTTGCACATCATGCCTAAAAGTGCCTGTAAGGAGTTGTGTGTATTAACGCTTTGCGATTCGTTTGAGCCGCTATGTGCAAACTTGAATCGCAGTTCTGCGCCGAATGCGCGCTACTTGGAGTGACCCCGTATTGCACATCATGCTTAAAAGTGCCTATAAGGCATTGTGTGTATTAACTTGTTGCGATTCGTTTTATCCGCTATGTGCAAACTTGAATCGCAGTTCTGAGCCTAATTCGCGCTACTTGGAGTGACTCCGTTTTGCACATCATGCCTAAAAGTGCCTGTAAGGGTTTGTGTGTATTAACGTGTTGCGATTAGTTTGAGTCGCTATGTGCAAACTTGAATAGCAGTTCTGAGCCTAACCCGCGCAAACTGGATGACCCCGTTTTGCACATCATGCCTAAAAGTGCCTCTAAGGCTTTGTGTGTATTATCTTGTTGCGATTCGTTTCAGCCGCTACGTGCAAACTTAAATCGCAGTTCTGAGCCTAATTCGCGCAAGCTGGATGACCGCGTTTTGCACATCATGCATAAAAGTGCCTATAAGGCTTTGTGTGTTGCGATTCGTTTCAACCGCTACGTGCAAACTTAAATCGCAGTTCTGAGCCTAACCCACGCAAGCTGGATGACCGCGTTTTGCACATCATGCCTAACAGTGCCTGTAAGGCTTTGTGTGTATTAACTTGTTGCGATTCGTTTCAGCCGCTACGTGCAAACTTGAATCGCAGTTCTGCGCCTAATGCGCGCTACTTGGAGGGACTCCGTTTTGCACATCACGCCTAAAAGTGCCTGTAAGGGGTTGTGTGTATTAACGCGTTGCGATTCGTTTGAGCTGCTATGTGCAAACTTGAATAGCAGTTCTGAGCCTAACCCGCGCAAGCTGGATGACCGCGTTTTGCGCATCATGCCTAAAAGTGCCTCTACGGCTTTGTGTGTATTAACTTATTGCGATTCGTTTTAGCCAATGTGCGAACTTGAATCGCAGTTCTGAGCCTAATTCGCGCTACTTGGAGTGACTCCGTCTTGCACATCATGCCTAAAAGTGCCTGTAAGGGGTTGCGTGTATTAACGTGTTGCGATTCGTTTGAGCCGCTATGTGCGAACTTGAATAGCAGTTCTGAGCCTAACCCGCGTAAACTGGATGACCCCTGTTTGCACATCATGCCTAAACGTGCCTATCAGGCTTTGTGTGTATTAACTTGTTGCGATTCGTTTTAGCCGCTATGTGCAAACTTGAATCGCAGTTCTGAGCCTAACCCTCGCAAGCTGGACTACCGCGTTTTGCACATCATGCCTAAAAGGGCCTGTAAGACTGTGTGTATTAACTTGTTGCGATTCGTTTGAGCCGCTACGTGCAAACTTGAATCGCAGTTCTGCGCCTAATGCGCGCTACTTGGAGTGACTCCGTTTTGCACATCATGCCTAAAAGTGCCTGTAAGGGGTTGTGTGTATTAACGCGTTGCGATGCGTTTGAGCCGCTATGTGCAAACTTGAATAGCAGTTCTGAGCCTCACCCACGCAAACTGGATGACCCCGTTTTGCACATCATGCCTAAAAGTGCCTCTAAGGCTTTGTGTGTATTAACTTGTTGCGATTCGTTTGAGCCGCTACGTGCAAACTTGAATAGCAGTTCTGCGCCTAATGCGCGCTACTTGGAGTGACTCCGTTTTGCACATCATGCCTAAAAGTGCCTGTAATGGGTTGTGTGTATTAACCCGTTGCGATTCGTTTGAGCCGCTATGTGGAAACTTGAATTGCAGTTCTGAGCCTAACCCGCGCAAGCTGGATGACCCCGTATTGCACATCATGCTTAAAAGTGCCTATAAGGCATTGTGTGTATTAACTTGTTGCGATTCGTTTCAGCCGCTACGTGCAAACTTGAATCGCAGTTCTGCGCCTAATGCGCGCTACTTGGAGTGACTCCGTTTTGCACATCATGCCTAAAAGTGCCTGTAAGGGGTTGTGTGTATTAACGCGTTGCGATTCGTTTGAGCCGCTATGTGCAAACTTGAATAGAAGTTCTGAGCCTAACCCGCGCAAGCTGGATGACCCCGTATTGCACATCATGCTTAAAAGTGCCTATAAGGCATTGTGTGTATTAACTTGTTGCGATTCGTTTCAGCCGCTACGTGCAAACTTAAATCGCAGTTCTGAGCCTAACCCACGCAAGCTGGATGACCGCGTTTTGCACATCATGCCTAAAAGTGCCTGTAAGGCTTTGTGTGTATTAACTTATTGCGATTCGTTTTAGCCTATGTGCAAACTTGAATCGCAGTTCTGAGCCTAATTCGCGCTACTTGGAGTGACTCCGTTTTGCACATCATGCCTAAAAGTGCCTGTAAGGGGTTGTGTGTATTAACGTGTTGCGATTAGTTTGAGCCGCTATGTGCAAACTTGAATAGCAGTTCTGAGCCTAACCCGCGCAAACTGGATGACCCCGTTTTGCACATCATGCCTAAAAGTGCCTCTAAGGCTTTGTGTGTATTAACTTGTTGCGATTCGTTTCAGCCGCTATGTGCAAACTTGAATCGCAGTTCTGAGCCTTACCCGCGCAAGCTGTATTACCGCGTTATGCACATCATGCCTAAAAGGGCCTGTAAGACTTTGTGTGTATTAACTTGTTGCGATTCGTTTGAGCCGCTACGTGCAAATTTGAATCGCAGTTCTGCGCCTAATGCGCGCTACTTGGAGTGACTCCGTTTTGCACATCATGCCTAAAAGTGCCTGTAAGGGGTTGTGTGTATTAACGCGTTGCGATTCGTTTGAGCCGCTATGTGCAAACTTGAATAGAAGTTCTGAGCCTAACCCGCGCAAGCTCGATGACCCCGTATTGCACATCATGCTTAAAAGTGCCTATAAGGCATTGTGTGTATTAACTTGTTGCGATTCGTTTCAGCCGCTACGTGCAAACTTAAATCGCAGTTCTGAGCCTAACCCACGCAAGCTGGATGACCGCGTTTTGCACATCTTGCCTAAAAGTGCCTGTAAGGCTTTGTGTGTATTAACTTATTGCGATTCGTTTGAGCCGCTATGTGCAAACTTGAATATCAGTTCTGAGCTTAACCCGCGCAAGCTGGATGACCCCGTATTGCACATCATGCTTAAAAGTGCCTATAAGGCATTGTGTGTATTAACTTGTTGCGATACGTTTCAGCCGCTACGTGCAAACTTAAATCGCAGTTCTGAGCCTAACCCACGCAAGCTGGATGACCCCGGTTTGCACATCATGCCTAAAAGTGCCTATAAGGCTTTGTGTGTATTAACTTGTGTCGATTCGTTTGAGCCGCTACGTGCAAACTTGAATCGCAGTTCTGCGCCTAATGCGCGCTACTTGGAGTGACCCCGTTTTGCACATCATGCCTAAAAGTGCCTGTAAGGGGTTGTGTGTATTAACTTGTTGCTATTCGTTTGAGCCGCTATGTGCAAACTTGAATAGCAGTTCTGAGCCTAACCCGCGCAAACTGGATGACCCCGTTTTGCACATCATGCCTAAAAGTGCCTCTAAGGCTTTGTGTGTATTAACTTGTTGCGATTCGTTTCAGCCGCTATGTGCAAACTTAAACCGCAGTTCTGAGCCTAACCCACGCAAGCTGGATGACCGCGTTTTGCACATCATGCCTAAAAGTGCCTATAAGGCTTTGTGTGTATTAACTTGTTGCGATTCGTTTCAGCCGCTACGTGCAAACTAAATCGCAGTTCTGAGCCTAACCCAAGCAAGCTGGATGACCGCGTTTTGCACATCATGCCTAAATGTGCCTGTAAGGCTTTGTGTGTATTAACTTGTTGCGATTCGTTTGAGCCGCTATGTGCAAATTTGAATAGCAGTTCTGAGCCTAACCCGCACAAGCTGGATGACCGCGTTTTGCACATCATGCCTAAAAGTGTCTGTACGGCTTTGTGTGTATTAACTTGTTGCGATTCGTTTCAGCCGCTACGTGCAAACTTAAATCGCAGTTCTGAGCCTAACCCACGCAAGCTGGATGACCGAGTTTTGCACATCATGCCTAAATGTGCCTGTAAGGCTTTGTGTGTATTAACTTCTTGCGATTCGTTTTAGCCTATGTGCGAACTTGAATCGCAGTTCTGAGCCTAATTCGCGCTACTTGGAGTGACTCCGTTTTGCACATCATGCCTAAAAGTGCCTGTAAGGGGTTGTGTGTATTAACTTGTTGCTATTCGTTTGAGCCGCTATGTGCAAACTTGAATAGCAGTTCTGAGCCTAACCCGCGCAAACTGGATGACCCCGTTTTGCACATCATTCCTAAAAGTGCCTCTAAGGCTTTGTGTGTATTAACTTGTTGCGATTCGTTTGAGCCGCTATGTGCAAACTTGAATAGCAGTTCTGAGCCTAACCCACGCAAGCTGGATGACCGCGTTTTGCACATCATGCCTAAAAGTGCCTGTACGGCATTGTGTGTATTAACTTATTGCGATTCGTTTTAGCCAATGTGCGAACTTGAATCGCAGTTCTGAGCCTAATTCGCGCTACTTGGAGTGACTCCGTTTTGCACATCATGCCTAAAAGCGCCTGTAAGGGGTTGTGTGTATTAACGTGTTCCGATTCGTTGGTGCCGCTATGTGCAAACTTGAATAGCAGTTCTGAGCCTAACCCGCGCAAACTGGATGACCCCGGCTTGCACATCATGCCTAAAAGTGCCTATAAGGCTTTGTGTGTATTAACTTGTTGCGATTCGTTTTAGCCGCTATGTGCAAACTTGAATCGCAGTTCTGAGCCTAACCCGCGCAAGCTGGATTACCGCGTTTTGCACATCATGCCTAAAAGGGCCTGTAAGACTTTGTGTGTATTAACTTGTTGCGATTCGTTTGAGCCGCTACGTGCAAACTTGAATCGCAGTTCTGCGCCTAATGCGATCTACTTGGAGTGACTCCGTTTTGCACATCATGCCTAAAAGTGCCTGTAAGGAGTTGTGTGTATTAACGCTTTGCGATTCGTTTGAGCCGCTATGTGCAAACTTGAATCGCAGTTCTGCGCCGAATGCGCGCTACTTGGAGTGACCCCGTATTGCACATCATGCTTAAAAGTGCCTATAAGGCATTGTGTGTATTAACTTGTTGCGATTCGTTTTATCCGCTATGTGCAAACTTGAATCGCAGTTCTGAGCCTAATTCGCGCTACTTGGAGTGACTCCGTTTTGCACATCATGCCTAAAAGTGCCTGTAAGGGTTTGTGTGTATTAACGTGTTGCGATTAGTTTGAGTCGCTATGTGCAAACTTGAATAGCAGTTCTGAGCCTAACCAGCGCAAACTGGATGACCCCGTTTTGCACATCATGCCTAAAAGTGCCTCTAAGGCTTTGTGTGTATTATCTTGTTGCGATTCGTTTCAGCCGCTACGTGCAAACTTAAATCGCAGTTCTGAGCCTAATTCGCGCAAGCTGGATGACCGCGTTTTGCACATCATGCATAAAAGTGCCTATAAGGCTTTGTGTGTTGCGATTCGTTTCAACCGCTACGTGCAAACTTAAATCGCAGTTCTGAGCCTAACCCACGCAAGCTGGATGACCCCGGTTTGCACATCATGCCTAACAGTGCCTGTAAGGCTTTGTGTGTATTAACTTGTTGCGATTCGTTTCAGCCGCTACGTGCAAACTTGAATCGCAGTTCTGCGCCTAATGCGCGCTACTTGGAGGGACTCCGTTTTGCACATCACGCCTAAAAGTGCCTGTAAGGGGTTGTGTGTATTAACGCGTTGCGATTCGTTTGAGCTGCTATGTGCAAACTTGAATAGCAGTTCTGAGCCTAACCCGCGCAAGCTGGATGACCGCGTTTTGCGCATCATGCCTAAAAGTGCCTCTACGGCTTTGTGTGTATTAACTTATTGCGATTCGTTTTAGCCAATGTGCGAACTTGAATCGCAGTTCTGAGCCTAATTCGCGCTACTTGGAGTGACTCCGTCTTGCACATCATGCCTAAAAGTGCCTGTAAGGGGTTGCGTGTATTAACGTGTTGCGATTCGTTTGAGCCGCTATGTGCGAACTTGAATAGCAGTTCTGAGCCTAACCCGCGTAAACTGGATGACCCCGGTTTGCACATCATGCCTAAACGTGCCTATCAGGCTTTGTGTGTATTAACTTGTTGCGATTCGTTTTAGCCGCTATGTGCAAACTTGAATCGCAGTTCTGAGCCTAACCCTCGCAAGCTGGACTACCGCGTTTTGCACATCATGCCTAAAAGGGCCTGTAAGACTGTGTGTATTAACTTGTTGCGATTCGTTTGAGCCGCTACGTGCAAACTTGAATCGCAGTTCTGCGCCTAATGCGCGCTACTTGGAGTGACTCCGTTTTGCACATCATGCCTAAAAGTGCCTGTAAGGGGTTGTGTGTATTAACGCGTTGCGATGCGTTTGAGCCGCTATGTGCAAACTTGAATAGCAGTTCTGAGCCTCACCCACGCAAACTGGATGACCCCGTTTTGCACATCATGCCTAAAAGTGCCTCTAAGGCTTTGTGTGTATTAACTTGTTGCGATTCGTTTGAGCCGCTACGTGCAAACTTGAATAGCAGTTCTGCGCCTAATGCGCGCTACTTGGAGTGACTCCGTTTTGCACATCATGCCTAAAAGTGCCTGTAATGGGTTGTGTGTATTAACCCGTTGCGATTCGTTTGAGCCGCTATGTGGAAACTTGAATAGCAGTTCTGAGCCTAACCCGCGCAAGCTGGATGACCCCGTATTGCACATCATGCTTAAAAGTGCCTATAAGGCATTGTGTGTATTAACTTGTTGCGATTCGTTTCAGCCGCTACGTGCAAACTTGAATCGCAGTTCTGCGCCTAATGCGCGCTACTTGGAGTGACTCCGTTTTGCACATCATGCCTAAAAGTGCCTGTAAGGGGTTGTGTGTATTAACGCGTTGCGATTCGTTTGAGCCGCTATGTGCAAACTTGAATAGAAGTTCTGAGCCTAACCCGCGCAAGCTGGATGACCCCGTATTGCACATCATGCTTAAAAGTGCCTATAAGGCATTGTGTGTATTAACTTGTTGCGATTCGTTTCAGCCGCTACGTGCAAACTTAAATCGCAGTTCTGAGCCTAACCCACGCAAGCTGGATGACCGCGTTTTGCACATCATGCCTAAAAGTGCCTGTAAGGCTTTGTGTGTATTAACTTATTGCGATTCGTTTTAGCCTATGTGCAAACTTGAATCGCAGTTCTGAGCCTAATTCGCGCTACTTGGAGTGACTCCGTTTTGCACATCATGCCTAAAAGTGCCTGTAAGGGGTTGTGTGTATTAACGTGTTGCGATTAGTTTGAGCCGCTATGTGCAAACTTGAATAGCAGTTCTGAGCCTAACCCGCGCAAACTGGATGACCCCGTTTTGCACATCATGCCTAAAAGTGCCTCTAAGGCTTTGTGTGTATTAACTTGTTGCGATTCGTTTCAGCCGCTACGTGCAAACTTAAATCGCAGTTCTGAGCCTAACCCACGCAAGCTGGATGACCGCGTTTTGCACATCTTGCCTAAAAGTGCCTGTAAGGCTTTGTGTGTATTAACTTATTGCGATTCGTTTTAGCCTATGTGCAAACTTGAATCGCAGTTCTGAGCCTAATTCGCGCAAACTGGATGACCCCGTTTTGCACATCATGCCTAAAAGTGCCTCTAAGGCTTTGTGTGTATTAACTTGTTGCGATTCGTTTGAGCCGCTATGTGCAAACTTGAATAGCAGTTCTGAGCCTAACCCACGCAAGCTGGATGACCGCGTTTTGCACATCATGCCTAAAAGTGCCTGTACGGCTTTGTGTGTATTAACTTATTGCGATTCGTTTTAGCCAATGTGCGAACTTGAATCGCAGTTCTGCGCCTAATGCGCGCTACTTGGAGTGACTCCGTTTTGCACATCATGCCTAAAAGTGCCTGTAAGGGGTTGTGTGTATTAACGCGTTGCGATTCGTTTGAGCCGCTATGTGCAAACTTGAATAGAAGTTCTGAGCCTAACCCGCGCAAGCTGGATGACCCCGTATTGCACATCATGCTTAAAGGTGCCTATAAGGCATTGTGTGTATTAACTTGTTGCGATTCGTTTCAGCCGCTACGTGCAAACTTAAATGACCGCATTTTGCACATCATGCCTAAAAGTGCCTGTAAGGCTTTGTGTGTATTAACTTATTGCGATTCGTTTTAGCCTATGTGCAAACTTGAATCGCAGTTCTGAGCCTAATTCGCGCTACTTGGAGTGACTCCGTTTTGCACATCATGCCTAAAAGTGCCTGTAAGGGTTTGTGTGTATTAACTTGTTGCGATTAGTTTGAGTCGCTATGTGCAAACTTGAATAGCAGTTCTGAGCCTAACCCGCGCAAACTGGATGACCCCGTTTTGCACATCATGCCTAAAAGTGCCTCTAAGGCTTTGTGTGTATTATCTTGTTGCGATTCGTTTCAGCCGCTACGTGCAAACTTAAATCGCAGTTCTGAGCCTAATTCGCGCAAGCTGGATGACCGCGTTTTGCACATCATGCCTAAAAGTGCCTATAAGGCTTTGTGTGTTGCGATTCGTTTCAACCGCTACGTGCCAACCTAAATCGCAGTTCTGAGCCTAACCCACGCAAGCTGGATGACCGCGTTTTGCACATCATGCCTAACAGTGCCTGTAAGGCTTTGTGTGTATTAACTTGTTGCGATTCGTTTTAGCCGCTATGTGCAAACTTAAATCGCAGTTCTGAGCCTAACCCACGCAAGCTGGATGACTGCCTTTTGCACATCATGCCTAAAAGTGCCTGTAAGGCTTTGTGTGTATTAATTTGTTGCGATTCGTTTGAGCCGCTATGTGCAAACTTGAATAGCAGTTCTGAGCCTAACCCGCGCAAGCTGGATGACCCCGTTTTGCACATCATGCCTAAAAGTGCCTATAAGGCTTTGTGTGTATTAACATGTTGCGATTCGTTTCAGCCGCTAGGTGCAAACTTAAATCGCAGTTCTGAGACTAACCCACGCAAGCTTGATGACCGCGTTTTGCACATCATGCCTAAAAGTGCCTGTACGGCTTTGTGTGTATTAACTTATTGCGATTCGTTTCAGCCAATGTGCGAAATTGAATCGCAGTTCTGAGCCTAATTCGCGCTACTTGGAGTGACTCCGTTTTGCACATCATGCCTAAAGGTGCCTATAAGGCTTTGTGTGTATTAACTTGTTGCGATTCGTTTTATCCGCTATGTGCAAACTTGAATCGCAGTTCTGAGCCTAACCCGCGCAAGCTGGATTACCGCGTTTTGCACATCATGCCTAAAAGGGCCTGTAAGACTTTGTGTGTATTAACTTGTTGCGATTCGTTTGAGCCGCTACGTGCAAACCTGAATCGCAGTTCTGCGCCTAATGCGCGCTTCTTGGAGTGACTCCGTTTTGCACATCATGCCTAAAAGTGCCTGTAAGGGGTTGTGTGTATTAACTTGTTGCGATTCGTTTGAGCCGCTATGTGCAAACTTGAATAGCAGTTCTGAGCCTAACCCGCGCAAACTGGATGACCCCGGTTTGCACATCATGCCTAAAGGTGCCTATAAGGCTTTGTGTGTATTAACTTGTTGCGATTCGTTTTATCCGCTATGTGCAAACTTGAATCGCAGTTCTGAGCCTAATTCGCGCTACTTGGAGTGACTCCGTTTTGCACATCATGCTAAAAGTGCCTGTAAGTGTTTGTGTGTATTAACGTGTTGCGATTAGTTTGAGTCGCTATGTGCAAACTTGAATAGCAGTTCTGAGCCTAACCCGCGCAAACTGGATGACCCCGTTTTGCACATCATGCCTAAAAGTGCCTCTAAGGCTTTGTGTGTATTATCTTGTTGCGATTCGTTTCAGCCGCTACGTGCAAACTTAAATCGCAGTTCTGAGCCTAATTCGCGCAAGCTGGATGACCGCGTTTTGCACATCATGCATAAAAGTGCCTATAAGGCTTTGTGTGTTGCGATTCGTTTCAACCGCTACGTGCAAACTTAAATCGCAGTTCTGAGCCTAACCCACGCAAGCTGGATGACCGCGTTTTGCACATCATGCCTAACAGTGCCTGTAAGGCTTTGTGTGTATTAACTTGTTGCGATTCGTTTTAGCCGCTATGTGCAAACTTAAATCGCAGTTCTGAGCCTAACCCACGCAAGCTGGATGACCGCCTTTTGCACATCATGCCTAAAAGTGCCTGTAAGGCTTTGTGTGTATTAACTTGTTTCGATTCGTTTGAGCCGCTATGTGCAAACTTGAATAGCAGTTCTGAGCCTAACCCGCGCAAGCTGGATGACCCCGTTTTGCACATCATGCCTAAAAGTGCCTGTACGGCTTTGTGTGTATTAACTTATTGCGATTCGTTTCAGCCAATGTGCGAACTTGAATCGCAGTTCTGAGCCTAATTCGCGCTACTTGGAGTGACTCCGTTTTGCACATCATGCCTAAAAGTGCCTGTAAGGGGTTGTGTGTATTAACTTGTTGCGATTCGTTTTATCCGCTATGTGCAAACTTGAATCGCAGTTCTGAGCCTAACCCGCGCAAGCTGGATTACCGCGTTTTGCACATCATGCCTAAAAGGGCCTGTAAGACTTTGTGTGTATTAACTTGTTGCGATTCGTTTGAGCCGCTACGTGCAAACCTGAATCGCAGTTCTGCGCCTAATGCGCGCTTCTTGGAGTGACTCCGTTTTGCACATCATGCCTAAAAGTGCCTGTAAGGGGTTGTGTGTATTAACGCGTTGCGATTCGTTTGAGCCGCTATGTGCAAACTTGAATAGCAGTTCTGAGCCTAACCCGCGCAAGCTGGATGACCGCGTTTTGCACATCATGCCTAAAAGTGCCTGTACGGCTTTGTGTGTATTAACTTATTGCGATTCGTTTTAGCCAATGTGCGAACTTGAATCGCAGTTCTGAGCCTAATTCGCGCTACTTGGAGTGACTCCGTTTTGCACATCATGCCTAAAAGTGCCTGTAAGGGGTTGCGTGTATTAACATGTTGCGATTCGTTTGAGCCGCTATGTGCAAACTTGAATAGCAATTCTGAGCCTAACCCGCGCAAACTGGATGACCCCGGTAAGCACATCATGCCTAAAAGTGCCTATAAGGCTTTGTGTGTATTAACTTGTTGCGATTCGTTTTATCCGCTATGTGCAAACTTGAATCGCAGTTCTGAGCCTAACCCGCGCAAGCTGGATTACCGCGTTTTGCACATCATGCCTAAAAGGGCCTGTAAGACTTTGTGTGTATTAACTTGTTGCGATTCGTTTGAGCCGCTACGTGCAAACTTGAATCGCAGTTCTGCGCATAATGCGCGCTACTTGGAGTGACTCCGTTTTGCACATCGTGCCTAAAAGTGCCTGTAAGGGGTTGTGTGTATTAACGTGTTGCGATTCGTTTGAGCCGCTATGTGCAAACTTGAATAGCAGTTCTGAGCCTAACCCGCGCAAACTGGATGACCCCGGTTTGCACATCATGCCTAAAAGTGCCTATAAGGCTTTGTGTGTATTAACTTGTTGCGATTCGTTTGAGCCGCTACGTGCAAACTTGAATCGCAGTTCTGCGCCTAATGCGCGCTACTTGGAGTGAACCCGTTTTGCACATCATGCCTAAAAGTGCCTGTAAGGGGTTGTGTGTATTAACGCGTTGCGATTCGTTTGAGCCGCTATGTGCAAACTTGAATATCAGTTCTGAGCTTAACCCGCGCAAGCTGGATGACCCCGTATTGCACATCATGCTTAAAAGTGCCTATAAGGCATTGTGTGTATTAACTTGTTGCGATACTTTTCAGCCGCTACGTGCAAACTTAAATCGCAGTTCTGAGCCTAACCCACGCAAGCTGGATGACCCCGGTTTGCACATCATGCCTAAAAGTGCCTATAAGGCTTTGTGTGTATTAACTTGTTGCGATTCGTTTGAGCCGCTACGTGCAAACTTGAATCGCAGTTCTGCGCCTAATGCGCGCTACTTGGAGTGACCCCGTTTTGCACATCATGCCTAAAAGTGCCTGTAAGGGGTTGTGTGTATTAACTTGTTGCTATTCGTTTGAGCCGCTATGTGCAAACTTGAATAGCAGTTCTGAGCCTAACCCGCGCAAACTGGATGACCCCGTTTTGCACATCATGCCTAAAAGTGCCTCTAAGGCTTTGTGTGTATTAACTTGTTGCGATTCGTTTCAGCCGCTATGTGCAAACTTAAACCGCAGTTCTGAGCCTAACCCACGCAAGCTGGATGACCGCGTTTTGCACATCATGCCTAAAAGTGCCTATAAGGCTTTGTGTGTATTAACTTGTTGCGATTCGTTTCAGCCGCTACGTGCAAACTAAATCGCAGTTCTGAGCCTAACCCAAGCAAGCTGGATGACCGCGTTTTGCACATCATGCCTAAATGTGCCTGTAAGGCTTTGTGTGTATTAACTTGTTGCGATTCGTTTGAGCCGCTATGTGCAAATTTGAATAGCAGTTCTGAGCCTAACCCGCACAAGCTGGATGACCGCGTTTTGCACATCATGCCTAAAAGTGTCTGTACGGCTTTGTGTGTATTAACTTGTTGCGATTCGTTTCAGCCGCTACGTGCAAACTTAAATCGCAGTTCTGAGCCTAACCCACGCAAGCTGGATGACCGAGTTTTGCACATCATGCCTAAAAGTGCCTGTAAGGCTTTGTGTGTATTAACTTCTTGCGATTCGTTTTAGCCTATGTGCGAACTTGAATCGCAGTTCTGAGCCTAATTCGCGCTACTTGGAGTGACTCCGTTTTGCACATCATGCCTAAAAGTGCCTGTAAGGGGTTGTGTGTATTAACTTGTTGCTATTCGTTTGAGCCGCTATGTGCAAACTTGAATAGCAGTTCTGAGCCTAACCCACGCAAGCTGGATGACTGCCTTTTGCACATCATGCCTAAAAGTGCCTGTAAGGCTTTGTGTGTATTAATTTGTTGCGATTCGTTTGAGCCGCTATGTGCAAACTTGAATAGCAGTTCTGAGCCTAACCCGCGCAAGCTGGATGACCCCGTTTTGCACATCATGCCTAAAAGTGCCTATAAGGCTTTGTGTGTATTAACATGTTGCGATTCGTTTCAGCCGCTAGGTGCAAACTTAAATCGCAGTTCTGAGACTAACCCACGCAAGCTTGATGACCGCGTTTTGCACATCATGCCTAAAAGTGCCTGTACGGCTTTGTGTGTATTAACTTATTGCGATTCGTTTCAGCCAATGTGCGAAATTGAATCGCAGTTCTGAGCCTAATTCGCGCTACTTGGAGTGACTCCGTTTTGCACATCATGCCTAAAGGTGCCTATAAGGCTTTGTGTGTATTAACTTGTTGCGATTCGTTTTATCCGCTATGTGCAAACTTGAATCGCAGTTCTGAGCCTAACCCGCGCAAGCTGGATTACCGCGTTTTGCACATCATGCCTAAAAGGGCCTGTAATACTTTGTGTGTATTAACTTGTTGCGATTCGTTTGAGCCGCTACGTGCAAACCTGAATCGCAGTTCTGCGCCTAATGCGCGCTTCTTGGAGTGACTCCGTTTTGCACATCATGCCTAAAAGTGCCTGTAAGGGGTTGTGTGTATTAACTTGTTGCGATTCGTTTGAGCCGCTATGTGCAAACTTGAATAGCAGTTCTGAGCCTAACCCGCGCAAACTGGATGACCCCGGTTTGCACATCATGCCTAAAGGTGCCTATAAGGCTTTGTGTGTATTAACTTGTTGCGATTCGTTTTATCCGCTATGTGCAAACTTGAATCGCAGTTCTGAGCCTAATTCGCGCTACTTGGAGTGACTCCGTTTTGCACATCATGCCTAAAAGTGCCTGTAAGGGTTTGTGTGTATTAACGTGTTGCGATTAGTTTGAGTCGCTATGTGCAAACTTGAATAGCAGTTCTGAGCCTAACCCGCGCAAACTGGATGACCCCGTTTTGCACATCATGCCTAAAAGTGCCTCTAAGGCTTTGTGTGTATTATCTTGTTGCGATTCGTTTCAGCCGCTACGTGCAAACTTAAATCGCAGTTCTGAGCCTAATTCGCGCAAGCTGGATGACCGCGTTTTGCACATCATGCATAAAAGTGCCTATAAGGCTTTGTGTGTTGCGATTCGTTTCAACCGCTACGTGCAAACTTAAATCGCAGTTCTGAGCCTAACCCACGCAAGCTGGATGACCGCGTTTTGCACATCATGCCTAACAGTGCCTGTAAGGCTTTGTGTGTATTAACTTGTTGCGATTCGTTTTAGCCGCTATGTGCAAACTTAAATCGCAGTTCTGAGCCTAACCCACGCAAGCTGGATGACCGCCTTTTGCACATCATGCCTAAGTGCCTGTAAGGCTTTGTGTGTATTAACTTGTTTCGATTCGTTTGAGCCGCTATGTGCAAACTTGAATAGCAGTTCTGAGCCTAACCCGCGCAAGCTGGATGACCCCGTTTTGCACATCATGCCTAAAAGTGCCTGTACGGCTTTGTGTGTATTAACTTATTGCGATTCGTTTCAGCCAATGTGCGAACTTGAATCGCAGTTCTGAGCCTAATTCGCGCTACTTGGAGTGACTCCGTTTTGCACATCATGCCTAAAAGTGCCTGTAAGGGGTTGTGTGTATTAACTTGTTGCGATTCGTTTTATCCGCTATGTGCAAACTTGAATCGCAGTTCTGAGCCTAACCCGCGCAAGCTGGATTACCGCGTTTTGCACATCATGCCTAAAAGGGCCTGTAAGACTTTGTGTGTATTAACTTGTTGCGATTCGTTTGAGCCGCTACGTGCAAACCTGAATCGCAGTTCTGCGCCTAATGCGCGCTTCTTGGAGTGACTCCGTTTTGCACATCATGCCTAAAAGTGCCTGTAAGGGGTTGTGTGTATTAACGCGTTGCGATTCGTTTGAGCCGCTATGTGCAAACTTGAATAGCAGTTCTGAGCCTAACCCGCGCAAGCTGGATGACCGCGTTTTGCACATCATGCCTAAAAGTGCCTGTACGGCTTTGTGTGTATTAACTTATTGCGATTCGTTTTAGCCAATGTGCGAACTTGAATCGCAGTTCTGAGCCTAATTCGCGCTACTTGGAGTGACTCCGTTTTGCACATCATGCCTAAAAGTGCCTGTAAGGGGTTGCGTGTATTAACATGTTGCGATTCGTTTGAGCCGCTATGTGCAAACTTGAATAGCAATTCTGAGCCTAACCCGCGCAAACTGGATGACCCCGGTAAGCACATCATGCCTAAAAGTGCCTATAAGGCTTTGTGTGTATTAACTTGTTGCGATTCGTTTTAACCGCTATGTGCAAACTTGAATCGCAGTTCTGAGCCTAACCCGCGCAAGCTGGATTACCGCGTTTTGCACATCATGCCTAAAAGGGCCTGTAAGACTTTGTGTGTATTAACTTGTTGCGATTCGTTTGAGCCGCTACGTGCAAACTTGAATCGCAGTTCTGCGCATAATGCGCGCTACTTGGAGTGACTCCGTTTTGCACATCGTGCCTAAAAGTGCCTGTAAGGGGTTGTGTGTATTAACGTGTTGCGATTCGTTTGAGCCGCTATGTGCAAACTTGAATAGCAGTTCTGAGCCTAACCCGCGCAAACTGGATGACCCCGGTTTGCACATCATGCCTAAAAGTGCCTATAAGGCTTTGTGTGTATTAACTTGTTGCGATTCGTTTGAGCCGCTACGTGCAAACTTGAATCGCAGTTCTGCGCCTAATGCGCGCTACTTGGAGTGAACCCGTTTTGCACATCATGCCTAAAAGTGCCTGTAAGGGGTTGTGTGTATTAACGCGTTGCGATTCGTTTGAGCCGCTATGTGCAAACTTGAATATCAGTTCTGAGCTTAACCCGCGCAAGCTGGATGACCCCGTATTGCACATCATGCTTAAAAGTGCCTATAAGGCATTGTGTGTATTAACTTGTTGCGATACGTTTCAGCCGCTACGTGCAAACTTAAATCGCAGTTCTGAGCCTAACCCACGCAAGCTGGATGACCCCGGTTTGCACATCATGCCTAAAAGTGCCTATAAGGCTTTGTGTGTATTAACTTGTTGCGATTCGTTTGAGCCGCTACGTGCAAACTTGAATCGCAGTTCTGCGCCTAATGCGCGCTACTTGGAGTGACCCCGTTTTGCACATCATGCCTAAAAGTGCCTGTAAGGGGTTGTGTGTATTAACTTGTTGCTATTCGTTTGAGCCGCTATGTGCAAACTTGAATAGCAGTTCTGAGCCTAACCCGCGCAAACTGGATGACCCCGTTTTGCACATCATGCCTAAAAGTGCCTCTAAGGCTTTGTGTGTATTAACTTGTTGCGATTCGTTTCAGCCGCTATGTGCAAACTTAAACCGCAGTTCTGAGCCTAACCCACGCAAGCTGGATGACCGCGTTTTGCACATCATGCCTAAAAGTGCCTATAAGGCTTTGTGTGTATTAACTTGTTGCGATTCGTTTCAGCCGCTACGTGCAAACTAAATCGCAGTTCTGAGCCTAACCCAAGCAAGCTGGATGACCGCGTTTTGCACATCATGCCTAAATGTGCCTGTAAGGCTTTGTGTGTATTAACTTGTTGCGATTCGTTTGAGCCGCTATGTGCAAATTTGAATAGCAGTTCTGAGCCTAACCCGCACAAGCTGGATGACCGCGTTTTGCACATCATGCCTAAAAGTGTCTGTACGGCTTTGTGTGTATTAACTTGTTGCGATTCGTTTCAGCCGCTACGTGCAAACTTAAATCGCAGTTCTGAGCCTAACCCACGCAAGCTGGATGACCGAGTTTTGCACATCATGCCTAAAAGTGCCTGTAAGGCTTTGTGTGTATTAACTTCTTGCGATTCGTTTTAGCCTATGTGCGAACTTGAATCGCAGTTCTGAGCCTAATTCGCGCTACTTGGAGTGACTCCGTTTTGCACATCATGCCTAAAAGTGCCTGTAAGGGGTTGTGTGTATTAACTTGTTGCTATTCGTTTGAGCCGCTATGTGCAAACTTGAATAGCAGTTCTGAGCCTAACCCGCGCAAACTGGATGACCCCGTTTTGCACATCATTCCTAAAAGTGCCTCTAAGGCTTTGTGTGTATTAACTTGTTGCGATTCGTTTGAGCCGCTATGTGCAAACTTGAATAGCAGTTCTGAGCCTAACCCACGCAAGCTGGATGACCGCGTTTTGCACATCATGCCTAAAAGTGCCTGTACGGCTTTGTGTGTATTAACTTATTGCGATTCGTTTTAGCCAATGTGCGAACTTGAATCGCAGTTCTGAGCCTAATTCGCGCTACTTGGAGTGACTCCGTTTTGCACATCATGCCTAAAAGCGCCTGTAAGGGGTTGTGTGTATTAACGTGTTCCGATTCGTTGGTGCCGCTATGTGCAAACTTGAATAGCAGTTCTGAGCCTAACCCGCGCAAACTGGATGACCCCGGCTTGCACATCATGCCTAAAAGTGCCTATAAGGCTTTGTGTGTATTAACTTGTTGCGATTCGTTTTAGCCGCTATGTGCAAACTTGAATCGCAGTTCTGAGCCTAACCCGCGCAAGCTGGATTACCGCGTTTTGCACATCATGCCTAAAAGGGCCTGTAAGACTTTGTGTGTATTAACTTGTTGCGATTCGTTTGAGCCGCTACGTGCAAACTTGAATCGCAGTTCTGCGCCTAATGCGATCTACTTGGAGTGACTCCGTTTTGCACATCATGCCTAAAAGTGCCTGTAAGGAGTTGTGTGTATTAACGCTTTGCGATTCGTTTGAGCCGCTATGTGCAAACTTGAATCGCAGTTCTGCGCCGAATGCGCGCTACTTGGAGTGACCCCGTATTGCACATCATGCTTAAAAGTGCCTATAAGGCATTGTGTGTATTAACTTGTTGCGATTCGTTTTATCCGCTATGTGCAAACTTGAATCGCAGTTCTGAGCCTAATTCGCGCTACTTGGAGTGACTCCGTTTTGCACATCATGCCTAAAAGTGCCTGTAAGGGTTTGTGTGTATTAACGTGTTGCGATTAGTTTGAGTCGCTATGTGCAAACTTGAATAGCAGTTCTGAGCCTAACCCGCGCAAACTGGATGACCCCGTTTTGCACATCATGCCTAAAAGTGCCTCTAAGGCTTTGTGTGTATTATCTTGTTGCGATTCGTTTCAGCCGCTACGTGCAAACTTAAATCGCAGTTCTGAGCCTAATTCGCGCAAGCTGGATGACCGCGTTTTGCACATCATGCATAAAAGTGCCTATAAGGCTTTGTGTGTTGCGATTCGTTTCAACCGCTACGTGCAAACTTAAATCGCAGTTCTGAGCCTAACCCACGCAAGCTGGATGACCGCGTTTTGCACATCATGCCTAACAGTGCCTGTAAGGCTTTGTGTGTATTAACTTGTTGCGATTCGTTTCAGCCGCTACGTGCAAACTTGAATCGCAGTTCTGCGCCTAATGCGCGCTACTTGGAGGGACTCCGTTTTGCACATCACGCCTAAAAGTGCCTGTAAGGGGTTGTGTGTATTAACGCGTTGCGATTCGTTTGAGCTGCTATGTGCAAACTTGAATAGCAGTTCTGAGCCTAACCCGCGCAAGCTGGATGACCGCGTTTTGCGCATCATGCCTAAAAGTGCCTCTACGGCTTTGTGTGTATTAACTTATTGCGATTCGTTTTAGCCAATGTGCGAACTTGAATCGCAGTTCTGAGCCTAATTCGCGCTACTTGGAGTGACTCCGTCTTGCACATCATGCCTAAAAGTGCCTGTAAGGGGTTGCGTGTATTAACGTGTTGCGATTCGTTTGAGCCGCTATGTGCGAACTTGAATAGCAGTTCTGAGCCTAACCCGCGTAAACTGGATGACCCCTGTTTGCACATCATGCCTAAACGTGCCTATCAGGCTTTGTGTGTATTAACTTGTTGCGATTCGTTTTAGCCGCTATGTGCAAACTTGAATCGCAGTTCTGAGCCTAACCCTCGCAAGCTGGACTACCGCGTTTTGCACATCATGCCTAAAAGGGCCTGTAAGACTGTGTATTAACTTGTTGCGATTCGTTTGAGCCGCTACGTGCAAACTTGAATCGCAGTTCTGCGCCTAATGCGCGCTACTTGGAGTGACTCCGTTTTGCACATCATGCCTAAAAGTGCCTGTAAGGGGTTGTGTGTATTAACGCGTTGCGATGCGTTTGAGCCGCTATGTGCAAACTTGAATAGCAGTTCTGAGCCTCACCCACGCAAACTGGATGACCCCGTTTTGCACATCATGCCTAAAAGTGCCTCTAAGGCTTTGTGTGTATTAACTTGTTGCGATTCGTTTGAGCCGCTACGTGCAAACTTGAATAGCAGTTCTGCGCCTAATGCGCGCTACTTGGAGTGACTCCGTTTTGCACATCATGCCTAAAAGTGCCTGTAATGGGTTGTGTGTATTAACCCGTTGCGATTCGTTTGAGCCGCTATGTGGAAACTTGAATTGCAGTTCTGAGCCTAACCCGCGCAAGCTGGATGACCCCGTATTGCACATCATGCTTAAAAGTGCCTATAAGGCATTGTGTGTATTAACTTGTTGCGATTCGTTTCAGCCGCTACGTGCAAACTTGAATCGCAGTTCTGCGCCTAATGCGCGCTACTTGGAGTGACTCCGTTTTGCACATCATGCCTAAAAGTGCCTGTAAGGGGTTGTGTGTATTAACGCGTTGCGATTCGTTTGAGCCGCTATGTGCAAACTTGAATAGAAGTTCTGAGCCTAACCCGCGCAAGCTGGATGACCCCGTATTGCACATCATGCTTAAAAGTGCCTATAAGGCTTTGTGTGTATTAACTTGTTGCGATTCGTTTCAGCCGCTATGTGCAAACTTAAACCGCAGTTCTGAGCCTAACCCACGCAAGCTGGATGACCGCGTTTTGCACATCATGCCTAAAAGTGCCTATAAGGCTTTGTGTGTATTAACTTGTTGCGATTCGTTTCAGCCGCTACGTGCAAACTAAATCGCAGTTCTGAGCCTAACCCAAGCAAGCTGGATGACCGCGTTTTGCACATCATGCCTAAATGTGCCTGTAAGGCTTTGTGTGTATTAACTTGTTGCGATTCGTTTGAGCCGCTATGTGCAAATTTGAATAGCAGTTCTGAGCCTAACCCGCACAAGCTGGATGACCGCGTTTTGCACATCATGCCTAAAAGTGTCTGTACGGCTTTGTGTGTATTAACTTGTTGCGATTCGTTTCAGCCGCTACGTGCAAACTTAAATCGCAGTTCTGAGCCTAACCCACGCAAGCTGGATGACCGAGTTTTGCACATCATGCCTAAAAGTGCCTGTAAGGCTTTGTGTGTATTAACTTCTTGCGATTCGTTTTAGCCTATGTGCGAACTTGAATCGCAGTTCTGAGCCTAATTCGCGCTACTTGGAGTGACTCCGTTTTGCACATCATGCCTAAAAGTGCCTGTAAGGGGTTGTGTGTATTAACTTGTTGCTATTCGTTTGAGCCGCTATGTGCAAACTTGAATAGCAGTTCTGAGCCTAACCCGCGCAAACTGGATGACCCCGTTTTGCACATCATTCCTAAAAGTGCCTCTAAGGCTTTGTGTGTATTAACTTGTTGCGATTCGTTTGAGCCGCTATGTGCAAACTTGAATAGCAGTTCTGAGCCTAACCCACGCAAGCTGGATGACCGCGTTTTGCACATCATGCCTAAAAGTGCCTGTACGGCTTTGTGTGTATTAACTTATTGCGATTCGTTTTAGCCAATGTGCGAACTTGAATCGCAGTTCTGAGCCTAATTCGCGCTACTTGGAGTGACTCCGTTTTGCACATCATGCCTAAAAGCGCCTGTAAGGGGTTGTGTGTATTAACGTGTTCCGAT
The DNA here is from genome assembly GCF_055883805.1 of Amblyomma maculatum. Classification (NCBI taxonomy): domain Eukaryota; kingdom Metazoa; phylum Arthropoda; class Arachnida; order Ixodida; family Ixodidae; genus Amblyomma; species Amblyomma maculatum. The sequence continues at coordinate 485,464,182 of NC_139344.1, read as the reverse complement.
TCGTTGGTGCCGCTATGTGCAAACTTGAATAGCAGTTCTGAGCCTAACCCGCGCAAACTGGATGACCCCGGCTTGCACATCATGCCTAAAAGTGCCTATAAGGCTTTGTGTGTATTAACTTGTTGCGATTCGTTTTAGCCGCTATGTGCAAACTTGAATCGCAGTTCTGAGCCTAACCCGCGCAAGCTGGATTACCGCGTTTTGCACATCATGCCTAAAAGGGCCTGTAAGACTTTGTGTGTATTAACTTGTTGCGATTCGTTTGAGCCGCTACGTGCAAACTTGAATCGCAGTTCTGCGCCTAATGCGATCTACTTGGAGTGACTCCGTTTTGCACATCATGCCTAAAAGTGCCTGTAAGGAGTTGTGTGTATTAACGCTTTGCGATTCGTTTGAGCCGCTATGTGCAAACTTGAATCGCAGTTCTGCGCCGAATGCGCGCTACTTGGAGTGACCCCGTATTGCACATCATGCTTAAAAGTGCCTATAAGGCATTGTGTGTATTAACTTGTTGCGATTCGTTTTATCCGCTATGTGCAAACTTGAATCGCAGTTCTGAGCCTAATTCGCGCTACTTGGAGTGACTCCGTTTTGCACATCATGCCTAAAAGTGCCTGTAAGGGTTTGTGTGTATTAACGTGTTGCGATTAGTTTGAGTCGCTATGTGCAAACTTGAATAGCAGTTCTGAGCCTAACCCGCGCAAACTGGATGACCCCGTTTTGCACATCATGCCTAAAAGTGCCTCTAAGGCTTTGTGTGTATTATCTTGTTGCGATTCGTTTCAGCCGCTACGTGCAAACTTAAATCGCAGTTCTGAGCCTAATTCGCGCAAGCTGGATGACCGCGTTTTGCACATCATGCATAAAAGTGCCTATAAGGCTTTGTGTGTTGCGATTCGTTTCAACCGCTACGTGCAAACTTAAATCGCAGTTCTGAGCCTAACCCACGCAAGCTGGATGACCGCGTTTTGCACATCATGCCTAACAGTGCCTGTAAGGCTTTGTGTGTATTAACTTGTTGCGATTCGTTTCAGCCGCTACGTGCAAACTTGAATCGCAGTTCTGCGCCTAATGCGCGCTACTTGGAGGGACTCCGTTTTGCACATCACGCCTAAAAGTGCCTGTAAGGGGTTGTGTGTATTAACGCGTTGCGATTCGTTTGAGCTGCTATGTGCAAACTTGAATAGCAGTTCTGAGCCTAACCCGCGCAAGCTGGATGACCGCGTTTTGCGCATCATGCCTAAAAGTGCCTCTACGGCTTTGTGTGTATTAACTTATTGCGATTCGTTTTAGCCAATGTGCGAACTTGAATCGCAGTTCTGAGCCTAATTCGCGCTACTTGGAGTGACTCCGTCTTGCACATCATGCCTAAAAGTGCCTGTAAGGGGTTGCGTGTATTAACGTGTTGCGATTCGTTTGAGCCGCTATGTGCGAACTTGAATAGCAGTTCTGAGCCTAACCCGCGTAAACTGGATGACCCCTGTTTGCACATCATGCCTAAACGTGCCTATCAGGCTTTGTGTGTATTAACTTGTTGCGATTCGTTTTAGCCGCTATGTGCAAACTTGAATCGCAGTTCTGAGCCTAACCCTCGCAAGCTGGACTACCGCGTTTTGCACATCATGCCTAAAAGGGCCTGTAAGACTGTGTGTATTAACTTGTTGCGATTCGTTTGAGCCGCTACGTGCAAACTTGAATCGCAGTTCTGCGCCTAATGCGCGCTACTTGGAGTGACTCCGTTTTGCACATCATGCCTAAAAGTGCCTGTAAGGGGTTGTGTGTATTAACGCGTTGCGATGCGTTTGAGCCGCTATGTGCAAACTTGAATAGCAGTTCTGAGCCTCACCCACGCAAACTGGATGACCCCGTTTTGCACATCATGCCTAAAAGTGCCTCTAAGGCTTTGTGTGTATTAACTTGTTGCGATTCGTTTGAGCCGCTACGTGCAAACTTGAATAGCAGTTCTGCGCCTAATGCGCGCTACTTGGAGTGACTCCGTTTTGCACATCATGCCTAAAAGTGCCTGTAATGGGTTGTGTGTATTAACCCGTTGCGATTCGTTTGAGCCGCTATGTGGAAACTTGAATTGCAGTTCTGAGCCTAACCCGCGCAAGCTGGATGACCCCGTATTGCACATCATGCTTAAAAGTGCCTATAAGGCATTGTGTGTATTAACTTGTTGCGATTCGTTTCAGCCGCTACGTGCAAACTTGAATCGCAGTTCTGCGCCTAATGCGCGCTACTTGGAGTGACTCCGTTTTGCACATCATGCCTAAAAGTGCCTGTAAGGGGTTGTGTGTATTAACGCGTTGCGATTCGTTTGAGCCGCTATGTGCAAACTTGAATAGAAGTTCTGAGCCTAACCCGCGCAAGCTGGATGACCCCGTATTGCACATCATGCTTAAAAGTGCCTATAAGGCATTGTGTGTATTAACTTGTTGCGATTCGTTTCAGCCGCTACGTGCAAACTTAAATCGCAGTTCTGAGCCTAACCCACGCAAGCTGGATGACCGCGTTTTGCACATCATGCCTAAAAGTGCCTGTAAGGCTTTGTGTGTATTAACTTATTGCGATTCGTTTTAGCCTATGTGCAAACTTGAATCGCAGTTCTGAGCCTAATTCGCGCTACTTGGAGTGACTCCGTTTTGCACATCATGCCTAAAAGTGCCTGTAAGGGGTTGTGTGTATTAACGTGTTGCGATTAGTTTGAGCCGCTATGTGCAAACTTGAATAGCAGTTCTGAGCCTAACCCGCGCAAACTGGATGACCCCGTTTTGCACATCATGCCTAAAAGTGCCTCTAAGGCTTTGTGTGTATTAACTTGTTGCGATTCGTTTCAGCCGCTATGTGCAAACTTGAATCGCAGTTCTGAGCCTTACCCGCGCAAGCTGTATTACCGCGTTATGCACATCATGCCTAAAAGGGCCTGTAAGACTTTGTGTGTATTAACTTGTTGCGATTCGTTTGAGCCGCTACGTGCAAATTTGAATCGCAGTTCTGCGCCTAATGCGCGCTACTTGGAGTGACTCCGTTTTGCACATCATGCCTAAAAGTGCCTGTAAGGGGTTGTGTGTATTAACGCGTTGCGATTCGTTTGAGCCGCTATGTGCAAACTTGAATAGAAGTTCTGAGCCTAACCCGCGCAAGCTCGATGACCCCGTATTGCACATCATGCTTAAAAGTGCCTATAAGGCATTGTGTGTATTAACTTGTTGCGATTCGTTTCAGCCGCTACGTGCAAACTTAAATCGCAGTTCTGAGCCTAACCCACGCAAGCTGGATGACCGCGTTTTGCACATCTTGCCTAAAAGTGCCTGTAAGGCTTTGTGTGTATTAACTTATTGCGATTCGTTTGAGCCGCTATGTGCAAACTTGAATATCAGTTCTGAGCTTAACCCGCGCAAGCTGGATGACCCCGTATTGCACATCATGCTTAAAAGTGCCTATAAGGCATTGTGTGTATTAACTTGTTGCGATACGTTTCAGCCGCTACGTGCAAACTTAAATCGCAGTTCTGAGCCTAACCCACGCAAGCTGGATGACCCCGGTTTGCACATCATGCCTAAAAGTGCCTATAAGGCTTTGTGTGTATTAACTTGTGTCGATTCGTTTGAGCCGCTACGTGCAAACTTGAATCGCAGTTCTGCGCCTAATGCGCGCTACTTGGAGTGACCCCGTTTTGCACATCATGCCTAAAAGTGCCTGTAAGGGGTTGTGTGTATTAACTTGTTGCTATTCGTTTGAGCCGCTATGTGCAAACTTGAATAGCAGTTCTGAGCCTAACCCGCGCAAACTGGATGACCCCGTTTTGCACATCATGCCTAAAAGTGCCTCTAAGGCTTTGTGTGTATTAACTTGTTGCGATTCGTTTCAGCCGCTATGTGCAAACTTAAACCGCAGTTCTGAGCCTAACCCACGCAAGCTGGATGACCGCGTTTTGCACATCATGCCTAAAAGTGCCTATAAGGCTTTGTGTGTATTAACTTGTTGCGATTCGTTTCAGCCGCTACGTGCAAACTAAATCGCAGTTCTGAGCCTAACCCAAGCAAGCTGGATGACCGCGTTTTGCACATCATGCCTAAATGTGCCTGTAAGGCTTTGTGTGTATTAACTTGTTGCGATTCGTTTGAGCCGCTATGTGCAAATTTGAATAGCAGTTCTGAGCCTAACCCGCACAAGCTGGATGACCGCGTTTTGCACATCATGCCTAAAAGTGTCTGTACGGCTTTGTGTGTATTAACTTGTTGCGATTCGTTTCAGCCGCTACGTGCAAACTTAAATCGCAGTTCTGAGCCTAACCCACGCAAGCTGGATGACCGAGTTTTGCACATCATGCCTAAATGTGCCTGTAAGGCTTTGTGTGTATTAACTTCTTGCGATTCGTTTTAGCCTATGTGCGAACTTGAATCGCAGTTCTGAGCCTAATTCGCGCTACTTGGAGTGACTCCGTTTTGCACATCATGCCTAAAAGTGCCTGTAAGGGGTTGTGTGTATTAACTTGTTGCTATTCGTTTGAGCCGCTATGTGCAAACTTGAATAGCAGTTCTGAGCCTAACCCGCGCAAACTGGATGACCCCGTTTTGCACATCATTCCTAAAAGTGCCTCTAAGGCTTTGTGTGTATTAACTTGTTGCGATTCGTTTGAGCCGCTATGTGCAAACTTGAATAGCAGTTCTGAGCCTAACCCACGCAAGCTGGATGACCGCGTTTTGCACATCATGCCTAAAAGTGCCTGTACGGCATTGTGTGTATTAACTTATTGCGATTCGTTTTAGCCAATGTGCGAACTTGAATCGCAGTTCTGAGCCTAATTCGCGCTACTTGGAGTGACTCCGTTTTGCACATCATGCCTAAAAGCGCCTGTAAGGGGTTGTGTGTATTAACGTGTTCCGATTCGTTGGTGCCGCTATGTGCAAACTTGAATAGCAGTTCTGAGCCTAACCCGCGCAAACTGGATGACCCCGGCTTGCACATCATGCCTAAAAGTGCCTATAAGGCTTTGTGTGTATTAACTTGTTGCGATTCGTTTTAGCCGCTATGTGCAAACTTGAATCGCAGTTCTGAGCCTAACCCGCGCAAGCTGGATTACCGCGTTTTGCACATCATGCCTAAAAGGGCCTGTAAGACTTTGTGTGTATTAACTTGTTGCGATTCGTTTGAGCCGCTACGTGCAAACTTGAATCGCAGTTCTGCGCCTAATGCGATCTACTTGGAGTGACTCCGTTTTGCACATCATGCCTAAAAGTGCCTGTAAGGAGTTGTGTGTATTAACGCTTTGCGATTCGTTTGAGCCGCTATGTGCAAACTTGAATCGCAGTTCTGCGCCGAATGCGCGCTACTTGGAGTGACCCCGTATTGCACATCATGCTTAAAAGTGCCTATAAGGCATTGTGTGTATTAACTTGTTGCGATTCGTTTTATCCGCTATGTGCAAACTTGAATCGCAGTTCTGAGCCTAATTCGCGCTACTTGGAGTGACTCCGTTTTGCACATCATGCCTAAAAGTGCCTGTAAGGGTTTGTGTGTATTAACGTGTTGCGATTAGTTTGAGTCGCTATGTGCAAACTTGAATAGCAGTTCTGAGCCTAACCAGCGCAAACTGGATGACCCCGTTTTGCACATCATGCCTAAAAGTGCCTCTAAGGCTTTGTGTGTATTATCTTGTTGCGATTCGTTTCAGCCGCTACGTGCAAACTTAAATCGCAGTTCTGAGCCTAATTCGCGCAAGCTGGATGACCGCGTTTTGCACATCATGCATAAAAGTGCCTATAAGGCTTTGTGTGTTGCGATTCGTTTCAACCGCTACGTGCAAACTTAAATCGCAGTTCTGAGCCTAACCCACGCAAGCTGGATGACCCCGGTTTGCACATCATGCCTAACAGTGCCTGTAAGGCTTTGTGTGTATTAACTTGTTGCGATTCGTTTCAGCCGCTACGTGCAAACTTGAATCGCAGTTCTGCGCCTAATGCGCGCTACTTGGAGGGACTCCGTTTTGCACATCACGCCTAAAAGTGCCTGTAAGGGGTTGTGTGTATTAACGCGTTGCGATTCGTTTGAGCTGCTATGTGCAAACTTGAATAGCAGTTCTGAGCCTAACCCGCGCAAGCTGGATGACCGCGTTTTGCGCATCATGCCTAAAAGTGCCTCTACGGCTTTGTGTGTATTAACTTATTGCGATTCGTTTTAGCCAATGTGCGAACTTGAATCGCAGTTCTGAGCCTAATTCGCGCTACTTGGAGTGACTCCGTCTTGCACATCATGCCTAAAAGTGCCTGTAAGGGGTTGCGTGTATTAACGTGTTGCGATTCGTTTGAGCCGCTATGTGCGAACTTGAATAGCAGTTCTGAGCCTAACCCGCGTAAACTGGATGACCCCGGTTTGCACATCATGCCTAAACGTGCCTATCAGGCTTTGTGTGTATTAACTTGTTGCGATTCGTTTTAGCCGCTATGTGCAAACTTGAATCGCAGTTCTGAGCCTAACCCTCGCAAGCTGGACTACCGCGTTTTGCACATCATGCCTAAAAGGGCCTGTAAGACTGTGTGTATTAACTTGTTGCGATTCGTTTGAGCCGCTACGTGCAAACTTGAATCGCAGTTCTGCGCCTAATGCGCGCTACTTGGAGTGACTCCGTTTTGCACATCATGCCTAAAAGTGCCTGTAAGGGGTTGTGTGTATTAACGCGTTGCGATGCGTTTGAGCCGCTATGTGCAAACTTGAATAGCAGTTCTGAGCCTCACCCACGCAAACTGGATGACCCCGTTTTGCACATCATGCCTAAAAGTGCCTCTAAGGCTTTGTGTGTATTAACTTGTTGCGATTCGTTTGAGCCGCTACGTGCAAACTTGAATAGCAGTTCTGCGCCTAATGCGCGCTACTTGGAGTGACTCCGTTTTGCACATCATGCCTAAAAGTGCCTGTAATGGGTTGTGTGTATTAACCCGTTGCGATTCGTTTGAGCCGCTATGTGGAAACTTGAATAGCAGTTCTGAGCCTAACCCGCGCAAGCTGGATGACCCCGTATTGCACATCATGCTTAAAAGTGCCTATAAGGCATTGTGTGTATTAACTTGTTGCGATTCGTTTCAGCCGCTACGTGCAAACTTGAATCGCAGTTCTGCGCCTAATGCGCGCTACTTGGAGTGACTCCGTTTTGCACATCATGCCTAAAAGTGCCTGTAAGGGGTTGTGTGTATTAACGCGTTGCGATTCGTTTGAGCCGCTATGTGCAAACTTGAATAGAAGTTCTGAGCCTAACCCGCGCAAGCTGGATGACCCCGTATTGCACATCATGCTTAAAAGTGCCTATAAGGCATTGTGTGTATTAACTTGTTGCGATTCGTTTCAGCCGCTACGTGCAAACTTAAATCGCAGTTCTGAGCCTAACCCACGCAAGCTGGATGACCGCGTTTTGCACATCATGCCTAAAAGTGCCTGTAAGGCTTTGTGTGTATTAACTTATTGCGATTCGTTTTAGCCTATGTGCAAACTTGAATCGCAGTTCTGAGCCTAATTCGCGCTACTTGGAGTGACTCCGTTTTGCACATCATGCCTAAAAGTGCCTGTAAGGGGTTGTGTGTATTAACGTGTTGCGATTAGTTTGAGCCGCTATGTGCAAACTTGAATAGCAGTTCTGAGCCTAACCCGCGCAAACTGGATGACCCCGTTTTGCACATCATGCCTAAAAGTGCCTCTAAGGCTTTGTGTGTATTAACTTGTTGCGATTCGTTTCAGCCGCTACGTGCAAACTTAAATCGCAGTTCTGAGCCTAACCCACGCAAGCTGGATGACCGCGTTTTGCACATCTTGCCTAAAAGTGCCTGTAAGGCTTTGTGTGTATTAACTTATTGCGATTCGTTTTAGCCTATGTGCAAACTTGAATCGCAGTTCTGAGCCTAATTCGCGCAAACTGGATGACCCCGTTTTGCACATCATGCCTAAAAGTGCCTCTAAGGCTTTGTGTGTATTAACTTGTTGCGATTCGTTTGAGCCGCTATGTGCAAACTTGAATAGCAGTTCTGAGCCTAACCCACGCAAGCTGGATGACCGCGTTTTGCACATCATGCCTAAAAGTGCCTGTACGGCTTTGTGTGTATTAACTTATTGCGATTCGTTTTAGCCAATGTGCGAACTTGAATCGCAGTTCTGCGCCTAATGCGCGCTACTTGGAGTGACTCCGTTTTGCACATCATGCCTAAAAGTGCCTGTAAGGGGTTGTGTGTATTAACGCGTTGCGATTCGTTTGAGCCGCTATGTGCAAACTTGAATAGAAGTTCTGAGCCTAACCCGCGCAAGCTGGATGACCCCGTATTGCACATCATGCTTAAAGGTGCCTATAAGGCATTGTGTGTATTAACTTGTTGCGATTCGTTTCAGCCGCTACGTGCAAACTTAAATGACCGCATTTTGCACATCATGCCTAAAAGTGCCTGTAAGGCTTTGTGTGTATTAACTTATTGCGATTCGTTTTAGCCTATGTGCAAACTTGAATCGCAGTTCTGAGCCTAATTCGCGCTACTTGGAGTGACTCCGTTTTGCACATCATGCCTAAAAGTGCCTGTAAGGGTTTGTGTGTATTAACTTGTTGCGATTAGTTTGAGTCGCTATGTGCAAACTTGAATAGCAGTTCTGAGCCTAACCCGCGCAAACTGGATGACCCCGTTTTGCACATCATGCCTAAAAGTGCCTCTAAGGCTTTGTGTGTATTATCTTGTTGCGATTCGTTTCAGCCGCTACGTGCAAACTTAAATCGCAGTTCTGAGCCTAATTCGCGCAAGCTGGATGACCGCGTTTTGCACATCATGCCTAAAAGTGCCTATAAGGCTTTGTGTGTTGCGATTCGTTTCAACCGCTACGTGCCAACCTAAATCGCAGTTCTGAGCCTAACCCACGCAAGCTGGATGACCGCGTTTTGCACATCATGCCTAACAGTGCCTGTAAGGCTTTGTGTGTATTAACTTGTTGCGATTCGTTTTAGCCGCTATGTGCAAACTTAAATCGCAGTTCTGAGCCTAACCCACGCAAGCTGGATGACTGCCTTTTGCACATCATGCCTAAAAGTGCCTGTAAGGCTTTGTGTGTATTAATTTGTTGCGATTCGTTTGAGCCGCTATGTGCAAACTTGAATAGCAGTTCTGAGCCTAACCCGCGCAAGCTGGATGACCCCGTTTTGCACATCATGCCTAAAAGTGCCTATAAGGCTTTGTGTGTATTAACATGTTGCGATTCGTTTCAGCCGCTAGGTGCAAACTTAAATCGCAGTTCTGAGACTAACCCACGCAAGCTTGATGACCGCGTTTTGCACATCATGCCTAAAAGTGCCTGTACGGCTTTGTGTGTATTAACTTATTGCGATTCGTTTCAGCCAATGTGCGAAATTGAATCGCAGTTCTGAGCCTAATTCGCGCTACTTGGAGTGACTCCGTTTTGCACATCATGCCTAAAGGTGCCTATAAGGCTTTGTGTGTATTAACTTGTTGCGATTCGTTTTATCCGCTATGTGCAAACTTGAATCGCAGTTCTGAGCCTAACCCGCGCAAGCTGGATTACCGCGTTTTGCACATCATGCCTAAAAGGGCCTGTAAGACTTTGTGTGTATTAACTTGTTGCGATTCGTTTGAGCCGCTACGTGCAAACCTGAATCGCAGTTCTGCGCCTAATGCGCGCTTCTTGGAGTGACTCCGTTTTGCACATCATGCCTAAAAGTGCCTGTAAGGGGTTGTGTGTATTAACTTGTTGCGATTCGTTTGAGCCGCTATGTGCAAACTTGAATAGCAGTTCTGAGCCTAACCCGCGCAAACTGGATGACCCCGGTTTGCACATCATGCCTAAAGGTGCCTATAAGGCTTTGTGTGTATTAACTTGTTGCGATTCGTTTTATCCGCTATGTGCAAACTTGAATCGCAGTTCTGAGCCTAATTCGCGCTACTTGGAGTGACTCCGTTTTGCACATCATGCTAAAAGTGCCTGTAAGTGTTTGTGTGTATTAACGTGTTGCGATTAGTTTGAGTCGCTATGTGCAAACTTGAATAGCAGTTCTGAGCCTAACCCGCGCAAACTGGATGACCCCGTTTTGCACATCATGCCTAAAAGTGCCTCTAAGGCTTTGTGTGTATTATCTTGTTGCGATTCGTTTCAGCCGCTACGTGCAAACTTAAATCGCAGTTCTGAGCCTAATTCGCGCAAGCTGGATGACCGCGTTTTGCACATCATGCATAAAAGTGCCTATAAGGCTTTGTGTGTTGCGATTCGTTTCAACCGCTACGTGCAAACTTAAATCGCAGTTCTGAGCCTAACCCACGCAAGCTGGATGACCGCGTTTTGCACATCATGCCTAACAGTGCCTGTAAGGCTTTGTGTGTATTAACTTGTTGCGATTCGTTTTAGCCGCTATGTGCAAACTTAAATCGCAGTTCTGAGCCTAACCCACGCAAGCTGGATGACCGCCTTTTGCACATCATGCCTAAAAGTGCCTGTAAGGCTTTGTGTGTATTAACTTGTTTCGATTCGTTTGAGCCGCTATGTGCAAACTTGAATAGCAGTTCTGAGCCTAACCCGCGCAAGCTGGATGACCCCGTTTTGCACATCATGCCTAAAAGTGCCTGTACGGCTTTGTGTGTATTAACTTATTGCGATTCGTTTCAGCCAATGTGCGAACTTGAATCGCAGTTCTGAGCCTAATTCGCGCTACTTGGAGTGACTCCGTTTTGCACATCATGCCTAAAAGTGCCTGTAAGGGGTTGTGTGTATTAACTTGTTGCGATTCGTTTTATCCGCTATGTGCAAACTTGAATCGCAGTTCTGAGCCTAACCCGCGCAAGCTGGATTACCGCGTTTTGCACATCATGCCTAAAAGGGCCTGTAAGACTTTGTGTGTATTAACTTGTTGCGATTCGTTTGAGCCGCTACGTGCAAACCTGAATCGCAGTTCTGCGCCTAATGCGCGCTTCTTGGAGTGACTCCGTTTTGCACATCATGCCTAAAAGTGCCTGTAAGGGGTTGTGTGTATTAACGCGTTGCGATTCGTTTGAGCCGCTATGTGCAAACTTGAATAGCAGTTCTGAGCCTAACCCGCGCAAGCTGGATGACCGCGTTTTGCACATCATGCCTAAAAGTGCCTGTACGGCTTTGTGTGTATTAACTTATTGCGATTCGTTTTAGCCAATGTGCGAACTTGAATCGCAGTTCTGAGCCTAATTCGCGCTACTTGGAGTGACTCCGTTTTGCACATCATGCCTAAAAGTGCCTGTAAGGGGTTGCGTGTATTAACATGTTGCGATTCGTTTGAGCCGCTATGTGCAAACTTGAATAGCAATTCTGAGCCTAACCCGCGCAAACTGGATGACCCCGGTAAGCACATCATGCCTAAAAGTGCCTATAAGGCTTTGTGTGTATTAACTTGTTGCGATTCGTTTTATCCGCTATGTGCAAACTTGAATCGCAGTTCTGAGCCTAACCCGCGCAAGCTGGATTACCGCGTTTTGCACATCATGCCTAAAAGGGCCTGTAAGACTTTGTGTGTATTAACTTGTTGCGATTCGTTTGAGCCGCTACGTGCAAACTTGAATCGCAGTTCTGCGCATAATGCGCGCTACTTGGAGTGACTCCGTTTTGCACATCGTGCCTAAAAGTGCCTGTAAGGGGTTGTGTGTATTAACGTGTTGCGATTCGTTTGAGCCGCTATGTGCAAACTTGAATAGCAGTTCTGAGCCTAACCCGCGCAAACTGGATGACCCCGGTTTGCACATCATGCCTAAAAGTGCCTATAAGGCTTTGTGTGTATTAACTTGTTGCGATTCGTTTGAGCCGCTACGTGCAAACTTGAATCGCAGTTCTGCGCCTAATGCGCGCTACTTGGAGTGAACCCGTTTTGCACATCATGCCTAAAAGTGCCTGTAAGGGGTTGTGTGTATTAACGCGTTGCGATTCGTTTGAGCCGCTATGTGCAAACTTGAATATCAGTTCTGAGCTTAACCCGCGCAAGCTGGATGACCCCGTATTGCACATCATGCTTAAAAGTGCCTATAAGGCATTGTGTGTATTAACTTGTTGCGATACTTTTCAGCCGCTACGTGCAAACTTAAATCGCAGTTCTGAGCCTAACCCACGCAAGCTGGATGACCCCGGTTTGCACATCATGCCTAAAAGTGCCTATAAGGCTTTGTGTGTATTAACTTGTTGCGATTCGTTTGAGCCGCTACGTGCAAACTTGAATCGCAGTTCTGCGCCTAATGCGCGCTACTTGGAGTGACCCCGTTTTGCACATCATGCCTAAAAGTGCCTGTAAGGGGTTGTGTGTATTAACTTGTTGCTATTCGTTTGAGCCGCTATGTGCAAACTTGAATAGCAGTTCTGAGCCTAACCCGCGCAAACTGGATGACCCCGTTTTGCACATCATGCCTAAAAGTGCCTCTAAGGCTTTGTGTGTATTAACTTGTTGCGATTCGTTTCAGCCGCTATGTGCAAACTTAAACCGCAGTTCTGAGCCTAACCCACGCAAGCTGGATGACCGCGTTTTGCACATCATGCCTAAAAGTGCCTATAAGGCTTTGTGTGTATTAACTTGTTGCGATTCGTTTCAGCCGCTACGTGCAAACTAAATCGCAGTTCTGAGCCTAACCCAAGCAAGCTGGATGACCGCGTTTTGCACATCATGCCTAAATGTGCCTGTAAGGCTTTGTGTGTATTAACTTGTTGCGATTCGTTTGAGCCGCTATGTGCAAATTTGAATAGCAGTTCTGAGCCTAACCCGCACAAGCTGGATGACCGCGTTTTGCACATCATGCCTAAAAGTGTCTGTACGGCTTTGTGTGTATTAACTTGTTGCGATTCGTTTCAGCCGCTACGTGCAAACTTAAATCGCAGTTCTGAGCCTAACCCACGCAAGCTGGATGACCGAGTTTTGCACATCATGCCTAAAAGTGCCTGTAAGGCTTTGTGTGTATTAACTTCTTGCGATTCGTTTTAGCCTATGTGCGAACTTGAATCGCAGTTCTGAGCCTAATTCGCGCTACTTGGAGTGACTCCGTTTTGCACATCATGCCTAAAAGTGCCTGTAAGGGGTTGTGTGTATTAACTTGTTGCTATTCGTTTGAGCCGCTATGTGCAAACTTGAATAGCAGTTCTGAGCCTAACCCACGCAAGCTGGATGACTGCCTTTTGCACATCATGCCTAAAAGTGCCTGTAAGGCTTTGTGTGTATTAATTTGTTGCGATTCGTTTGAGCCGCTATGTGCAAACTTGAATAGCAGTTCTGAGCCTAACCCGCGCAAGCTGGATGACCCCGTTTTGCACATCATGCCTAAAAGTGCCTATAAGGCTTTGTGTGTATTAACATGTTGCGATTCGTTTCAGCCGCTAGGTGCAAACTTAAATCGCAGTTCTGAGACTAACCCACGCAAGCTTGATGACCGCGTTTTGCACATCATGCCTAAAAGTGCCTGTACGGCTTTGTGTGTATTAACTTATTGCGATTCGTTTCAGCCAATGTGCGAAATTGAATCGCAGTTCTGAGCCTAATTCGCGCTACTTGGAGTGACTCCGTTTTGCACATCATGCCTAAAGGTGCCTATAAGGCTTTGTGTGTATTAACTTGTTGCGATTCGTTTTATCCGCTATGTGCAAACTTGAATCGCAGTTCTGAGCCTAACCCGCGCAAGCTGGATTACCGCGTTTTGCACATCATGCCTAAAAGGGCCTGTAATACTTTGTGTGTATTAACTTGTTGCGATTCGTTTGAGCCGCTACGTGCAAACCTGAATCGCAGTTCTGCGCCTAATGCGCGCTTCTTGGAGTGACTCCGTTTTGCACATCATGCCTAAAAGTGCCTGTAAGGGGTTGTGTGTATTAACTTGTTGCGATTCGTTTGAGCCGCTATGTGCAAACTTGAATAGCAGTTCTGAGCCTAACCCGCGCAAACTGGATGACCCCGGTTTGCACATCATGCCTAAAGGTGCCTATAAGGCTTTGTGTGTATTAACTTGTTGCGATTCGTTTTATCCGCTATGTGCAAACTTGAATCGCAGTTCTGAGCCTAATTCGCGCTACTTGGAGTGACTCCGTTTTGCACATCATGCCTAAAAGTGCCTGTAAGGGTTTGTGTGTATTAACGTGTTGCGATTAGTTTGAGTCGCTATGTGCAAACTTGAATAGCAGTTCTGAGCCTAACCCGCGCAAACTGGATGACCCCGTTTTGCACATCATGCCTAAAAGTGCCTCTAAGGCTTTGTGTGTATTATCTTGTTGCGATTCGTTTCAGCCGCTACGTGCAAACTTAAATCGCAGTTCTGAGCCTAATTCGCGCAAGCTGGATGACCGCGTTTTGCACATCATGCATAAAAGTGCCTATAAGGCTTTGTGTGTTGCGATTCGTTTCAACCGCTACGTGCAAACTTAAATCGCAGTTCTGAGCCTAACCCACGCAAGCTGGATGACCGCGTTTTGCACATCATGCCTAACAGTGCCTGTAAGGCTTTGTGTGTATTAACTTGTTGCGATTCGTTTTAGCCGCTATGTGCAAACTTAAATCGCAGTTCTGAGCCTAACCCACGCAAGCTGGATGACCGCCTTTTGCACATCATGCCTAAGTGCCTGTAAGGCTTTGTGTGTATTAACTTGTTTCGATTCGTTTGAGCCGCTATGTGCAAACTTGAATAGCAGTTCTGAGCCTAACCCGCGCAAGCTGGATGACCCCGTTTTGCACATCATGCCTAAAAGTGCCTGTACGGCTTTGTGTGTATTAACTTATTGCGATTCGTTTCAGCCAATGTGCGAACTTGAATCGCAGTTCTGAGCCTAATTCGCGCTACTTGGAGTGACTCCGTTTTGCACATCATGCCTAAAAGTGCCTGTAAGGGGTTGTGTGTATTAACTTGTTGCGATTCGTTTTATCCGCTATGTGCAAACTTGAATCGCAGTTCTGAGCCTAACCCGCGCAAGCTGGATTACCGCGTTTTGCACATCATGCCTAAAAGGGCCTGTAAGACTTTGTGTGTATTAACTTGTTGCGATTCGTTTGAGCCGCTACGTGCAAACCTGAATCGCAGTTCTGCGCCTAATGCGCGCTTCTTGGAGTGACTCCGTTTTGCACATCATGCCTAAAAGTGCCTGTAAGGGGTTGTGTGTATTAACGCGTTGCGATTCGTTTGAGCCGCTATGTGCAAACTTGAATAGCAGTTCTGAGCCTAACCCGCGCAAGCTGGATGACCGCGTTTTGCACATCATGCCTAAAAGTGCCTGTACGGCTTTGTGTGTATTAACTTATTGCGATTCGTTTTAGCCAATGTGCGAACTTGAATCGCAGTTCTGAGCCTAATTCGCGCTACTTGGAGTGACTCCGTTTTGCACATCATGCCTAAAAGTGCCTGTAAGGGGTTGCGTGTATTAACATGTTGCGATTCGTTTGAGCCGCTATGTGCAAACTTGAATAGCAATTCTGAGCCTAACCCGCGCAAACTGGATGACCCCGGTAAGCACATCATGCCTAAAAGTGCCTATAAGGCTTTGTGTGTATTAACTTGTTGCGATTCGTTTTAACCGCTATGTGCAAACTTGAATCGCAGTTCTGAGCCTAACCCGCGCAAGCTGGATTACCGCGTTTTGCACATCATGCCTAAAAGGGCCTGTAAGACTTTGTGTGTATTAACTTGTTGCGATTCGTTTGAGCCGCTACGTGCAAACTTGAATCGCAGTTCTGCGCATAATGCGCGCTACTTGGAGTGACTCCGTTTTGCACATCGTGCCTAAAAGTGCCTGTAAGGGGTTGTGTGTATTAACGTGTTGCGATTCGTTTGAGCCGCTATGTGCAAACTTGAATAGCAGTTCTGAGCCTAACCCGCGCAAACTGGATGACCCCGGTTTGCACATCATGCCTAAAAGTGCCTATAAGGCTTTGTGTGTATTAACTTGTTGCGATTCGTTTGAGCCGCTACGTGCAAACTTGAATCGCAGTTCTGCGCCTAATGCGCGCTACTTGGAGTGAACCCGTTTTGCACATCATGCCTAAAAGTGCCTGTAAGGGGTTGTGTGTATTAACGCGTTGCGATTCGTTTGAGCCGCTATGTGCAAACTTGAATATCAGTTCTGAGCTTAACCCGCGCAAGCTGGATGACCCCGTATTGCACATCATGCTTAAAAGTGCCTATAAGGCATTGTGTGTATTAACTTGTTGCGATACGTTTCAGCCGCTACGTGCAAACTTAAATCGCAGTTCTGAGCCTAACCCACGCAAGCTGGATGACCCCGGTTTGCACATCATGCCTAAAAGTGCCTATAAGGCTTTGTGTGTATTAACTTGTTGCGATTCGTTTGAGCCGCTACGTGCAAACTTGAATCGCAGTTCTGCGCCTAATGCGCGCTACTTGGAGTGACCCCGTTTTGCACATCATGCCTAAAAGTGCCTGTAAGGGGTTGTGTGTATTAACTTGTTGCTATTCGTTTGAGCCGCTATGTGCAAACTTGAATAGCAGTTCTGAGCCTAACCCGCGCAAACTGGATGACCCCGTTTTGCACATCATGCCTAAAAGTGCCTCTAAGGCTTTGTGTGTATTAACTTGTTGCGATTCGTTTCAGCCGCTATGTGCAAACTTAAACCGCAGTTCTGAGCCTAACCCACGCAAGCTGGATGACCGCGTTTTGCACATCATGCCTAAAAGTGCCTATAAGGCTTTGTGTGTATTAACTTGTTGCGATTCGTTTCAGCCGCTACGTGCAAACTAAATCGCAGTTCTGAGCCTAACCCAAGCAAGCTGGATGACCGCGTTTTGCACATCATGCCTAAATGTGCCTGTAAGGCTTTGTGTGTATTAACTTGTTGCGATTCGTTTGAGCCGCTATGTGCAAATTTGAATAGCAGTTCTGAGCCTAACCCGCACAAGCTGGATGACCGCGTTTTGCACATCATGCCTAAAAGTGTCTGTACGGCTTTGTGTGTATTAACTTGTTGCGATTCGTTTCAGCCGCTACGTGCAAACTTAAATCGCAGTTCTGAGCCTAACCCACGCAAGCTGGATGACCGAGTTTTGCACATCATGCCTAAAAGTGCCTGTAAGGCTTTGTGTGTATTAACTTCTTGCGATTCGTTTTAGCCTATGTGCGAACTTGAATCGCAGTTCTGAGCCTAATTCGCGCTACTTGGAGTGACTCCGTTTTGCACATCATGCCTAAAAGTGCCTGTAAGGGGTTGTGTGTATTAACTTGTTGCTATTCGTTTGAGCCGCTATGTGCAAACTTGAATAGCAGTTCTGAGCCTAACCCGCGCAAACTGGATGACCCCGTTTTGCACATCATTCCTAAAAGTGCCTCTAAGGCTTTGTGTGTATTAACTTGTTGCGATTCGTTTGAGCCGCTATGTGCAAACTTGAATAGCAGTTCTGAGCCTAACCCACGCAAGCTGGATGACCGCGTTTTGCACATCATGCCTAAAAGTGCCTGTACGGCTTTGTGTGTATTAACTTATTGCGATTCGTTTTAGCCAATGTGCGAACTTGAATCGCAGTTCTGAGCCTAATTCGCGCTACTTGGAGTGACTCCGTTTTGCACATCATGCCTAAAAGCGCCTGTAAGGGGTTGTGTGTATTAACTTGTTGCTATTCGTTGGTGCCGCTATGTGCAAACTTGAATAGCAGTTCTGAGCCTAACCCGCGCAAGCTGGATTACCGCGTTTTGCACATCATGCCTAAAAGGGCCTGTAAGACTTTGTGTGTATTAACTTGTTGCGATTCGTTTGAGCCGCTACGTGCAAACTTGAATCGCAGTTCTGCGCCTAATGCGATCTACTTGGAGTGACTCCGTTTTGCACATCATGCCTAAAAGTGCCTGTAAGGAGTTGTGTGTATTAACGCTTTGCGATTCGTTTGAGCCGCTATGTGCAAACTTGAATCGCAGTTCTGCGCCGAATGCGCGCTACTTGGAGTGACCCCGTATTGCACATCATGCTTAAAAGTGCCTATAAGGCATTGTGTGTATTAACTTGTTGCGATTCGTTTCAGCCGCTACGTGCAAACTTAAATCGCAGTTCTGAGCCTAACCCACGCAAGCTGGATGACCGCGTTTTGCACATCATGCCTAAAAGTGCCTGTAAGGCTTTGTGTGTATTAACTTACTGCGATTCGTTTTAGCCTATGTGCAAACTTGAATCGCAGTTCTGAGCCTAATTCGCGCTACTTGGAGTGAATCCGTTTTGCACATCATGCCTAAAAGTGTCTGTAAGGGTTTGTGTGTATTAACGTGTTGCGATTAGTTTGAGTCGCTATGTGCAAACTTGAATAGCAGTTCTGAGCCTAACCCGCGCAAACTGGATGACCCCGTTTTGCACATCATGCCTAACAGTGCCTGTAAGGCTTTGTGTGTATTAACTTGTTGCGATTCGTTTTAGCCGCTATGTTCAAACTTAAATCGCAGTTCTGAGCCTAACCCACGCAAGCTGGATGACCGCCTTTTGCACATCATGCCTAAAAGTGCCTGTAAGGCTTTGTGTGTATTAACTTGTTGCGATTCGTTTGAGCCGCTATGTGCAAACTTGAATAGCAGTTCTGAGCCTAACCCGCGCAAGCTGGATGACCCCGTTTTGCACATCATGCCTAAAAGTGCCTATAAGGCTTTGTGTGTATTAACTTGTTGCGATTCGTTTGAGCCGCTACGTGCAAACCTGAATCGCAGTTCTGCGCCTAATGCGCGCTTCTTGGAGTGACTCCGTTTTGCACATCATGCCTAAAAGTGCCTGTAAGGGGTTGTGTGTATTAACGCGTTGCGATTCGTTTGAGCCGCTATGTGCAAACTTGAATAGCAGTTCTGAGCCTAACCCGCGCAAGCTGGATGACCGCGTTTTGCACATCATGCCTAAAAGTGCCTGTACGGCTTTGTGTGTATTAACTTATTGCGATTCGTTTTAGCCAATGTGCGAACTTGAATCGCAGTTCTGAGCCTAATTCGCGCTACTTGGAGTGACTCCGTTTTGCACATCATGCCTAAAAGTGCCTGTAAGGGGTTGCGTGTATTAACGCGTTGCGATTTGTTTGAGCCGCTATGTGCAAACTTGAATAGCAGTTCTGAGCCTAACCCGCGCAAGCTGGATGACCCCGTATTGCACATCATGCCTAAAAGTGCCTATAAGGCATTGTGTGTATTCACTTGTTGCGATTCGTTTCAGCCGCTACGTGCAAACTTAAATCGCAGTTCTGAGCCTAACCCACGCAAGCTGGATGACCGCGTTTTGCACATCATACCTAAAAGGGCCTGGAAGGCTCTGTGTGTATTAACTTGTTGCGATTCGTTTGAGCCGCTACGTGCAAACTTGAATCGCAGTTCTGCGCCTAATGCGCGCTACTTGGAGTGACTCCGTTTTGCACATCATGCCTAAAAGTGCCTGTAAGGGGTTGTGTGTATTAACGCGTTGCGATGCGTTTGAGCCGCTATGTGCAAACTTGAATAGCAGTTCTGAGCCTAACCCGCGCAAACTGGATGACCCCGTTTTGCACATTATGCCTAAAAGTGCCTCTAAGGCTTTGTGTGTATTAACTTGTTGCGATTCGTTTGAGCCGCTACGTGCAAACTTGAATCGCAGTTCTGCGCCTAATGCGCGCTACTTGGAGTGACTCCGTTTTGCACATCATGCCTAAAAGTGCCTGTAAGGGGTTGTGTGTATTAACGCGTTGCGATTTGTTTGAGCCGCTATGTGCAAACTTGAATAGCATTTCTGAGCCTAACCCGCGCAAGCTGGATTACCGCGTTTTGCACATCATGCCTAAAAGCGCCTGTAAGACTTTGTGTGTATTAACTTGTTGCGATTCGTTTGAGCCGCTACGTGCAAACTTGAATCGCTGTTCTGCGCCTAATGCGCGCTACTTGGAGTGACTCCGTTTTGCACATCATGCCTAAAAGTGCCTGTAAGGGGTTGTGTGTATTAACGTGTTGCGATTCGTTTGAGCCGCTATGTGCAAACTTGAATAGCAGTTCTGAGCCTAACCCGCGCAAACTGGATGACCCCGTTATGCACATCATGCCTAAAAGTGCCTGTACGGCTTTGTGTGTATTAACTTATTGCGATTCGTTTTAGCCAATGTGCGAACTTGAATCGCAGTTCTGAGCCTAATTCGCGCTACTTGGAGTGACTCCGTTTTGCACATCATGCCTAAAAGTGCCTGTAAGGGGTTGTGTGTATTAACGTGTTGCGATTCGTTTGAGCCGCTATGTGCAAACTTGAATAGCAGTTCTGAGCCTAACCCGCGCAAACTGGATGACCCCGGTTTGCACATCATGCCTAAAAGTGCCTATAAGGCTTTGTGTGTATTAACTTATTGCGATTCGTTTTAGCCGCTATGTGCAAACATGAATCGCAGTTCTGAGCCTAACCCGCGCAAGCTGGGTTACAGCGTTTTGCACATCATGCCTAAAAGGGCCTGTAAGACTTTGTGTGTATTAACTTGTTGCGATTCGTTTGAGCAGCTACGTGCAAACTTGAATCGCAGTTCTGCGCCTAATGCGCGCTACTTGGAGGGACTCCGTTTTGCACATCACGCCTAAAAGTGCCTGTAAGGGGTTGTGTGTATTAACGCATTGCGATTCGTTTGAGCCGCTATGTGCAAACTTGAATAGCAGTTCTGAGCCTAACCCGCGCAAGCTGGATGACCGCGTTTTGCGCATCATGCCTAAAAGTGCCTCTACGGCTTTGTGTGTATTAACTTATTGCGATTCGTTTTAGCCAATGTGCGAACTTGAATCGCAGTTCTGAGCCTAATTCGCGCTACTTGGAGTGACTCCGTCTTGCACATAATGCCTAAAAGTGCCTGTAAGGGGTTGCGTGTATTAACGTGTTGCGAATCGTTTGAGCCGCTATGTGCAATCTTGAATAGCAGTTCTGAGCCTAACCCGCGTAAACTGGATGACCCCGGTTTGCACATCATGCCTAAAAGTGCCTATAAGGCTTTGTGTGTATTAACTTGTTGCGATTCGTTTTAGCCGCTATGTGCAAACTTGAATCGCAGTTCTGAGCCTAACCCGCGCAAGCTGGACTACCGCGTTTTGCACATCATGCCTAAAAGGGCCTGTAAGACTTTGTGTGTATTAACTTGTTGCGATTCGTTTGAGCCGCTACGTGCAAACTTGAATCGCAGTTCTGCGCCTAATGCGCGCTACTTGGAGTGACTCCGTTTTGCACACCATGCCTAAAAGTGCCTGTAAGGGGTTGTGTGTATTAACGCGTTGCGATGCGTTTGAGCCGCTATGTGCAAACTTGAATAGCAGTTCTGAGCCTCACCCGCGCAAACTGGATGACCCCGTTTTGCACATCATGCCTAAAAGTGCCTCTAAGGCTTTGTGTGTATTAACTTGTTGCGATTCGTTTGAGCCGCTACGTGCAAACTTGAATCGCAGTTCTGCGCCTAATGCGCGCTACTTGGAGTGACTCCGTTTTGCACATCATGCCTAAAAGTGCCTGTAAGGGGTTGTGTGTATTAACGCGTTGCGATTCGTTTGAGCCGCTATGTGCAAACTTGAATAGCAGTTCTGAGCCTAACCCGCGCAAGCTGGATGACCCCGTATTGCACATCATGCTTAAAAGTGCCTATAAGGCATTGTGTGTATTAACTTGTTGCGATTCGTTTCAACCGCTACGTGCAAACTTGAATCGCAGTTCTGCGCCTAATGCGCGCTACTTGGAGTGACTCCGTTTTGCACATCATGCCTAAAAGTGCCTGTAAGGGGTTGTGTGTATTAACGCGTTGCGATTCGTTTGAGCCGCTATGTGCAAACTTAAATCGCAGTTCTGAGCCTAACCCACGCAAGCTGGATGACCGCGTTTTGCACATCATGCCTAAAAGTGCCTGTAAGGCTTTGTGTGTATTAACTTATTGCGATTCGTTTTAGCCTATGTGCAAACATGAATCGCAGTTCTGAGCCTAATTCGCGCTACTTGGAGTGACTCCGTTTTTCACATCATGCCTAAAAGTGCCTGTAAGGGGTTGTGTGTATTAACGTGTTGCGATTAGTTTGAGCCGCTATGTGCAAACTTGAATAGCAGTTCTGAGCCTAACCCGCGCAAACTGGATGACCCCGTTTTGCACATCATGCCTAAAAGTGCCTCTAAGGCTTTGTGTGTATTAACTTGTTGCGATTCGTTTCAGCCGCTATGTGCAAACTTGAATCGCAGTTCTGAGCCTAACCCGCGCAAGCTGTATTACCGCGTTATGCACATCATGCCTAAAAGGGCCTGTAAGACTTTGTGTGTATTAACTTGTTGCGATTCGTTTGAGCCGCTACGTGCAAATTTGAATCGCAGTTCTGCGCCTAATGCGCGCTACTTGGAGTGACTCCGTTTTGCACATCATGCCTAAAAGTGCCTGTAAGGGGTTGTGTGTATTAACGCGTTGCGATTCGTTTGAGCCGCTATGTGCAAACTTGAATAGAAGTTCTGAGCCTAACCCGCTCAAGCTGGATGACCCCGTATTGCACATCATGCTTAAAAGTGCCTATAAGGCATTGTGTGTATTAACTTGTTGCGATTCGTTTCAGCCGCTACGTGCAAACTTAAATCGCAGTTCTGAGCCTAACCCACGCAAGCTGGATGACCGCGTTTTGCACATCATGCCTAAAAGTGCCTATAAGGCTTTGTGTGTATTAACTTGTTGCGATTCGTTTCAGCCGCTAGGTGCAAACTTAAATCGCAGTTCTGAGCCTAACCGACGCAAGCTTGATGACCGCGTTTTGCACATCATGCCTAAAAGTGCCTGTACGGCTTTGTGTGTATTAACTTATTGCGATTCGTTTTAGCCAATGTGCGAACTTGAATCGCAGTTCTGAGCCTAATTCGCGCTACTTGGAGTACCTCCGTTTTGCACATCATGCCTAAAAGTGCCTGTAAGGGGTTGTGTGTATTAACTTGTTGCGATTTGTTTGAGCCGCTATGTGCAAACTTGAATAGCAGTTCTGAGCCTAACCCGTGCAAATTGGATGACCCCGGTTTGCACATCATGCCTAAAAGTGCCTATAAGGCTTTGTGTGTATTAACTTGTTGCGATTCGTTTTATCCGCTTTGTGCAAACTTGAATCGCAGTTCTGAGCCTAACCCGCGCAAGCTGGATTACCGCGTTTTGCACATCATGCCTAAAAGGGCCTGTATGACTTTGTGTGTATTAACTTGTTGCGATTCGTTTGAGCCGCTACGTGCAAACCTGAATCGCAGTTCTGCGCCTAATGCGCGCTTCTTGGAGTGACTCCGTTTTGCACATCATGCCTAAAAGTGCCTGTAAGGGGTTGCGTGTATTAACGTGTTGCGATTCGTTTGAGCCGCTATGTGCAAACTTGAATACCAGTTCTGAGCCTAACCCGCGCAAACTGGATGACCCCGGTTTGCACATCATGCCTAAAAGTGCCTATAAGGCTTTGTGTGTATTAACTTGTTGCGATTCGTTTTAGCCGCTATGTGCAAACTTGAATCGCAGTTCTGAGCCTAACCCGCGCAAGCTGGATTACCGCGTTTTGCACATCATGCCTAAAAGGGCTTGTAAGACTTTGTGTGTATTAACTTGTTGCGATTCGTTTCAGCCGCTACGTGCAAACTTAAATCGCAGTTCTGAGCCTAACCCACGCAAGCTGGATGACCGCGTTTTGCACATCATGCCTAAAAGTGCCTGTAAGGCTCTGTGTGCATTAACTTATTGCGATTCGTTTTAGCCTATGTGCGAACTTGAATCGCAGTTCTGAGCCTAATTCGCGCTACTTGGAGTGACTCCATTTTGCACATCATGCCTAAAAGTGCCTGTAAGGGGTTGTGTGTATTAACGTGTTGCGATTCGTTTGAGCCGTTATGTGCAAACTTGAATAGCAGTTCTGAGCCTAACCCGCGCAAATTGGATGACCCCGTTTTGCACATCATGCCTAAATGTGCCTCTAAGGCTTTGTGTGTATTAACTTGTTGCGATTCGTTTGAGCCTCTATGTGCAAACTTGAATAGCAGTTCTGAGCCTAACCCGCGCAAGCTGGATGACCCCGTATTGCACATCATGCCTAAAAGTGCCTATAAGGCTTTGTGTGTATCAACTTGTTGCGATTCGTTTTAGCCGCTATGTGCAAACTTGAATCGCATTTCTGAGCCTAACCCGCGCAAGCTGGATTACCGCGTTTTGCACATCATGCCTAAAAGCGCCTGTAAGACTTTGTGTGTATTAACTTGTTGCGATTCGTTTGAGCCGCTACGTGCAAACTTGAATCGCTGTTCTGCGCCTAATGCGCGCTACTTGGAGTGACTCCGTTTTGCACATCATGCCTAAAAGTGCCTGTAAGGGGTTGTGTGTATTAACCTGTTGCGATTCGTTTGAGCCGCTATGTGCAAACTTGAATAGCAGTTCTGAGCCTAACCCGCGCAAACTGGATGACCCCGTTATGCACATCATGCCTAAAAGTGCTTCTAAGGCTTTGTGTGTATTAACTTGTTGCGATTCGTTTGAGCCGCTATGTGCAAACTTGAATAGCAGTTCTGAGCCTAACCCATGCAAGCTGGATGACCGCGTTTTGCACATCATGCTTAAAAGTGCCTGTACGGTTTTGTGTGTATTAACTTGTTGCGATTCGTTTGAGCCAATGTGCGAACTTGAATCGCAGTTCTGAGCCTAATTCGCGCTACTTGGAGTGACTCCGTTTTGCACATCACGCCTAAAAGTGCCTGTAAGGGGTTGTGTGTATTAACGCGTTGCGATTCGTTTGAGCCGCTATGTGCAAACTTGAATAGCAGTTCTGAGCCTAACCCGCGCAAGCTGGATGACCGCGTTTTGCGCATCATGCCTAAAAGTGCCTCTACGGCTTTGTGTGTATTAACTTATTGCGATTCGTTTTAGCCAATGTGCGAACTTGAATCGCAGTTCTGAGCCTAATTCGCGCTACTTGGAGTGACTCCGTTTTGCACATCATGCCTAAAAGTGCCTGTAAGGGGTTGCGTGTATTAACGTTTTGCTATTCGTTTGAGCCGCTATGTGCAAACTTGATAGCAGTTCTGAGCCTAACCCGCGCAAGCTGGATTACCGCGTTTTGCACATCATGCCTAAAAGGGCCTGTAAGACTTTGTGTGTATTAACTTGTTGCGATTCGTTTGAGCCGCTACGTGCAAACTTGAATCGCAGTTCTGCGCCTAATGCGCGCTACTTGGAGTGACTCCGTTTTGCACATCATGCCTAAAAGTGCCTGTAAGGGGTTGTGTCTATTAACGCGTTGCGATGCGTTTGAGCCGCTATGTGCAAACTTGAATAGCAGTTTTGAGCCTAACCCGCGCAAACTGGATGACCCCGTTTTGCACATCATGCCTAAAAGTGCCTCTAAGGCTTTGTGTGTATTAACTTGTTGCGATTCGTTTGAGCCGCTACGTGCAAACTTGAATCGCAGTTCTGCGCCTAATGCGCGCTACTTGGAGTGACTCCGTTTTGTACATCATGCCTAAAAGTGCCTGTAAGGGGTTGTGTGTATTAACGCGTTGCGATTCGTTTGAGCCGCTATGTGCAAACTTGAATAGCAGTTCTGAGCCTTACCCGCGCAAGCTGGATGACCCCGTATTGCACATCATGCTTAAAAGTGCCTATAAGGCATTGTGTGTATTAACTTGTTGCGATTCGTTTCAGCCGCTACGTGCAAACTTGAATCGCAGTTCTGCGCCTAATGCGCGCTACTTGGAGTGACTCCGTTTTGCACATCATGCCTAAAAGTGCCTGTAAGGGGTTGTGTGTATTAACGTGTTGCGATTCGTTTGAGCCGCTATGTGCAAACTTGAATAGAAGTTCTGAGCCTAACCCGCGCAAGCTGGATGACCCCGGTTTGCACATCATGCCTAAAAGTGCCTATAAGGCTTTGTGTGTATTAACTTATTGCGATTCGTTTTAGCCGCTATGTGCAAACTTGAATCGCAGTTCTGAGCCTAACCCGCGCAAGCTGGGTTACCGCGTTTTGCACATCATGCCTAAAAGGGCCTGTAAGACTTTGTGTGTATTAACTTGTTGCGATTCGTTTGAGCCGCTACGTGCAAACCTGAATCGCAGTTCTGCGCCTAATGCGCGCTTCTTGGAGTGACTCCGTTTTGCACATCATGCCTAAAAGTGCCTGTAAGGGGTTGTGTGTATTAACGCGTTGCGATTCGTTTGAGCCGCTATGTGCAAACTTGAATAGCAGTTCTGAGCCTAACCCGCGCAAGCTGGATGACCGCGTTTTGCACATCATGCCTAAAAGTGCCTGTACGGCTTTGTGTGTATTAACTTATTGCGATTCGTTTTAGCCAATGTGCGAACTTGAATCGCAGTTCTGAGCCTAATTCGCGCTACTTGGAGTGACTCCGTTTTGCACATCATGCCTAAAAGTGCCTGTACGGCTTTGTGTGTATTAACTTATTGCGATTCGTTTTAGCCAATGTGCGAACTTGAATCGCAGTTCTGAGCCTAATTCGCGCTACTTGGAGTACCTCAGTTTTGCACATCATGCCTAAAAGTGCCTGTAAGGGGTTGTGTGTATTAACTTGTTGCGATTCGTTTGAGCCGCTATGTGCAAACTTGAATAGCAGTTCTGAGCCTAACCCGTGCAAATTGGATGACCCCGGTTTGCACATCATGCCTAAAAGTGCCTCTAAGGCTTTGTGTGTATTAACTTGTTGCGATTCGTTTTATCCGCTTTGTGCAAACTTGAATCGCATTTCTGAGCCTAACCCGCGCAAGCTGGATTACCGCGTTTTGCACATCATGCCTAAAAGGGCCTGTATGACTTTGTGTGTATTAACTTGTTGCGATTCGTTTCAGCCGCTACGTGCAAACCTGAATCGCAGTTCTGCGCCTAATGCGCGCTTCTTGGAGTGACTCCGTTTTGCACATCACGCCTAAAAGTGCCTGTAAGGGGTTGTGTGTATTAACGCGTTGCGATTCGTTTGAGCCGCTATGTGCAAACTTGAATAGCAGTTCTGAGCCTAACCCGCGCAAGCTGGATGACCGCGTTTTGCACATCATGCCTAAAAGTGCCTGTACGGCTTTGTGTGTATTAACTTATTGCGATTCGTTTTAGCCAATGTGCGAACTTGAATCGCAGTTCTGAGCCTAATTCGCGCTACTTGGAGTGACTCCGTTTTGCACATCATGCCTAAAAGTGCCTGTAAGGGGTTGCGTGTATTAACGTGTTGCGATTCGTTTGAGCCGCTATGTGCAAACTTGAATACCAGTTCTGAGCCTAACCCGCGCAAACTGGATGACCCCGGTTTGCACATCATGCCTAAAAGTGCCTATAAGGCTTTGTGTGTATTAACTTGTTGCGATTCGTTTTAGCCGCTATGTGCAAACTTGAATCGCAGTTCTGAGCCTAACCCGCGCAAGCTGGATTACCGCGTTTTGCACATCATGCCTAAAAGGGCCTTTAAGACTTTGTGTGTATTAACTTGTTGCGATTCGTTTCAGCCGCTACGTGCAAACTTAAATCGCAGTTCTGAGCCTAACCCACGCAAGCTGGATGACCGCGTTTTGCACATCATGCCTAAAAGTGCCTGTAAGGCTCTGTGTGCATTAACTTATTGCGATTCGTTTTAGCCTATGTGCGAACTTGAATCGCAGTTCTGAGCCTAATTCGCGCTACTTGGAGTGACTCCATTTTGCACATCATGCCTAAAAGTGCCTGTAAGGGGTTGTGTGTATTAACGTGTTGCGATTCGTTT
The DNA here is from genome assembly GCF_055883805.1 of Amblyomma maculatum. Taxonomy (NCBI): domain Eukaryota; kingdom Metazoa; phylum Arthropoda; class Arachnida; order Ixodida; family Ixodidae; genus Amblyomma; species Amblyomma maculatum. The sequence continues at coordinate 485,436,521 of NC_139344.1, read as the reverse complement.
GAGCCGTTATGTGCAAACTTGAATAGCAGTTCTGAGCCTAACCCGCGCAAACTGGATGACCCCGTTTTGCACATCATGCCTAAATGTGCCTCTAAGGCTTTGTGTGTATTAACTTGTTGCGATTCGTTTGAGCCTCTATGTGCAAACTTGAATAGCAGTTCTGAGCCTAACCCGCGCAAGCTGGATGACCCCGTATTGCACATCATGCCTAAAAGTGCCTATAAGGCTTTGTGTGTATTAACTTGTTGCGATTCGTTTTAGCCGCTATGTGCAAACTTGAATCGCATTTCTGAGCCTAACCCGCGCAAGCTGGATTACCGCGTTTTGCACATCATGCCTAAAAGCGCCTGTAAGACTTTGTGTGTATTAACTTGTTGCGATTCGTTTGAGCCGCTACGTGCAAACTTGAATCGCTGTTCTGCGCCTAATGCGCGCTACTTGGAGTGACTCCGTTTTGCACATCATGCCTAAAAGTGCCTGTAAGGGGTTGTGTGTATTAACCTGTTGCGATTCGTTTGAGCCGCTATGTGCAAACTTGAATAGCAGTTCTGAGCCTAACCCGCGCAAACTGGATGACCCCGTTATGCACATCATGCCTAAAAGTGCCTCTAAGGCTTTGTGTGTATTAACTTGTTGCGATTCGTTTGAGCCGCTATGTGCAAACTTGAATAGCAGTTCTGAGCCTAACCCATGCAAGCTGGATGACCGCGTTTTGCACATCATGCTTAAAAGTGCCTGTACGGTTTTGTGTGTATTAACTTGTTGCGATTCGTTTGAGCCGCTACGTGCAAACTTGAATCGCAGTTCTGCGCCTAATGCGCGCTACTTGGAGTGACTCCGTTTTGCACATCACGCCTAAAAGTGCCTGTAAGGGGTTGTGTGTATTAACGCGTTGCGATTCGTTTGAGCCGCTATGTGCAAACTTGAATAGCAGTTCTGAGCCTAACCCGCGCAAGCTGGATGACCGCGTTTTGCGCATCATGCCTAAAAGTGCCTCTACGGCTTTGTGTGTATTAACTTATTGCGATTCGTTTTAGCCAATGTGCGAACTTGAATCGCAGTTCTGAGCCTAATTCGCGCTACTTGGAGTGACTCCGTTTTGCACATCATGCCTAAAAGTGCCTGTAAGGGGTTGTGTGTATTAACTTGTTGCGATTCGTTTGAGCCGCTATGTGCAAACTTGAATAGCAGTTCTGAGCCTAACCCGTGCAAATTGGATGACCCCGGTTTGCACATCATGCCTAAAAGTGCCTCTAAGGCTTTGTGTGTATTAACTTGTTGCGATTCGTTTTATCCGCTTTGTGCAAACTTGAATCGCATTTCTGAGCCTAACCCGCGCAAGCTGGATTACCGCGTTTTGCACATCATGCCTAAAAGGGCCTGTATGACTTTGTGTGTATTAACTTGTTGCGATTCGTTTCAGCCGCTACGTGCAAACCTGAATCGCAGTTCTGCGCCTAATGCGCGCTTCTTGGAGTGACTCCGTTTTGCACATCACGCCTAAAAGTGCCTGTAAGGGGTTGTGTGTATTAACGCGTTGCGATTCGTTTGAGCCGCTATGTGCAAACTTGAATAGCAGTTCTGAGCCTAACCCGCGCAAGCTGGATGACCGCGTTTTGCACATCATGCCTAAAAGTGCCTGTACGGCTTTGTGTGTATTAACTTATTGCGATTCGTTTTAGCCAATGTGCGAACTTGAATCGCAGTTCTGAGCCTAATTCGCGCTACTTGGAGTGACTCCGTTTTGCACATCATGCCTAAAAGTGCCTGTAAGGGGTTGCGTGTATTAACGTGTTGCGATTCGTTTGAGCCGCTATGTGCAAACTTGAATACCAGTTCTGAGCCTAACCCGCGCAAACTGGATGACCCCGGTTTGCACATCATGCCTAAAAGTGCCTATAAGGCTTTGTGTGTATTAACTTGTTGCGATTCGTTTTAGCCGCTATGTGCAAACTTGAATCGCAGTTCTGAGCCTAACCCGCGCAAGCTGGATTACCGCGTTTTGCACATCATGCCTAAAAGGGCCTTTAAGACTTTGTGTGTATTAACTTGTTGCGATTCGTTTCAGCCGCTACGTGCAAACTTAAATCGCAGTTCTGAGCCTAACCCACGCAAGCTGGATGACCGCGTTTTGCACATCATGCCTAAAAGTGCCTGTAAGGCTCTGTGTGCATTAACTTATTGCGATTCGTTTTAGCCTATGTGCGAACTTGAATCGCAGTTCTGAGCCTAATTCGCGCTACTTGGAGTGACTCCATTTTGCACATCATGCCTAAAAGTGCCTGTAAGGGGTTGTGTGTATTAACGTGTTGCGATTCGTTTGAGCCGTTATGTGCAAACTTGAATAGCAGTTCTGAGCCTAACCCGCGCAAACTGGATGACCCCGTTTTGCACATCATGCCTAAATGTGCCTCTAAGGCTTTGTGTGTATTAACTTGTTGCGATTCGTTTGAGCCTCTATGTGCAAACTTGAATAGCAGTTCTGAGCCTAACCCGCGCAAGCTGGATGACCCCGTATTGCACATCATGCCTAAAAGTGCCTATAAGGCTTTGTGTGTATTAACTTGTTGCGATTCGTTTTAGCCGCTATGTGCAAACTTGAATCGCATTTCTGAGCCTAACCCGCGCAAGCTGGATTACCGCGTTTTGCACATCATGCCTAAAAGCGCCTGTAAGACTTTGTGTGTATTAACTTGTTGCGATTCGTTTGAGCCGCTACGTGCAAACTTGAATCGCTGTTCTGCGCCTAATGCGCGCTACTTGGAGTGACTCCGTTTTGCACATCATGCCTAAAAGTGCCTGTAAGGGGTTGTGTGTATTAACCTGTTGCGATTCGTTTGAGCCGCTATGTGCAAACTTGAATAGCAGTTCTGAGCCTAACCCGCGCAAACTGGATGACCCCGTTATGCACATCATGCCTAAAAGTGCCTCTAAGGCTTTGTGTGTATTAACTTGTTGCGATTCGTTTGAGCCGCTATGTGCAAACTTGAATAGCAGTTCTGAGCCTAACCCATGCAAGCTGGATGACCGCGTTTTGCACATCATGCTTAAAAGTGCCTGTACGGTTTTGTGTGTATTAACTTGTTGCGATTCGTTTGAGCCGCTACGTGCAAACTTGAATCGCAGTTCTGCGCCTAATGCGCGCTACTTGGAGTGACTCCGTTTTGCACATCACGCCTAAAAGTGCCTGTAAGGGGTTGTGTGTATTAACGCGTTGCGATTCGTTTGAGCCGCTATGTGCAAACTTGAATAGCAGTTCTGAGCCTAACCCGCGCAAGCTGGATGACCGCGTTTTGCGCATCATGCCTAAAAGTGCCTCTACGGCTTTGTGTGTATTAACTTATTGCGATTCGTTTTAGCCAATGTGCGAACTTGAATCGCAGTTCTGAGCCTAATTCGCGCTACTTGGAGTGACTCCGTTTTGCACATCATGCCTAAAAGTGCCTGTAAGACTTTGTGTGTATTAACTTGTTGCGATTCGTTTGAGCCGCTACGTGCAAACTTGAATCGCAGTTCTGCGCCTAATGCGCGCTACTTGGAGTGACTCCGTTTTGCACATCATGCCTAAAAATGCCTGTAAGGGGTTGTGTCTATTAACGCGTTGCGATGCGTTTGAGCCGCTATGTGCAAACTTGAATAGCAGTTCTGAGCCTAACCCGCGCAAACTGGATGACCCCGTTTTGCACATCATGCCTAAAAGTGCCTCTAAGGCTTTGTGTGTATTAACTTGTTGCGATTCGTTTGAGCCGCTACGTGCAAACTTGAATCGCAGTTCTGCGCCTAATGCGCGCTACTTGGAGTGACTCCGTTTTGTACATCATGCCTAAAAGTGCCTGTAAGGGGTTGTGTGTATTAACGCGTTGCGATTCGTTTGAGCCGCTATGTGCAAACTTGAATAGCAGTTCTGAGCCTTACCCGCGCAAGATGGATGACCCCGTATTGCACATCATGCTTAAAAGTGCCTATAAGGCATTGTGTGTATTAACTTGTTGCGATTCGTTTCAGCCGCTACGTGCAAACTTGAATCGCAGTTCTGCGCCTAATGCGCGCTACTTGGAGTGACTCCGTTTTGCACATCATGCCTAAAAGTGCCTGTAAGGGGTTGTGTGTATTAACGTGTTGCGATTCGTTTGAGCCGCTATGTGCAAACTTGAATAGAAGTTCTGAGCCTAACCCGCGCAAGCTGGATGACCCCGGTTTGCACATCATGCCTAAAAGTGCCTATAAGGCTTTGTGTGTATTAACTTATTGCGATTCGTTTTAGCCGCTATGTGCAAACTTGAATCGCAGTTCTGAGCCTAACCCGCGCAAGCTCGGTTACCGCGTTTTGCACATCATGCCTAAAAGGGCCTGTAAGACTTTGTGTGTATTAACTTGTTGCGATTCGTTTGAGCCGCTACGTGCAAACTTGAATCGCAGTTCTGCGCATAATGCGCGCTACTTGGAGTGACTCCGTTTTGCACATCGTGCCTAAAAGTGCCTGTAAGGGGTTGTGTGTATTAACGTGTTGCGATTCGTTTGAGCCGCTATGTGCAAACTTGAATAGCAGTTCTGAGCCTAACGCGCGCAAATTGGATGACCCCGGTTTGCACATCATGCTTAAAAGTGCCTATAAGGCATTGTGTGTATTAACTTGTTGCGATACGTTTCAGCCGCTACGTGCAAACTTAAATCGCAGTTCTGAGCCTAACCCACGCAAGCTGGATGACCCCGGTTTGCGCATCATGCCTAAAAGTGCCTATAAGGCTTTGTGTGTATTAACTTGTTGCGATCCGTTTGAGCCGCTACGTGCAAACATGAATCGCAGTTCTGCGCCTAATGCGCGCTACTTGGAGTGACCCCGTTTTGCACATCATGCCTAAAAGTGCCTGTAAGGGGTTGTGTGTATTAACTTGTTGCTATTCGTTTGAGCCGCTATGTGCAAACTTGAATAGCAGTTCTGAGCCTAACCCGCGCAAACTGGATGACCCCGTTTTGCACATCATGCCTAAAAGTGCCTCTAAGGCTTTGTGTGTATTAACTTGTTGCGATTCGTTTCAGCCGCTATGTGCAAACTTAAACCGCAGTTCTGAGCCTAACCCACGCAAGCTGGATGACCGCGTTTTGCACATCATGCCTAAAAGTGCCTATAAGGCTTTGTGTGTATTAACTTGTTGCGATTCGTTTCAGCCGCTACGTGCAAACTAAATCGCAGTTCTGAGCCTAACCCAAGCAAGCTGGATGACCGCGTTTTGCACATCATGCCTAAAAGTGCCTATAAGGCTTTGTGTGTATTAACTTGTTGCGATTCGTTTCAGCCGCTACGTGCAAACTAAATCGCAGTTCTGAGCCTAACCCAAGCAAGCTGGATGACCGCGTTTTGCACATCATGCCTAACAGTGCCTGTAAGGCTTTGTGTGTATTAACTTGTTGCGATTCGTTTTAGCCGCTATGTGCAAACTTAAATCGCAGTTCTGAGCCTACCCCACGCAAGCTGGATGACCGCCTTTTGCACATCAAACCTAAATGTGCCTGTAAGGCTTTGTGTGTATTAACTTGTTGCGATTCGTTTTAGCCGCTATGTGCAAACTTAAATCGCAGTTCTGAGCCTAACCCACGCAAGCTGGATGACCGCCTTTTGCACATCATGCCTAAATGTGCCTGTAAGGCTTTGTGTGTATTAACTTGTTGCGATTCGTTTGAGCCGCTATGTGCAAATTTGAATAGCAGTTCTGAGCCTAACCCGCACAAGCTGGATGACCGCGTTTTGCACATCATGCCTAAAAGTGTCTGTACGGCTTTGTGTGTATTAACTTGTTGCGATTCGTTTCAGCCGCTACGTGCAAACTTAAATCGCAGTTCTGAGCCTAACCCACGCAAGCTGGATGACCGCGTTTTGCACATCATGCCTAAAAGTGCCTGTAAGGCTTTGTGTGTATTAACTTATTGCGATTCGTTTTAGCCTATGTGCGAACTTGAATCGCAGTTCTGAGCCTAATTCGCGCTACTTGGAGTGACTCCGTTTTGCACATCATGCCTAAAAGTGCCTCTAAGGCTTTGTGTGTAGTAACTTGTTGCGATTCGTTTGAGCCGCTATGTGCAAACTTGAATAGCAGTTCTGAGCCTAACCCACGCAAGCTGGATGACCGCGTTTTGCACATCATGCCTAAAAATGCCTGTAAGGCTTTGTGTGTATTAACTTGTTGCGATTCGTTTTAGCCGCTATGTGCAAACTTAAATCGCAGTTCTGAGCCTAACCCACGCAAGCTGGATGACCGCCTTTTGCACATCATGCCTAAAAGTGCCTGTAAGGCTTTGTGTGTATTAACTTGTTGCGATTCGTTTGAGCCGCTATGTGCAAACTTGAATAGCAGTTCTGAGCCTAACCCGCGCAAGCTGGATGACCCCGTTTTGCACATCATGCCTAAAAGTGCCTATAAGGCTTTGTGTGTATTAACTTGTTGCGATTCGTTTGAGCCGCTACGTGCAAACCTGAATCGCAGTTCTGCGCCTAATGCGCGCTTCTTGGAGTGACTCCGTTTTGCACATCATGCCTAAAAGTGCCTGTAAGGGGTTGTGTGTATTAACGCGTTGCGATTCGTTTGAGCCGCTATGTGCAAACTTGAATAGCAGTTCTGAGCCTAACCCGCGCAAGCTGGATGACCGCGTTTTGCACATCATGCCTAAAAGTGCCTGTACGGCTTTGTGTGTATTAACTTATTGCGATTCGTTTTAGCCAATGTGCGAACTTGAATCGCAGTTCTGAGCCTAATTCGCGCTACTTGGAGTGACTCCGTTTTGCACATCATGCCTAAAAGTGCCTGTAAGGGGTTGCGTGTATTAACGTGTTGCGATTCGTTTGAGCCGCTATGTGCAAACTTGAATACCAGTTCTGAGCCTAACCCGCGCAAACTGGATGACCCCGGTTTGCACATCATGCCTAAAAGTGCCTATAAGGCTTTGTGTGTATTAACTTGTTGCGATTCGTTTTAGCGGCTATGTGCAAACTTGAATCGCAGTTCTGAGCCTAACCCGCGCAAGCTGGATTACCGCGTTTTGCACATCATGCCTAAAAGGGCCTTTAAGACTTTGTGTGTATTAACTTGTTGCGATTCGTTTCAGCCGCTACGTGCAAACTTAAATCGCAGTTCTGAGCCTAACCCACGCAAGCTGGATGACCGCGTTTTGCACATCATGCCTAAAAGTGCCTGTAAGGCTCTGTGTGCATTAACTTATTGCGATTCGTTTTAGCCTATGTGCGAACTTGAATCGCAGTTCTGAGCCTAATTCGCGCTACTTGGAGTGACTCCATTTTGCACATCATGCCTAAAAGTGCCTGTAAGGGGTTGTGTGTATTAACGTGTTGCGATTCGTTTGAGCCGTTATGTGCAAACTTGAATAGCAGTTCTGAGCCTAACCCGCGCAAACTGGATGACCCCGTTTTGCACATCATGCCTAAATGTGCCTCTAAGGCTTTGTGTGTATTAACTTGTTGCGATTCGTTTGAGCCTCTATGTGCAAACTTGAATAGCAGTTCTGAGCCTAACCCGCGCAAGCTGGATGACCCCGTATTGCACATCATGCCTAAAAGTGCCTATAAGGCTTTGTGTGTATTAACTTGTTGCGATTCGTTTTAGCCGCTATGTGCAAACTTGAATCGCATTTCTGAGCCTAACCCGCGCAAGCTGGATTACCGCGTTTTGCACATCATGCCTAAAAGCGCCTGTAAGACTTTGTGTGTATTAACTTGTTGCGATTCCTTTGAGCCGCTACGTGCAAACTTGAATCGCTGTTCTGCGCCTAATGCGCGCTACTTGGAGTGACTCCGTTTTGCACATCATGCCTAAAAGTGCCTGTAAGGGGTTGTGTGTATTAACCTGTTGCGATTCGTTTGAGCCGCTATGTGCAAACTTGAATAGCAGTTCTGAGCCTAACCCGCGCAAACTGGATGACCCCGTTATGCACATCATGCCTAAAAGTGCCTCTAAGGCTTTGTGTGTATTAACTTGTTGCGATTCGTTTGAGCCGCTATGTGCAAACTTGAATAGCAGTTCTGAGCCTAACCCATGCAAGCTGGATGACCGCGCTTTGCACATCATGCTTAAAAGTGCCTGTACGGTTTTGTGTGTATTAACTTGTTGCGATTCGTTTGAGCCGCTACGTGCAAACTTGAATCGCAGTTCTGCGCCTAATGCGCGCTACTTGGAGTGACTCCGTTTTGCACATCACGCCTAAAAGTGCCTGTAAGGGGTTGTGTGTATTAACGCGTTGCGATTCGTTTGAGCCGCTATGTGCAAACTTGAATAGCAGTTCTGAGCCTAACCCGCGCAAGCTGGATGACCGCGTTTTGCGCATCATGCCTAAAAGTGCCTCTACGGCTTTGTGTGTATTAACTTATTGCGATTCGTTTTAGCCAATGTGCGAACTTGAATCGCAGTTCTGAGCCTAATTCGCGCTACTTGGAGTGACTCCGTTTTGCACATCATGCCTAAAAGTGCCTGTAAGACTTTGTGTGTATTAACTTGTTGCGATTCGTTTGAGCCGCTACGTGCAAACTTGAATCGCAGTTCTGCGCCTAATGCGCGCTACTTGGAGTGACTCCGTTTTGCACATCATGCCTAAAAGTGCCTGTAAGGGGTTGTGTCTATTAACGCGTTGCGATGCGTTTGAGCCGCTATGTGCAAACTTGAATAGCAGTTCTGAGCCTAACCCGCGCAAACTGGATTACCGCGTTTTGCACATCATGCCTAAAAGGGCCTGTAAGACTTTGTGTGTATTAACTTGTTGCGATTCGTTTGAGCCGCTACGTGCAAACTTGAATCGCAGTTCTGCGCCTAATGCGCGCTACTTGGAGTGACTCCGTTTTGCACATCATGCCTAAAAGTGCCTGTAAGGGGTTGTGTCTATTAACGCGTTGCGATGCGTTTGAGCCGCTATGTGCAAACTTGAATAGCAGTTCTGAGCCTAACCCGCGCAAACTGGATGACCCCGTTTTGCACATCATGCCTAAAAGTGCCTCTAAGGCTTTGTGTGTATTAACTTGTTGCGATTCGTTTGAGCCGCTACGTGCAAACTTGAATCGCAGTTCTGCGCCTAATGCGCGCTACTTGGAGTGACTCCGTTTTGTACATCATGCCTAAAAGTGCCTGTAAGGGGTTGTGTGTATTAACGCGTTGCGATTCGTTTGAGCCGCTATGTGCAAACTTGAATAGCAGTTCTGAGCCTTACCCGCGCAAGCTGGATGACCCCGTATTGCACATCATGCTTAAAAGTGCCTATAAGGCATTGTGTGTATTAACTTGTTGCGATTCGTTTCAGCCGCTACGTGCAAACTTGAATCGCAGTTCTGCGCCTAATGCGCGCTACTTGGAGTGACTCCGTTTTGCACATCATGCCTAAAAGTGCCTGTAAGGGGTTGTGTGTATTAACGTGTTGCGATTCGTTTGAGCCGCTATGTGCAAACTTGAATAGAAGTTCTGAGCCTAACCCGCGCAAGCTGGATGACCCCGGTTTGCACATCATGCCTAAAAGTGCCTATAAGGCTTTGTGTGTATTAACTTATTGCGATTCGTTTTAGCCGCTATGTGCAAACTTGAATCGCAGTTCTGAGCCTAACCCGCGCAAGCTGGGTTACCGCGTTTTGCACATCATGCCTAAAAGGGCCTGTAAGACTTTGTGTGTATTAACTTGTTGCGATTCGTTTGAGCCGCTACGTGCAAACCTGAATCGCAGTTCTGCGCCTAATGCGCGCTTCTTGGAGTGACTCCGTTTTGCACATCATGCCTAAAAGTGCCTGTAAGGGGTTGTGTGTATTAACGCGTTGCGATTCGTTTGAGCCGCTATGTGCAAACTTGAATAGCAGTTCTGAGCCTAACCCGCGCAAGCTGGATGACCGCGTTTTGCACATCATGCCTAAAAGTGCCTGTACGGCTTTGTGTGTATTAACTTATTGCGATTCGTTTTAGCCAATGTGCGAACTTGAATCGCAGTTCTGAGCCTAATTCGCGCTACTTGGAGCGACTCCGTTTTGCACATCATGCCTAAAAGTGCCTGTAAGGGGTTGCGTGTATTAACGTGTTGCGATTCGTTTGAGCCGCTATGTGCAAACTTGAATAGCAGTTCTGAGCCTAACCCGCGCAAACTGGATGACCCCGGCAAGCACATCATGCCTAAAAGTGCCTATAAGGCTTTGTGTGTATTAACTTGTTGCGATTCGTTTTATCCGCTATGTGCAAACTTGAATCGCAGTTCTGAGCCTAACCCGCGCAAGCTGGATTACCGCGTTTTGCACATCATGCCTAAAAGGGCCTGTAAGACTTTGTGTGTATTAACTTGTTGCGATTCGTTTGAGCCGCTACGTGCAAACTTGAATCGCAGTTCTGCGCATAATGCGCGCTACTTGGAGTGACTCCGTTTTGCACATCGTGCCTAAAAGTGCCTGTAAGGGGTTGTGTGTATTAACGTGTTGCGATTCGTTTGAGCCGCTATGTGCAAACTTGAATAGCAGTTCTGAGCCTAACGCGCGCAAATTGGATGACCCCGGTTTGCACATCATGCTTAAAAGTGCCTATAAGGCATTGTGTGTATTAACTTGTTGCGATACGTTTCAGCCGCTACGTGCAAACTTAAATCGCAGTTCTGAGCCTAACCCACGCAAGCTGGATGACCGCCTTTTGCACATCATGCCTAAATGTGCCTGTAAGGCTTTGTGTGTATTAACTTGTTGCGATTCGTTTGAGCCGCTATGTGCAAATTTGAATAGCAGTTCTGAGCCTAACCCGCACAAGCTGGATGACCGCGTTTTGCACATCATGCCTAAAAGTGTCTGTACGGCTTTGTGTGTATTAACTTGTTGCGGTTCGTTTCAGCCGCTACGTGCAAACTTAAATCGCAGTTCTGAGCCTAACCCACGCAAGCTGGATGACCGCGTTTTGCACATCATGCCTAAAAGTGCCTGTAAGGCTTTGTGTGTATTAACTTATTGCGATTCGTTTTAGCCTATGTGCGAACTTGAATCGCAGTTCTGAGCCTAATTCGCGCTACTTGGAGTGACTCCGTTTTGCACATCATGCCTAAAAGTGCCTCTAAGGCTTTGTGTGTAGTAACTTGTTGCGATTCGTTTGAGCCGCTATGTGCAAACTTGAATAGCAGTTCTGAGCCTAACCCACGCAAGCTGGATGACCGCGTTTTGCACATCATGCCTAAAAATGCCTGTAAGGCTTTGTGTGTATTAACTTGTTGCGATTCGTTTTAGCCGCTATGTGCAAACTTAAATCGCAGTTCTGAGCGTAACCCACGCAAGCTGGATGACCGCCTTTTGCACATCATGCCTAAAAGTGCCTGTAAGGCTTTGTGTGTATTAACTTGTTGCGATTCGTTTGAGCCGCTATGTGCAAACTTGAATAGCAGTTCTGAGCCTAACCCGCGCAAGCTGGATGACCCCGTTTTGCACATCATGCCTAAAAGTGCCTATAAGGCTTTGTGTGTATTAACTTGTTGCGATTCGTTTGAGCCGCTACGTGCAAACCTGAATCGCAGTTCTGCGCCTAATGCGCGCTTCTTGGAGTGACTCCGTTTTGCACATCATGCCTAAAAGTGCCTGTAAGGGGTTGTGTGTATTAACGCGTTGCGATTCGTTTGAGCCGCTATGTGCAAACTTGAATAGCAGTTCTGAGCCTAACCCGCGCAAGCTGGATGACCGCGTTTTGCACACCATGCCTAAAAGTGCCTGTACGGCTTTGTGTGTATTAACTTATTGCGATTCGTTTTAGCCAATGTGCGAACTTGAATCGCAGTTCTGAGCCTAATTCGCGCTACTTGGAGTGACTCCGTTTTGCACATCATGCCTAAAAGTGCCTGTAAGGGGTTGCGTGTATTAACGCGTTGCGATTTGTTTGAGCCGCTATGTGCAAACTATTGCACATAGCGTATTGCACATCATGCTTAAAAGTGCCTATAAGGCATTGTGTGTATTAACTTGTTGCGATTCGTTTCAGCCGCTACGTGCAAACTTAAATCGCAGTTCTGAGCCTAACCCACGCAAGCTGGATGACCGCGTTTTGCACATCATGCCTAAAAGTGCCTGTAAGGCTCTGTGTGCATTAACTTATTGCGATTCGTTTTAGCCTATGTGCGAACTTGAATCGCAGTTCTGAGCCTAATTCGCGCTACTTGGAGTGACTCCGTTTTGCACACCATGCCTAAAAGTGCCTGTAAGGGGTTGTATTAACGTGTTGCGATTCGTTTGAGCCGTTATGTGCAAACTTGAATAGCAGTTCTGAGCCTAACCCGCGCACACTGGATGACCCCGTTTTGCACATCATGCCTAAAAGTGCCTCTAAGGCTTTGTGTGTATTGACTTGTTGCGATTCGTTTGAGCCGCTATGTGCAAACTTGAATAGCAGTTCTGAGCCTAACCCGCGCAAGCTGGATGACCCCGTATTGCACATCATGCCTAAAAGTGCCTATAAGGCTTTGTGCGTATTAACTTGTTGCGATTCGTTTTAGCCGCTATGTGCAAACTTGAATCGCATTTCTGAGCCTAACCCGCGCAAGCTGGATTACCGCGTTTTGCACATCATGCCTAAAAGCGCCTGTAAGACTTTGTGTGTATTAACTTGTTGCGATTCGTTTGAGCCGCTACGTGCAAACTTGAATCGCTGTTCTGCGCCTAATGCGCGCTACTTGGAGTGACTCCGTTTTGCACATCATGCCTAAAAGTGCCTGTAAGGGGTTGTGTGTATTAACGTGTTGCGATTCGTTTGAGCCGCTATGTGCAAACTTGAATAGCAATTCTGAGCCTAACCCGCGCAAACTGGATGACCCCGTTATGCACATCATGCCTAAAAGTGCCTGTACGGCTTTGTGTGTATTAACTTATTGCGATTCGTTTTAGCCAATGTGCGAACTTGAATCGCAGTTCTGAGCCTAATTCGCGCTACTTGGAGTGACTCCGTTTTGCACATCATGCCTAAAAGTGCCTGTAAGGGGTTGTGTGTATTAACGTGTTGCGATTCGTTTGAGCCGCTATGTGCAAACTTGAATAGCAGTTCTGAGCCTAACCCGCGCAAACTGGATGACCCCGGTTTGCACATCATGCCTAAAAGTGCCTATAAGGCTTTGTGTGTATTAACTTGTTGCGATTCGTTTTAGCCGCTATGTGCAAACTTGAATCGCAGTTCTGAGCCTAACCCGCGCAAGCTGGACTACCGCGTTTTGCACATCATGCCTAAAAGGGCCTGTAAGACTTTGTGTGTATTAACTTGTTGCGATTCGTTTGAGCCGCTACGTGCAAACTTGAATCGCAGTTCTGCGCCTAATGCGCGCTACTTGGAGTGACTCCGTTTTGCACATCATGCCTAAAAGTGCCTGTAAGGGGTTGTGTGTATTAACGCGTTGCGATGCGTTTGAGCCGCTATGTGCAAACTTGAATAGCAGTTCTGAGCCTCACCCGCGCAAACTGGATGACCCCGTTTTGCACATCATGCCTAAAAGTGCCTCTAAGGCTTTGTGTGTATTAACTTGTTGCGATTCGTTTGAGCCGCTACGTGCAAACTTGAATCGCAGTTCTGCGCCTAATGCGCGCTACTTGGAGTGACTCCGTTTTGCACATCATGCCTAAAAGTGCCTGTAAGGGGTTGTGTGTATTAACGCGTTGCGATTCGTTTGAGCCGCTATGTGCAAACTTGAATAGCAGTTCTGAGCCTAACCCGCGCAAGCTGGATGACCCCGTATTGCACATCATGCTTAAAAGTGCCTATAAGGCATTGTGTGTATTAACTTGTTGCGATTCGTTTCAGCCGCTACGTGCAAACTTGAATCGCAGTTCTGCGCCTAATGCGCGCTACTTGGAGTGACTCCGTTTTGCACATCATGCCTAAAAGTGCCTGTAAGGGGTTGTGTGTATTAACGCGTTGCGATTCGTTTGAGCCGCTATGTGCAAACTTAAATCGCAGTTCTGAGCCTAACCCACGCAAGCTGGATGACCGCGTTTTGCACATCATGCCTAAAAGTGCCTGTAAGGCTTTGTGTGTATTAACTTATTGCGATTCGTTTTAGCCTATGTGCAAACTTGAATCGCAGTTCTGAGCCTAATTCGCGCTACTTGGAGTGACTCCGTTTTGCACATCATGCCTAAAAGTGCCTATAAGGGGTTGTGTGTATTAACGTGTTGCGATTAGTTTGAGCCGCTATGTGCAAACTTGAATAGCAGTTCTGAGCCTAACCCGCGCAAACTGGATGACCCCGTTTTGCACATCATGCCTAAAAGTGCCTCTAAGGCTTTGTGTGTATTAACTTGTTGCGATTCGTTTCAGCCGCTATGTGCAAACTTGAATCGCAGTTCTGAGCCTAACCCGCGCAAGCTGTATTACCGCGTTATGCACATCATGCCTAAAAGGGCCTGTAAGACTTTGTGTGTATTAACTTGTTGCGATTCGTTTGAGCCGCTACGTGCAAATTTGAATCGCAGTTCTGCGCCTAATGCGCGCTACTTGGAGTGACTCCGTTTTGCACATCATGCCTAAAAGTGCCTGTAAGGGGTTGTGTGTATTAACGCGTTGCGATTCGTTTGAGCCTCTATGTGCAAACTTGAATAGAAGTTCTGAGCCTAACCCGCTCAAGCTGGATGACCCCGTATTACACATCATGCTTAAAAGTGCCTATAAGGCATTGTGTGTATTAACTTGTTGCGATTCGTTTCAGCCGCTACGTGCAAACTTAAATCGCAGTTCTGAGCCTAACCCACGCAAGCTGGATGACCGCGTTTTGCACATCATGCCTAAAAGTGCCTGTAAGGCTCTGTGTGCATTAACTTATTGCGATTCGTTTTAGCCTATGTGCGAACTTGAATCGCAGTTCTGAGCCTAATTCGCGCTACTTGGAGTGACTCCGTTTTGCACACCATGCCTAAAAGTGCCTGTAAGGGGTTGTATTAACGTGTTGCGATTCGTTTGAGCCGTTATGTGCAAACTTGAATAGCAGTTCTGAGCCTAACCCGCGCACACTGGATGACCCCGTTTTGCACATCATGCCTAAAAGTGCCTCTAAGGCTTTGTGTGTATTGACTTGTTGCGATTCGTTTGAGCCGCTATGTGCAAACTTGAATAGCAGTTCTGAGCCTAACCCGCGCAAGCTGGATGACCCCGTATTGCACATCATGCCTAAAAGTGCCTATAAGGCTTTGTGTGTATTAACTTGTTGCGATTCGTTTTAGCCGCTATGTGCAAACTTGAATCGCATTTCTGAGCCTAACCCGCGCAAGCTGGATTACCGCGTTTTGCACATCATGCCTAAAAGCGCCTGTAAGACTTTGTGTGTATTAACTTGTTGCGATTCGTTTGAGCCGCTACGTGCAAACTTGAATCGCTGTTCTGCGCCTAATGCGCGCTACTTGGAGTGACTCCGTTTTGCACATCATGCCTAAAAGTGCCTGTAAGGGGTTGTGTGTATTAACGTGTTGCGATTCGTTTGAGCCGCTATGTGCAAACTTGAATAGCAGTTCTGAGCCTAACCCGCGCAAACTGGATGACCCCGTTATGCACATCATGCCTAAAAGTGCCTGTACGGCTTTGTGTGTATTAACTTATTGCGATTCGTTTTAGCCAATGTGCGAACTTGAATCGCAGTTCTGAGCCTAATTCGCGCTACTTGGAGTGACTCCGTCTTGCACATCATGCCTAAAAGTGCCTGTAAGGGGTTGCGTGTATTAACGTGTTGCGATTCGTTTGAGCCGCTATGTGCAAACTTGAATAGCAGTTCTGAGCCTAACCCGCGTAAACTGGATGACCCCGGTTTGCACATCATGCCTAAAAGTGCCTATAAGGCTTTGTGTGTATTAACTTGTTGCGATTCGTTTTAGCCGCTATGTGCAAACTTGAATCGCAGTTCTGAGCCTAACCCGCGCAAGCTATGACTACCGCGTTTTGCACATCATGCCTAAAAGGGCCTGTAAGACTTTGTGTGTATTAACTTGTTGCGATTGTTTGAGCCGCTACGTGCAAACTTGAATCGCAGTTCTGCGCCTAATGCGCGCTACTTGGAGTGACTCCGTTTTGCACATCATGCCTAAAAGTGCCTGTAAGGGGTTGTGTGTATTAACGCGTTGCGATGCGTTTGAGCCGCTATGTGCAAACTTGAATAGCAGTTCTGAGCCTCACCCGCGCAAACTGGATGACCCCGTTTTGCACATCATGCCTAAAAGTGCCTCTAAGGCTTTGTGTGTATTAACTTGTTGCGATTCGTTTGAGCCGCTACGTGCAAACTTGAATCGCAGTTCTGCGCCTGATGCGCGCTACTTGGAGTGACTCCGTTTTGCACATCATGCCTAAAAGTGCCTGTAAGGGGTTGTGTGTATTAACGCGTTGCGATTCGTTTGAGCCGCTATGTGCAAACTTGAATAGCAGTTCTGAGCCTAACCCGCGCAAGCTGGATGACCCCGTATTGCACATCATGCTTAAAAGTGCCTAT
Organism: Amblyomma maculatum; assembly: GCF_055883805.1. NCBI lineage: Eukaryota > Metazoa > Arthropoda > Arachnida > Ixodida > Ixodidae > Amblyomma > Amblyomma maculatum. The sequence continues at coordinate 485,420,075 of NC_139344.1, read as the reverse complement.
AAGGCATTGTGTGTATTAACTTGTTGCGATTCGTTTCAGCCGCTACGTGCAAACTTGAATCGCAGTTCTGCGCCTAATGCGCGCTACTTGGAGTGACTCCGTTTTGCACATCATGCCTAAAAGTGCCTGTAAGGGGTTGTGTGTATCAACGCGTTGCGATTCGTTTGAGCCGCTATGTGCAAACTTAAATCGCAGTTCTGAGCCTAACCCACGCAAGCTGGATGACCGCGTTTTGCACATCATGCCTAAAAGTGCCTGTAAGGCTTTGTGTGTATTAACTTATTGCGATTCGTTTTAGCCTATGTGCAAACTTGAATCGCAGTTCTGAGCCTAATTCGCGCTACTTGGAGTGACTCCGTTTTGCACATCATGCCTAAAAGTGCCTGTAAGGGGTTGTGTGTATTAACGTGTTGCGATTAGTTTGAGCCGCTATGTGCAAACTTGAATAGCAGTTCTGAGCCTAACCCGCGCAAACTGGATGACCCCGTTTTGCACATCATGCCTAAAAGTGCCTCTAAGGCTTTGTGTGTATTAACTTGTTGCGATTCGTTTCAGCCGCTATGTGCAAACTTGAATCGCAGTTCTGAGCCTAACCCGCGCAAGCTGTATTACCGCGTTATGCACATCATGCCTAAAAGGGCCTGTAAGACTTTGTGTGTATTAACTTGTTGCGATTCGTTTCAGCCGCTACGTGCAAATTTGAATCGCAGTTCTGCGCCTAATGCGCGCTACTTGGAGTGACTCCGTTTTGCACATCATGCCTAAAAGTGCCTGTAAGGGGTTGTGTGTATTAACGCGTTGCGATTCGTTTGAGCCTCTATGTGCAAACTTGAATAGAAGTTCTGAGCCTAACCCGCTCAAGCTGGATGACCCCGTATTACACATCATGCTTAAAAGTGCCTATAAGGCATTGTGTGTATTAACTTGTTGCGATTCGTTTCAGCCGCTATGTGCAAACTTAAATCGCAGTTCTGAGCCTAACCCACGCAAGCTGGATGACCGCGTTTTGCACATCATGCCTAAAAGTGCCTGTAAGGCTTTGTGTGTATTAACTTATTGCGATTCGTTTTAGCCTATGTGCAAACTTGAATCGCAGTTCTGAGCCTAATTCGCGCTACTTGGAATGACTCCGTTTTGCACATCATGCATAAAGTGCCTGTAAGGGGTTGTGTGTATTAACGTGTTGCGATTAGTTTGAGCCGCTATGTGCAAACTTGAATCGCAGTTCTGAGCCTAACCCGCGCAAGCTGGATTACCGCGTTTTGCACATCATGCCTAAAAGGGCCTGTAAGACTTTGTGTGTATTAACTTGTTGCGATTCGTTTGAGCGGCTACGTGCAAACTTGAATCGCAGTTCTGCGCCTAATGCGCGCTACTTGGAGTGACTCCGTTTTGCACATCATGCCTAAAAGTGCCTCTAAGGCTTTGTGTGTATTAACTTGTTGCGATTCGTTTGAGCCGCTATGTGCAAACTTGAATAGCAGTTCTGAGCCTAACCCGCGCAAGCTGGATGACCCCGTTTTGCACATCATGCCTAAAAGTGCCTATAAGGCTTTGTGTGTATTAACTTGTTGCGATTCGTTTCAGCCGCTAGGTGCAAACTTAAATCGCAGTTCTGAGCCTAACCCACGCAAGCTTGATGACCGCGTTTTGCACATCATGCCTAAAAGTGCCTGTATGACTTTGTGTGTATTAACTTGTTGCGATACGTTTGAGCCGCTACGTGCAAACCTGAATCGCAGTTCTGAGCCTAATTCGCGCTACTTGGAGTGACTCCGTTTTGCACATCATGCCTAAAAGTGCCTGTAAGGGGTTGCGTGTATTAACGTGTTGCGATTCGTTTGAGCCGCTATGTGCAAACTTGAATACCAGTTCTGAGCCTAACCCGCGCAAACTGGATGACCCCGGTTTGCACACAATGCCTAAAAGTGCCTATAAGGCTTTGTGTGTATTAACTTGTTGCGATTCGTTTTAGCCGCTATGTGCAAACTTGAATCGCAGATCTGAGCCTAACCCGCGCAAGCTGGATTACCGCGTTTTGCACATCATGCCTAAAAGGGCCTGTAAGACTTTGTGTGTATTAACTTGTTGCGATTCGTTTCAGCCGCTACGTGCAAACTTAAATCGCAGTTCTGAGCCTAACCCACGCAAGCTGGATGACCGCGTTTTGCACATCATGCCTAAAAGTGCCTGTAAGGCTCTGTGTGCATTAACTTATTGCGATTCGTTTTAGCCTATGTGCGAACTTGAATCGCAGTTCTGAGCCTAATTCGCGCTACTTGGAGTGACTCCATTTTGCACATCATGCCTAAAAGTGCCTGCAAGGGGTTGTGTGTATTAACGTGTTGCGAATCGTTTGAGCCGTTATGTGCAAACTTGAATAGCAGTTCTGAGCCTAACCCGCGCAAACTGGATGACCCCGTTTTGCACATCATGCCTAAATGTGCCTCTAAGGCTTTGTCTGTATTAACTTGTTGCGATTCGTTTGAGCCGCTATGTGCAAACTTGAATAGCAGTTCTGAGCCTAACCCGCGCAAGCTGGATGACCCCGTATTGCACATCATGCCTAAAAGTGCCTATAAGGCTTTGTGTGTATTAACTTGTTGCGATTCGTTTTAGCCGCTATGTGCAAACTTGAATCGCATTTCTGAGCCTAACCCGCGCAAGCTGGATTACCGCGTTTTGCACATCATGCCTAAAAGCGCCTGTAAGACTTTGTGTGTATAAACTTGTTGCGATTCGTTTGAGCCGCTACGTGCAAACTTGAATCGCTGTTTTGCGCCTAATGCGCGCTACTTGGAGTGACTCCGTTTTGCACATCATGCCTAAAAGTGCCTGTAAGGGGTTGTGTGTATTAACGTGTTGCGATTCGTTTGAGCCGCTATGTGCAAACTTGAATAGCAGTTCTGAGCCTAACCCGCGCAAACTGGATGACCCCGTTATGCACATCATGCCTAAAAGTGCCTCTAAGGCTTTGTGTGTATTAACTTGTTGCGATTCGTTTGAGCCGCTATGTGCAAACTTGAATAGCAGTTCTGAGCCTAACCCATGCAATCTGGATGACCGCGTTTTGCACATCATGCCTAAAAGTGCCTGTACGGTTTTGTGTGTATTAACTTGTTGCGATTCGTTTGAGCCGCTACGTGCAAACTTGAATCGCAGTTCTGCGCCTAATGCGCGCTACTTGGAGTGACTCCGTTTTGCACATCACGCCTAAAAGTGCCTGTAAGGGGTTGTGTGTATTAACGCGTTGCGATTCGTTTGAGCCGCTATGTGCAAACTTGAATAGCAGTTCTGAGCCTAACCCGCGCAAGCTGGATGACCGCGTTTTGCGCATCATGCCTAAAAGTGCCTCTACGGCTTTGTGTGTATTAACTTATTGCGATTCGTTTTAGCCAATGTGCGAACTTGAATCGCAGTTCTGAGCCTAATTCGCGCTACTTGGAGTGACTCCGTTTTGCACATCATGCCTAAAAGTGCCTGTAAGGGGTTGCGTGTATTAACGTTTTGCGATTCGTTTGAGCCGCTATGTGCAAACTTGAATAGCAGTTCTGAGCCTAACCCGCGTAAACTGGATGACCCCGGTTTGCATATCATGCCTAAAAGGGCCTGTAAGACTTTGTGTGTATTAACTTGTTGCGATTCGTTTGAGCCGCTACGTGCAAACTTGAATCGCAGTTCTGCGCCTAATGCGCGCTACTTGGAGTGACTCCGTTTTGCACATCATGCCTAAAAGTGCCTGTAAGGGGTTGCGTCTATTAACGCGTTGCGATTCGTTTGAGCCGCTATGTGCAAACTTGAATAGCAGTTCTGAGCCTAACCCGCGCAAGCTGGATGACCCCGTATAGCACATCATGCTTAAAAGTGCCTATAAGGCATTGTGTGTATTAACTTGTTGCGATTCGTTTCAGCCGCTACGTGCAAACTTGAATCGCAGTTCTGCGCCTAATGCGCGCTACTTGGAGTGACTCCGTTTTGCACATCATGCCTAAAAGTGCCTGTAAGGGGTTGTGTGTATTAACGCGTTGCGATTCGTTTGAGCCGCTATGTGCAAACTTGAATAGAAGTTCTGAGCCTAACCCGCGCAAGCTGGATGACCCCGTATTGCACATCATGCTTAAAAGTGCCTATAAGGCATTGTGTGTATTAACTTGTTGCGATTCGTTTCAGCCGCTACGTGCAAACTTAAATCGCAGTTCTGAGCCTAACCCACGCAAGCTGGATGACCGCGTTTTGCACATCATGCCTAAAAGTGCCTGTAAGGCTTTGTGTGTATTAACTTATTGCGATTCGTTTTAGCCTATGTGTAAACTTGAATCGCAGTTCTGAGCCTAATTCGCGCTACTTGGAGTGACTCCGTTTTGCACATCATGCCTAAAAGTGCCTGTAAGGGGTTGTGTTTATTAACGTGTTGCGATTTGTTTGAGCCGTTATGTGCATACTTGAATAGCAGTTCTGAGCCTAACCCGCGCAAACTGGATGACCCCGTTTTGCACATCATGCCTAAGAGTGCCTCTAAGGCTTTGTGTGTAATAACTTGTTGCGATTCGTTTGAGCCGCTATGTGCAAACTTGAATAGCAGTTCTGAGCCTAACCCGTGCAAGCTGGATGACCCCATATTGCACATCATGCCTAAAAGTGCCTATAAGGCTTTGTGTGTATTAACTTGTTGCGATTCGTTTTAGCCGCTATGTGCAAACTTGAATCGCATTTCTGAGCCTAACCCGCGCAAGCTGGATTACCGCGTTTTGCACATCATGCCTAAAAGCGCCTGTAAGACTTTGTGTGTATTAACTTGTTGCGATTCGTTTGAGCCGCTACGTAAAAACATGAATCGCTGTTCTGCGCCTAATGCGCGCTACTTGGAGTGACTCCGTTTTGCACATCATGCCTAAAAGTGCCAGTAAAGGGTTGTGTGTATTAACGTGTTGCGATTCATTTGAGCCGCTATGTGCAAACTTGAATAGCAGTTCTGAGCCTAACCCGCGCAAACTGGATGACCCCGGTTTGCACATCATGCCTAAAAGTGCCTATAAGGCTTTGTGTGTATTAACTTATTGCGATTCGTTTTAGCCGCTATGTGCAAACTTGAATCGCAGTTCTGAGCCTAACCCGCGCAAGCTGGGTTACCGCGTTTTGCACATCATGCCTAAAAGGGCCTGTAAGACTTTGTGTGTATTAACTTGTTGCTATTCGTTTGAGCCGCTACGTGCAAACTTGAATCGCAGTTCTGCGCCTAATGCGCGCTACTTGGAGTGACTCCGTTTTGCACATCACGCCTAAAAGTGCCTGTAAGGGGTTGTGTGTATTAACGCGTTGCGATTCGTTTGAGCCGCTATGTGCAAACTTGAATAGCAGTTCTGAGCCTAACCCGCGCAAGCTGGATGACCCCGTATAGCACATCATGCTTAAAAGTGCCTATAAGGCATTGTGTGTATTAACTTGTTGCGATTCGTTTCAGCCGCTACGTGCAAACTTGAATCGCAGTTCTGCGCCTAATGCGCGCTACTTGGAGTGACTCCGTTTTGCACATCATGCCTAAAAGTGCCTGTAAGGGGTTGTGTGTATTAACGCGTTGCGATTCGTTTGAGCCGCTATGTGCAAACTTGAATAGAAGTTCTGAGCCTAACCCGCGCAAGCTGGATGACCCCGTATTGCACATCATGCTTAAAAGTGCCTATAAGGCATTGTGTGTATTAACTTGTTGCGATTCGTTTCAGCCGCTACGTGCAAACTTAAATCGCAGTTCTGAGCCTAACCCACGCAAGCTGGATGACCGCGTTTTGCACATCATGCCTAAAAGTGCCTGTAAGGCTTTGTGTGTATTAACTTATTGCGATTCGTTTTAGCCTATGTGTAAACTTGAATCGCAGTTCTGAGCCTAATTCGCGCTACTTGGAGTGACTCCGTTTTGCACATCATGCCTAAAAGTGCCTGTAAGGGGTTGTGTTTATTAACGTGTTGCGATTTGTTTGAGCCGTTATGTGCATACTTGAATAGCAGTTCTGAGCCTAACCCGCGCAAACTGGATGACCCCGTTTTGCACATCATGCCTAAGAGTGCCTCTAAGGCTTTGTGTGTATTAACTTGTTGCGATTCGTTTGAGCCGCTATGTGCAAACTTGAATAGCAGTTCTGAGCCTAACCCGTGCAAGCTGGATGACCCCATATTGCACATCATGCCTAAAAGTGCCTATAAGGCTTTGTGTGTATTAACTTGTTGCGATTCGTTTTAGCCGCTATGTGCAAACTTGAATCGCATTTCTGAGCCTAACCCGCGCAAGCTGGATTACCGCGTTTTGCACATCATGCCTAAAAGCGCCTGTAAGACTTTGTGTGTATTAACTTGTTGCGATTCGTTTGAGCCGCTACGTAAAAACATGAATCGCTGTTCTGCGCCTAATGCGCGCTACTTGGAGTGACTCCGTTTTGCACATCATGCCTAAAAGTGCCAGTAAAGGGTTGTGTGTATTAACGTGTTGCGATTCATTTGAGCCGCTATGTGCAAACTTGAATAGCAGTTCTGAGCCTAACCCGCGCAAACTGGATGACCCCGGTTTGCACATCATGCCTAAAAGTGCCTATAAGGCTTTGTGTGTATTAACTTATTGCGATTCGTTTTAGCCGCTATGTGCAAACTTGAATCGCAGTTCTGAGCCTAACCCGCGCAAGCTGGGTTACCGCGTTTTGCACATCATGCCTAAAAGGGCCTGTAAGACTTTGTGTGTATTAACTTGTTGCTATTCGTTTGAGCCGCTACGTGCAAACTTGAATCGCAGTTCTGCGCCTAATGCGCGCTACTTGGAGTGACTCCGTTTTGCACATCACGCCTAAAAGTGCCTGTAAGGGGTTGTGTGTATTAACGCGTTGCGATTCGTTTGAGCCGCTATGTGCAAACTTGAATAGCAGTTCTGAGCCTAACCCGCGCAAGCTGGATGACCGCGTTTTGCGCATCATGCCTAAAAGTGCCTCTACGGCTTTGTGTGTATTAACTTATTGCGATTCGTTTTAGCCAATGTGCGAACTTGAATCGCAGTTCTGAGCCTAATTCGCGCTACTTGGAGTGACTCCGTTTTGCACATCATGCCTAAAAGTGCCTGTAAGGGGTTGCGTGTATTAACGTGTTGCGATTCGTTTGAGCCGCTATGTGCAAACTTGAATAGCAGTTCTGAGCCTAACCCGCGTAAACTGGATGACCCCGGTTTGCACATCATGCCTAAAAGTGCCTATAAGGCTTTGTGTGTATTAACTTGTTGCGATTCGTTTTAGCCGCTATGTGCAAACTTGAATCGCAGTTCTGAGCCTAACCCGCGCAAGCTGGATTACCGCGTTTTGCACATCATGCCTAAAAGGGCCTGTAAGACTTTGTGTGTATTAACTTGTTGCGATTCGATTGAGCCGCTACGTGCAAACTTGAATCGCAGTTCTGCGCCTAATGCGCGCTACTTGGAGTGACTCCGTTTTGCACATCACGCCTAAAAGTGCCTGTAAGGGGTTGTGTGTATTAACGCGTTGCGATTCGTTTGAGCCGCTATGTGCAAACTTGAATAGCAGTTCTGAGCCTAACCCGCGCAAGCTGGATGACCGCGTTTTGCGCATCATGCCTAAAAGTGCCTCTACGGCTTTGTGTGTATTAACTTATTGCGATTCGTTTTAGCCAATGTGCGAACTTGAATCGCAGTTCTGAGCCTAATTCGCGCTACTTGGAGTGACTCCGTCTTGCTCATCATGCCTAAAAGTGCCTGTAAGAGGTTGCGTGTATTAACGTGTTGCGATTCGTTTGAGCCGCTATGTGCAAACTTGAATAGCAGTTCTGAGCCTAACCCGCGTAAACTGGATGACCCCGGTTTGCACATCATGCCTAAAAGTGCCTATAAGGCTTTGTGTGTATTAACTTGTTGCGATTCGTTTTAGCCGCTAGGTGCAAACTTAAATCGCAGTTCTGAGCCTAACCCACGCAAGCTTGATGACCGCGTTTTGCACATCATGCCTAAAAGTGCCTGTACGGCTTTGTGTGTATTAACTTATTGCGATTCGTTTTAGCCAATGTGCGAACTTGAATCGCAGTTCTGAGCCTAATTCGCGCTACTTGGAGTACCTCCGTTTTGCACATCATGCCTAAAAGTGCCTATAAGGCTTTGTGTGTATTAACTTGTTGCGATTCGTTTTATCAGCTATGTGCAAACTTGAATCGCAGTTCTGAGCCTAACCCGCGCAAGCTGGATTACCGCGTTTTGCACATCATGCCTAAAAGGGCCTGTAAGACTTTGTGTGTATTAACTTGTTGCGATTCGTTTGAGCCGCTACGTGCAAACCTGAATCGCAGTTCTGCGCCTAATGCGCGCTTCTTGGAGTGACTCCTTTTTGCACATCATGCCTAAAAGTGCCTGTAAGGGGTTGTGTGTATTAACGCGTTGCGATTCGTTTGAGCCGCTATGTGCAAACTTGAATAGCAGTTCTGAGCCTAACCCGCGCAAGCTGGATGACCGCGTTTTCCAAATCATGCCTAAAAGTGCCTGTACGGCTTTGTGTGTATTAACTTATTGCGATTCGTTTTAGCCAATGTGCGAACTTGAATCGCAGTTCTGAGACTAATTCGCGCTACTTGGAGTGACTCCGTTTTGCACATCATGCCTAAATGTGCCTGTAAGGGGTTGCGTGTATTAACGTGTTGCGATTCGTTTGAGCCGCTATGTGCAAACTTGAATACCAGTTCTGAGCCTAACCCGCGCAAACTGGATGACCCCGGTTTGCACATTATGCCTAAAAGTGCCTCTAAGGCTTTGTGTGTATTAACTTGTTGCGATTCGTTTGAGCCGCTACGTGCAAACTTGAATCGCAGTTCTGCGCCTAATGCGCGCTACTTGGAGTGACTCCGTTTCGCACATCATGCCTAAAAGTGCCTGTAAGGGGTTGTGTGTATTAACGCGTTGCGATTTGTTTGAGCCGCTATGTGCAAACATGAATAGCAGTTCTGAGCCTAACCCGCGCAAGCTGAATGACCCCGTATTGCACATCATGCTTAAAAGTGCCTAAAGGCATTGTGTGTATTAACTTGTTGCGATTCGTTTCAGCCGCTACGTGCAAACTTAAATCGCAGTTCTGAGCCTAACCCACGCAAGCTGGATGACCGCGTTTTGCACATAATGCCTAAAAGTGCCTGTAAGGCTCTGTGTGCATTAACTTATTGCCATTCGTTTTAGCCAATGTGCGAACTTGAATCGCAGTTCTGAGCCTAATTCGCGCTACTTGGAGTGACTCCGTTTTGCACATCATGCCTAAAAGGACCTGTAAGACTTTGTGTGTATTAACTTGTTGCGATTCGTTTGAGCCGCTACGTGCAAACTTGAATCGCAGTTCTGCGCCTAATGCGCGCTACTTGGAGTGACTCCGTTTTGCACATCACGCCTAAAAGTGCCTGTAAGGGGTTGTGTGTATTAACGCGTTGCGATTCGTTTGAGCCGCTATGTGCAAACTTGAATAGCAGTTCTGAGCCTAACCCGCGCAAGCTGCATGACCGCGTTTTGCGCATCATGCCTAAAAGTGCCTCTACGGCTTTGTGTGCATTAACTTATTGCGATTCGTTTTAGCCAATGTGCGAACTTGAATCGCAGTTCTGAGCCTAATTCGCGCTACTTGGAGTGACTCCGTCTTGCTCATCATGCCTAAAAGTGCCTGTAAGAGGTTGCGTGTATTAACGTGTTGCGATTCGTTTGAGCCGCTATGTGCAAACTTGAATAGCAGTTCTGAGCCTAACCCGCGTAAACTGGATGACCCCGGTTTGCACATCATGCCTAAAAGTGCCTATAAGGCTTTGTGTGTATTAACTTGTTGCGATTCGTTTTAGCCGCTAGGTGCAAACTTAAATCGCAGTTCTGAGCCTAACCCACGCAAGCTTGATGACCGCGTTTTGCACATCATGCCTAAAAGTGCCTGTACGGCTTTGTGTGTATTAACTTATTGCGATTCGTTTTAGCCAATGTGCGAACTTGAATCGCAGTTCTGAGCCTAATTCGCGCTACTTGGAGTACCTCCGTTTTGCACATCATGCCTAAAAGTGCCTATAAGGCTTTGTGTGTATTAACTTGTTGCGATTCGTTTTATCAGCTATGTGCAAACTTGAATCGCAGTTCTGAGCCTAACCCGCGCAAGCTGGATTACCGCGTTTTGCACATCATGCCTAAAAGGGCCTGTAAGACTTTGTGTGTATTAACTTGTTGCGATTCGTTTGAGCCGCTACGTGCAAACCTGAATCGCAGTTCTGCGCCTAATGCGCGCTTCTTGGAGTGACTCCTTTTTGCACATCATGCCTAAAAGTGCCTGTAAGGGGTTGTGTGTATTAACGCGTTGCGATTCGTTTGAGCCGCTATGTGCAAACTTGAATAGCAGTTCTGAGCCTAACCCGCGCAAGCTGGATGACCGCGTTTTCCAAATCATGCCTAAAAGTGCCTGTACGGCTTTGTGTGTATTAACTTATTGCGATTCGTTTTAGCCAATGTGCGAACTTGAATCGCAGTTCTGAGACTAATTCGCGCTACTTGGAGTGACTCCGTTTTGCACATCATGCCTAAATGTGCCTGTAAGGGGTTGCGTGTATTAACGTGTTGCGATTCGTTTGAGCCGCTATGTGCAAACTTGAATACCAGTTCTGAGCCTAACCCGCGCAAACTGGATGACCCCGGTTTGCACATTATGCCTAAAAGTGCCTCTAAGGCTTTGTGTGTATTAACTTGTTGCGATTCGTTTGAGCCGCTACGTGCAAACTTGAATCGCAGTTCTGCGCCTAATGCGCGCTACTTGGAGTGACTCCGTTTCGCACATCATGCCTAAAAGTGCCTGTAAGGGGTTGTGTGTATTAACGCGTTGCGATTTGTTTGAGCCGCTATGTGCAAACATGAATAGCAGTTCTGAGCCTAACCCGCGCAAGCTGAATGACCCCGTATTGCACATCATGCTTAAAAGTGCCTAAAGGCATTGTGTGTATTAACTTGTTGCGATTCGTTTCAGCCGCTACGTGCAAACTTAAATCGCAGTTCTGAGCCTAACCCACGCAAGCTGGATGACCGCGTTTTGCACATAATGCCTAAAAGTGCCTGTAAGGCTCTGTGTGCATTAACTTATTGCCATTCGTTTTAGCCAATGTGCGAACTTGAATCGCAGTTCTGAGCCTAATTCGCGCTACTTGGAGTGACTCCGTTTTGCACATCATGCCTAAAAGGACCTGTAAGACTTTGTGTGTATTAACTTGTTGCGATTCGTTTGAGCCGCTACGTGCAAACTTGAATCGCAGTTCTGCGCCTAATGCGCGCTACTTGGAGTGACTCCGTTTTGCACATCATGCCTAAAAGTGCCTGTAAGGGGTTTTGTGTATTAACGCGTTGCGATGCGTTTGAGCCGCTATGTGCAAACTTGAATAGCAGTTCTGAGCCTCACCCGCGCAAACTGGATGACCCCGTTTTGCACATCATGCCTAAAAGTGCCTCTAAGGCTTTGTGTGTATTAACTTGTTGCGATTCGTTTGAGCCGCTACGTGCAAACTTGAATCGCAGTTCTGCGCCTAATGCGCGCTACTTGGAGTGACTCCGTTTTGCACATCATGCCTAAAAGTGCCTGTAAGGGGTTGTGTGTATTAACGCGTTGCGATTCGTTTGAGCCGCTATGTGCAAACTTGAATAGCAGTTCTGAGCCTAACCCGCGCAAGCTGGATGACCCCGTATTGCACATCATGCTTAAATGTGCCTATAAGGCATTGTGTGTATTAACTTGTTGCGATTCGTTTCAGCCGCTACGTGCAAACTTGAATCGCAGTTCTGCGCCTAATGCGCGCTACTTGGAGTGACTCCGTTTTGCACATCATGCCTAAAAGTGCCTGTAAGGGGTTGTGTGTATTAACGCTTTGCGATTGGTTTGAGCCGCTATGTGCAAACTTGAATAGAAGTTCTGAGCCTAACCCGCGCAAGCTGGATGACCCCGTATTGCACATCATGCTTAAAAGTGCCTATAAGGCATTGTGTGTATTAACTTGTTGCGATTCGTTTCAGCCGCTACGTGCAAACTTAAATCGCAGTTCTGAGCCTAACCCACGCAAGCTGGATGACCGCGTTTTGCACATCATGCCTAAAAGTGCCTGTAAGGCTTTGTGTGTATTAACTTATTGCGATTCGTTTTAGCCTATGTGCAAACTTGAATCGCAGTTCTGAGCCTAATTCGCGCTACTTGGAGTGACTCCGTTTTGCACATCATGCCTAAAAGTGCCTGTAAGGGGTTGTGTGTATTAACGTGTTGCGATTAGTTTGAGCCGCTATGTGCAAACTTGAATAGCAGTTCTGAGCCTAACCCGCGCAAACTGGATGACCCCGTTTTGCACATCATGCCTAAAAGTGCCTCTAAGGCTTTGTGTGTATTAACTTGTTGCGATTCGTTTCAGCCGCTATGTGCAAACTTGAATCGCAGTTCTGAGCCTAACCCGCGCAAGCTGTATTACCGCGTTATGCACATCATGCCTAAAAGGGCCTGTAAGACTTTGAGTGTATTAACTTGTTGCGATTCGTTTGAGCCGCTACGTGCAAATTTGAATCGCAGTTCTGCGCCTAATGCGCGCTACTTGGAGTGACTCCGTTTTGCACATCATGCCTAAAAGTGCCGTTAAGGTGTTGTGTGTATTAACGCGTTGCGATTCGTTTGAGCCGCTATGTGCAAACTTGAATAGAAGTTCTGAGCCTAACCCGCTCAAGCTGGATGACCCCGTATTGCACATCATGCTTAAAAGTGCCTATAAGGCATTGTGTGTATTAACTTGTTGCGATTCGTTTGAGCCGCTATGTGCAAACTTGAATGGCAGTTCTGAGCCTAACTCGCGCAAGCTGGATGACCCCGTTTTGCACATCATGCCTAAAAGTGCCTATAAGGCTTTGTGTGTATTAACTTGTTGCGATTCGTTTCAGCCGCTAGGTGCAAACTTAAATCGCAGTTCTGAGCCTAACCCACGCAAGCTTGATGACCGCGTTTTGCACATCATGCCTAAAAGTGCCTGTAAGGCTTTGTGTGTATTAAGTTATTGCGATTCGTTTTAGCCTATGTGCAAACTTGAATCGCAGTTCTGAGCCTAATTCGCGCTACTTGGAGTGACTCCGTTTTGCACATCATGCATAAAGTGCCTGTAAGGGGTTGTGTGTATTAACGTGTTGCGATTAGTTTGAGCCGCTATGTGCAAACTTGAATCGCAGTTCTGAGCCTAACCCGCGCAAGCTGGATTACCGCGTTTTGCACATCATGCCTAAAAGGGCCTGTAAGACTTTGTGTGTATTAACTTGTTGCGATTCGTTTGAGCCGCTACGTGCAAACTTGAATCGCAGTTCTGCGCCTAATGCGCGCTACTTGGAGTGACTCCGTTTTGCACATCATGCCTAAAAGTGCCTGTAAGGGGTTGTGTGTATTAACGCGTTGCGATGCGTTTGAGCCGCTATGTGCAAACTTGAATAGCAGTTCTGAGCCTAACCCGCGCAAACTGGATGACCCCGTTTTGCACATCATGCCTAAAAGTGCCTCTAAGGCTTTGTGTGTATTAACTTGTTGCGATTCGTTTGAGCCGCTATGTGCAAACTTGAATGGCAGTTCTGAGCCTAACTCGCGCAAGCTGGATGACCCCGTTTTGCACATCATGCCTAAAAGTGCCTATAAGGCTTTGTGTGTATTAACTTGTTGCGATTCGTTTCAGCCGCTACGTGCAAACTTAAATCGCAGTTCTGAGCCTAACCCACGCAAGCTGGATGACCGCGTTTTGCACATCATGCCTAAAAGTGCCTGTAAGGCTTTGTGTGTATTAACTTATTGCGATTCGTTTTAGCCTATGTGCAAACTTGAATCGCAGTTCTGAGCCTAATTCGCGCTACTTGGAGTGACTCCGTTTTGCACATCATGCCTAAAAGTGCCTGTAAGGGGTTGTGTGTATTAACGTGTTGCGATTAGTTTGAGCCGCTATGTGCAAACTTGAATAGCAGTTCTGAGCCTAACCCGCGCAAACTGGATGACCCCGTTTTGCACATCATGCCTAAAAGTGCCTCTAAGGCTTTGTGTGTATTAACTTGTTGCGATTCGTTTCAGCCGCTATGTGCAAACTTGAATCGCAGTTCTGAGCCTAACCCGCGCAAGCTGTATTACCGCGTTATGCACATCATGCCTAAAAGGGCCTGTAAGACTTTGAGTGTATTAACTTGTTGCGATTCGTTTGAGCCGCTACGTGCAAATTTGAATCGCAGTTCTGCGCCTAATGCGCGCTACTTGGAGTGACTCCGTTTTGCACATCATGCCTAAAAGTGCCGTTAAGGGGTTGTGTGTATTAACGCGTTGCGATTCGTTTGAGCCGCTATGTGCAAACTTGAATAGAAGTTCTGAGCCTAACCCGCTCAAGCTGGATGACCCCGTATTGCACATCATGCTTAAAAGTGCCTATAAGGCATTGTGTGTATTAACTTGTTGCGATTCGTTTGAGCCGCTATGTGCAAACTTGAATGGCAGTTCTGAGCCTAACTCGCGCAAGCTGGATGACCCCGTTTTGCACATCATGCCTAAAAGTGCCTATAAGGCTTTGTGTGTATTAACTTGTTGCGATTCGTTTCAGCCGCTAGGTGCAAACTTAAATCGCAGTTCTGAGCCTAACCCACGCAAGCTTGATGACCGCGTTTTGCACATCATGCCTAAAAGTGCCTGTAAGGCTTTGTGTGTATTAAGTTATTGCGATTCGTTTTAGCCTATGTGCAAACTTGAATCGCAGTTCTGAGCCTAATTCGCGCTACTTGGAGTGACTCCGTTTTGCACATCATGCATAAAGTGCCTGTAAGGGGTTGTGTGTATTAACGTGTTGCGATTAGTTTGAGCCGCTATGTGCAAACTTGAATCGCAGTTCTGAGCCTAACCCGCGCAAGCTGGATTACCGCGTTTTGCACATCATGCCTAAAAGGGCCTGTAAGACTTTGTGTGTATTAACTTGTTGCGATTCGTTTGAGCCGCTACGTGCAAACTTGAATCGCAGTTCTGCGCCTAATGCGCGCTACTTGGAGTGACTCCGTTTTGCACATCATGCCTAAAAGTGCCTGTAAGGGGTTGTGTGTATTAACGCGTTGCGATGCGTTTGAGCCGCTATGTGCAAACTTGAATAGCAGTTCTGAGCCTAACCCGCGCAAACTGGATGACCCCGTTTTGCACATCATGCCTAAAAGTGCCTCTAAGGCTTTGTGTGTATTAACTTGTTGCGATTCGTTTGAGCCGCTATGTGCAAACTTGAATGGCAGTTCTGAGCCTAACTCGCGCAAGCTGGATGACCCCGTTTTGCACATCATGCCTAAAAGTGCCTATAAGGCTTTGTGTGTATTAACTTGTTGCGATTCGTTTCAGCCGCTACGTGCAAACTTAAATCGCAGTTCTGAGCCTAACCCACGCAAGCTGGATGACCGCGTTTTGCACATCATGCCTAAAAGTGCCTGTAAGGCTTTGTGTGTATTAACTTATTGCGATTCGTTTTAGCCTATGTGCAAACTTGAATCGCAGTTCTGAGCCTAATTCGCGCTACTTGGAGTGACACCGTTTTGCACATCATGCCTAAAAGTGCCTGTAAGGGGTTGTGTGTATTAACGTGTTGCGATTAGTTTGAGCCGCTATGTGCAAACTTGAATAGCAGTTCTGAGCCTAACCCGCGCAAACTGGATGACCCCGTTTTGCACATCATGCCTAAAAGTGCCTCTAAGGCTTTGTGTGTATTAACTTGTTGCGATTCGTTTCAGCCGCTATGTGCAAACTTGAATCGCAGTTCTGAGCCTAACCCGCGCAAGCTGTATTACCGCGTTATGCACATCATGCCTAAAAGGGCCTGTAAGACTTTGAGTGTATTAACTTGTTGCGATTCGTTTGAGCCGCTACGTGCAAATTTGAATCGCAGTTCTGCGCCTAATGCGCGCTACTTGGAGTGACTCCGTTTTGCACATCATGCCTAAAAGTGCCGTTAAGGGGTTGTGTGTATTAACGCGTTGCGATTCGTTTGAGCCGCTATGTGCAAACTTGAATAGAAGTTCTGAGCCTAACCCGCTCAAGCTGGATGACCCCGTATTGCACATCATGCTTAAAAGTGCCTATAAGGCATTGTGTGTATTAACTTGTTGCGATTCGTTTGAGCCGCTATGTGCAAACTTGAATGGCAGTTCTGAGCCTAACTCGCGCAAGCTGGATGACCCCGTTTTGCACATCATGCCTAAAAGTGCCTATAAGGCTTTGTGTGTATTAACTTGTTGCGATTCGTTTCAGCCGCTAGGTGCAAACTTAAATCGCAGTTCTGAGCCTAACCCACGCAAGCTTGATGACCGCGTTTTGCACATCATGCCTAAAAGTGCCTGTAAGGCTTTGTGTGTATTAAGTTATTGCGATTCGTTTTAGCCTATGTGCAAACTTGAATCGCAGTTCTGAGCCTAATTCGCGCTACTTGGAGTGACTCCGTTTTGCACATCATGCATAAAGTGCCTGTAAGGGGTTGTGTGTATTAACGTGTTGCGATTAGTTTGAGCCGCTATGTGCAAACTTGAATCGCAGTTCTGAGCCTAACCCGCGCAAGCTGGATTACCGCGTTTTGCACATCATGCCTAAAAGGGCCTGTAAGACTTTGTGTGTATTAACTTGTTGCGATTCGTTTGAGCCGCTACGTGCAAACTTGAATCGCAGTTCTGCGCCTAATGCGCGCTACTTGGAGTGACTCCGTTTTGCACATCATGCCTAAAAGTGCCTGTAAGGGGTTGTGTGTATTAACGCGTTGCGATGCGTTTGAGCCGCTATGTGCAAACTTGAATAGCAGTTCTGAGCCTAACCCGCGCAAACTGGATGACCCCGTTTTGCACATCATGCCTAAAAGTGCCTCTAAGGCTTTGTGTGTATTAACTTGTTGCGATTCGTTTGAGCCGCTATGTGCAAACTTGAATGGCAGTCCTGAGCCTAACTCGCGCAAGCTGGATGACCCCGTTTTGCACATCATGCCTAAAAGTGCCTATAAGGCTTTGTGTGTATTAACTTGTTGCGATTCGTTTCAGCCGCTAGGTGCAAACTTAAATCGCAGTTCTGAGCCTAACCCACGCAAGCTTGATGACCGCGTTTTGCACATCATGCCTAAAAGTGCCTGTACGGCTTTGCGTGTATTAACTTATTGCGATTCGTTTTAGCCAATGTGCGAACTTGAATCGCAGTTCTGAGCCTAATTCGCGCTACTTGGAGTACCTCCGTTTTGCACATCATGCCTAAAAGTGCCTGTAAGGGGTTGTGTGTATTAACTTGTTGCGATTCGTTTGAGCCGCTATGTGCAAACTTGAATAGCAGTTCTGAGCCCAACCCGTGCAAACTGGATGACCCCGGTTTGCACATCATGCCTAAAAGTGCCTATAAGGCTTTGTGTGTATTAACTTGTTGCGATTCGTTTTATCCGCTTTGTGCAAACTTGAATCGCAGTTCTGAGCCTAACCCGCGCAAGCTGGATTACCGCGTTTTGCACATCATGCCTAAAAGGGCCTGTAAGACTTTGTGTGTATTAACTTGTTGCGATTCGTTTGAGCCGCTACGTGCAAACCTGAATCGCAGTTCTGCGCCTAATGCGCGCTTCTTGGAGTGACTCCGTTTTGCACATCATGCCTAAAAGTGCCTGTAAGGGGTTGTGTGTATTAACGCGTTGCGATTCGTTTGAGCCGCTATGTGCAAACTTGAATAGCAGTTCTGAGCCTAACCCGCGCAAGCTGGATGACCGCGTTTTGCACATCATGCCTAAAAGTGCCTGTACGGCTTTGTGTGTATTAACTTATTGCGATTCGTTTTAGCCAATGTGCGAACTTGAATCGCAGTTCTGAGCCTAATTCGCGCTACTTGGAGTGACTCCGTTTTGCACATCATGCCTAAAAGTGCCTGTAAGGGGTTGCGTGTATTAACGTGTTGCGATTCGTTTGAGCCGCTATGTGCAAACTTGAATACCAGTTCTGAGCCTAACCCGCGCAAACTGGATGACCCCGGTTTGCACATCATGCCTAAAAGTGCCTATAAGGCTTTGTGTGTATTAACTTGTTGCGATTCGTTTTAGCCGCTATGTGCAAACTTGAATCGCAGTTCTGAGCCTAACCCGCGCAAGCTGGATTACCGCGTTTTGCACATCATGCCTAAAAGGGCCTGTAAGACTTTGTGTGTATTAACTTGTTGCGATTCGTTTCAGCCGCTACGTGCAAACTTAAATCGCAGTTCTGAGCCTAACCCACGCAAGCTGGATGACCGCGTTTTGCACATCATGCCTAAAAGTGCCTGTAAAGCTCTGTGTGCATTAACTTATTGCGATTCGTTTTAGCCTATGTGCGAACTTGAATCGCAGTTCTGAGCCTAATTCGCGCAACTTGGAGTGACTCCATTTTGCACATCATGCCTAAAAGTGCCTGTAAGGGGTTGTGTGTATTAACGTGTTGCGATTCGTTTGAGCCGTTATGTGCAAACTTGAATAGCAGTTCTGAGCCTAACCCGCGCAAACTGGATGACCCCGTTTTCCACATCATGCCTAAATGTGCCTCTAAGGCTTTGTGTGTATTAACTTGTTGCGATTTGTTTGAGCCGCTATGTGCAAACTTGAATCGCATTTCTGAGCCTAACCCGCGCAAGCTGGATTACCGCGTTTTGCACATCATGCCTAAAAGCGCCTGTAAGACTTTGTGTGTATTAACTTGTTGCGATTCGTTTGAGCCGCTACGTGCAAACTTGAATGGCTGTTCTGCGCCTAATGCGCGCTACTTGGAGTGACTCCGTTTTGCACATCATGCCTAAAAGTGCCTGTAAGGGGTTGTGTGTATTAACGTGTTGCGATTCGTTTGAGCCGCTATGTGCAAACTTGAATAGCAGTTCTGAGCCTAACCCGCGCAAACTGGATGACCCCGTTATGCACATCATGCCTAAAAGTGCCTCTAAGGCTTTGTGTGTATTAACTTGTTGCGATTCGTTTGAGCCGCTATGTGCAAACTTGAATAGCAGTTCTGAGCCTAACCCATGCAAGCTGGATGACCGCGTTTTGCACATCATGCCTAAAAGTGCCTGTACGGTTTTGTGTGTATTAACTTGTTGCGATTCGTTTGAGCCGCTACGTGCAAACTTGACTCGCAGTTCTGCGCCTAATGCGCGCTACTTGGAGTGACTCCGTTTTGCACATCATGCCTAAAAGTGCCTGTAAGGGGTTGTGTGTATTAACGCGTTGCGATGCGTTTGAGCCGCTATGTGCAAACTTGAATAGCAGTTCTGAGCCTAACCCGCGCAAACTGGATGACCCCGTTTTGCACATCATGCCTAAAAGTGCCTCTAAGGCTTTGTGTGTATTAACTTGTTGCGATTCGTTTGAGCCGCTATGTGCAAACTTGAATGGCAGTCCTGAGCCTAACTCGCGCAAGCTGGATGACCCCGTTTTGCACATCATGCCTAAAAGTGCCTATAAGGCTTTGTGTGTATTAACTTGTTGCGATTCGTTTCAGCCGCTAGGTGCAAACTTAAATCGCAGTTCTGAGCCTAACCCGCGCAAGCTGGATGACCGCGTTTTGCGCATCATGCCTAAAAGTGCCTCTACGGCTTTGTGTGTATTAACTTATTGCGATTCGTTTTAGCCAATGTGCGAACTTGAATCGCAGTTCTGAGCCTAATTCGCGCTACTTGGAGTGACTCCGTTTTGCACATCAAGCCTAAAAGTGCCTGTAAGGGGTTGCGTGTATTAACGTTTTGCGATTCGTTTGAGCCGCTATGTGCAAACTTGAATAGCAGTTCTGAGCCTAACCCGCGTAAACTGGATGACCCCGGTTTGCACATCATGCCTAAAAGTGCCTATAAGGCTTTGTGTGTATTAACTTGTTGCGATTCGTTTTAGCCGCTATGTGCAAACTTGAATCGCAGTTCTGAGCCTAACCCGCGCAAGCTGGATTACCGCGTTTTGCACATCATGCCTAAAAGGGCCTGTAAGACTTTGTGTGTATTAACTTGTTGCGATTCGTTTGAGCCGCTACGTGCAAACTTGAATCGCAGTTCTGCGCCTAATGCGCGCTACTTGGAGTGACTCCGTTTTGCACATCATGCCTAAAAGTGCCTTTAAGGGGTTGTGTCTATTAACGCGTTGCGATGCGTTTGAGCCGCTATGTGCAAACTTGAATAGCAGTTCTGAGCCTAACCCGCGCAAACTGGATGACCCCGTTTTGCACATCATGCCTAAAAGTGCCTCTAAGGCTTTGTGTGTATTAACTTGTTGCGATTCGTTTGAGCCGCTACGTGCAAACTTGAATCGCAGTTCTGCGCCTAATGCGCGCTACTTGGAGTGACTCCGTTTTGCACATCATGCCTAAAAGTACCTGTAAGGAGTTGTGTGTATTAACGCGTTGCGATTCGTTTGAGCCGCTATGTGCAAACTTGAATAACAGTTCTGAGCCTAACCCGCGCAAGCTGGATGACCCCGTATTGCACATCATGCTTAAAAGTGCCTATAAGGCATTGTGTGTATTAACTTGTTGCGATTCGTTTCAGCCGCTACGTGCAAACTTGAATCGCAGTTCTGCGCCTAATGCGCGCTACTTGGAGTGACTCCGTTTTGCACATCATGCCTAAAAGTGCCTGTAAGGGGTTGTGTGTATTAACGCGTTGCGATTCGTTTGAGCCGCTATGTGCAAACTTGAATAGAAGTTCTGAGCCTAACCCGCGCAAGCTGGATGACCCCGTATTGCACATCATGCTTAAAAGTGCCTATAAGGCATTGTGTGTATTAAATTGTTGCGATTCGTTTCAGCCGCTACGTGCAAACTTGAATCGCTGTTCTGCGCCTAATGCGCGCTACTTGGAGTGACTCCGTTTTGCACATCATGCCTAAAAGGGCCTATAAGACTTTGTGTGTATTAACTTGTTGCGATTCGTTTCAGCCGCTAGGTGCAAACTTAAATCGCAGTTCTGAGCCTAACCCACGCAAGCTTGATGACCGCGTTTTGCACATCATGCCTAAAAGTGCCTGTACGGCTTTGCGTGTATTAACTTATTGCGATTCGTTTTAGCCAATGTGCGAACTTGAATCGCAGTTCTGAGCCTAATTCGCGCTACTTGGAGTACCTCCGTTTTGCACATCATGCCTAAAAGTGCCTGTAAGGGGTTGTGTGTATTAACTTGTTGCGATTCGTTTGAGCCGCTATGTGCAAACTTGAATAGCAGTTCTGAGCCCAACCCGTGCAAACTGGATGACCCCGGTTTGCACATCATGCCTAAAAGTGCCTATAAGGCTTTGTGTGTATTAACTTGTTGCGATTCGTTTTAGCCGCTATGTGCAAACTTGAATCGCATTTCTGAGCCTAACCCGCGCAAGCTGGATTACCGCGTTTTGCACATCATGCCTAAAAGCGCCTGTAAGACTTTGTGTGTATTAACTTGTTGCGATTCGTTTGAGCCGCTACGTGCAAACTTGAATCGCTGTTCTGCGCCTAATGCGCGCTACTTGGAGTGACTCCGTTTTGCACATCATGCCTAAAAGTGCCTGTAAGGGGTTGTGTGTATTAACGTGTTGCGATTCATTTGAGCCGCTGTGTGCAAACTTGAATAGCAGTTCTGAGCCTAACCCGCGCAAGCTGGGTTACCGCGTTTTGCACATCATGCCTAAAAGGGCCTATAAGACTTTGTGTGTATTAACTTGTTGCGATTCGTTTTAGCCGCTATGTGCAAACTTGAATCGCAGTTCTGCGCCTAATGCGCGCTACTTGGAGTGACTCCGTTTTGCACATCACGCCTAAAAGTGCATGTAAGGGGTTGTGTGTATTAACGCGTTGCGATTCGTTTGAGCCGCTATGTGCAAACTTGAATAGCAGTTCTGAGCCTAACCCGCGCAAGCTGGATGACCCCGTATTGCACATCATGCCTAAAAGTGCCTATAAGGCTTTGTGTGTATTAACTTGTTGCGATTCGTTTTAGCCGCTATGTGCAAACTTGAATCGCATTTCTGAGCCTAACCCGCGCAAGCTGGATTACAGCGTTTTGCACATCATGCCTAAAAGCGCCTGTAAGACTTTGTGTGTATTAACTTGTTGCGATTCGTTTGAGCCGCTACGTGCAAACTTGAATCGCAGTTCTGCGCCTAATGCGCGCTACTTGGAGTGACTCCGTTTTGCACATCACGCCTAAAAGTGCCTGTAAGGGGTTGTGTGTATTAACGCGTTGCGATTCGTTTGAGCCGCTATGTGCAAACTTGAATAGCAGTTCTGAGCCTAACCCGCGCAAGCTGGATGACCGCGTTTTGCGCATCATGCTTAAAAGTGCCTCTACGGCTTTGTGTGTATTAACTTATTGCGATTCGTTTTAGCCAATGTGCGAAATTGAATCGCAGTTCCGAGCCTAATTCGCGCTACTTGGAGTGACTCCGTTTTGCACATCATGCCTAAAAGTGCCTGTAAGGGGTTGCGTGTATTAACGTGTTGCGATTCGTTTGAGCCGCTATGTGCAAACTTGAATAGCAGTTCTGAGCCTAACCCGCGTAAACTGGATGACCCCGGTTTGCACATCATGCCTAAAAGGGCCTGTAAGACTTTGTGTGTATTAACTTGTTGCGATTCGTTTGAGCCGCTACGTGCAAACTTGAATCGCAGTTCTGCGCCTAATGCGCGCTACTTGGAGAGACTCCGTTTTGCACATCACGCCTAAAAGTGCCTGTAAGGGGTTGTGTGTATTAACGCGTTGCGATTCGTTTGAGCCGCTATGTGCAAACTTAAATCGCAGTTCTGAGCCTAACCCACGCAAGCTTGATGACAGCGTTTTGCACATCATGCCTAAAAGTGCCTGTACGGCTTTGTGTGTATTAACTTATTGCGATTCGTTTTAGCCAATGTGCGAACTTGAATCGCAGTTCTGAGCCTAATTCGCGCTACTTGGAGTACCTCCGTTTTGCACATCATGCCTAAAAGTGCCTGTAAGGGGTTGTGTGTATTAACTTGTTGCGATTCGTTTGAGCCGCTATGTGCAAACTTGAATAGCAGTTCTGAGCCTAACCCGCGCAAACTGGATGACCCCGGTTTGCACATCATGCCTAAAAGTGCCTATAAGGCTTTGTGTGTATTAACTTGTTGCGATTCGTTTTATCCGCTATGTGCAAACTTGAATCGCAGTTCTGAGCCTAACCCGCGCAAGCTGGATTACCGCGTTTTGCACATCATGCCTAAAAGGTCCTGTAAGACTTTGTGTGTATTAACTTGATGCGATTCGTTTGAGCCGCTACGTGCAAACCTGAATCGCAATTCTGCGCCTAATGCGCGCTTCTTGGAGTGACTCCGTTTTGCACATCATGCCTAAAAGTGCCTGTAAGGGGTTGTGTGTATTAACGCGTTGCGATTCGTTTGAGCCGCTATGTGCAAACTTGAATAGCAGTTCTGAGCCTAACCCGCGCAAGCTGGATGACCGCGTTTTGCACATCATGCCTAAAAGTGCCTGTACGGCTTTGTGTGTATTAACTTATTGCGATTCGTTTTAGCCAATGTGCGAACTTGAATCGCAGTTCTGAGCCTAATTCGCTCTACTTGGAGTGACTCCGTTTTGCACATCATGCCTAAAAGTGCCTGTAAGGGGTTGCGTGTATTAACGTGTTGCGATTCGTTTGAGCCGCTATGTGCAAACTTGAATACCAGTTCTGAGCCTAACCCGCGCAAACTGGATGACCCCGGTTTGCACATCATGCCTAAAAGTGCCTATAAGGCTTTGTGTGTATTAACTTGTTGCAATTCGTTTTAGCCGCTATGTGCAAACTTGAATCGCAGTTCTGAGCCTAACCCGCGCAAGCTGGATTACCGCGTTTTGCACATCATGCCTAAAAGGGCCTGTAAGACTTTGTGTGCATTAACTTGTTGCGATTCGTTTGAGCCGCTACGTGCAAACTTGAATCGCATTTCTGCGCCTAATGCGCGCTACTTGGAGTGACTCCGTTTTGCACATCATGCCTAAAAGTGCCTGTAAGGGGTTGTGTGTATTAACGCGTTGCGATGCGTTTGAGCCGCTATGTGCAAACTTGAATAGCAGTTCTGAGCCTAACCCGCGCAAACTGGATGACCCCGTTTTGCACATTATGCCTAAAAGTGCCTCTAAGGCTTTGTGTGTATTAACTTGTTGCGATTCGTTTGAGCCGCTACGTGCAAACTTGAATCGCAGTTCTGCGCCTAATGCGCGCTACTTGGAGTGACTCCGTTTTGCACATCATGCCTAAATGTGCCTGTAAGGGGTTGTGTGTATTAACGCGTTGCGATTTGTTTGAGCCGCTATGTGCAAACATGAATAGCAGTTCTGAGCCTAACCCGCGCAAGCTGGATGACCCCGTATTGCACATCATGCTTAAAAGTGCCTAAAGGCATTGTGTGTATTAACTTGTTGCGATTCGTTTCAGCCGCTACGTGCAAACTTAAATCGCAGTTTTGAGCCTAACCCACGCAAGCTGGATGACCGCGTTTTGCACATCATGCCTAAAAGTGCCTGTAAGGCTCTGTGTGCATTAACTTATTGCGATTCGTTTTAGCCTATGTGCGAACTTGAATCGCAGTTCTGAGCCTAATTCGCGCTACTTGGAGTGACTCCATTTTGCACATCATGCCTAAAAGTGCCTTCAAGGGGTTGTGTGTATTAACGTGTTGCGATTCGTTTGAGCCGTTATGTGCAAACTTGAATAGCAGTTCTGAGCCTAACCCGCGCAAACTGGATGACCCCGTTTTGCACATCATGCCTAAATGTGCCTCTAAGGCTTTGTGTGTATTAACTTGTTGCGATTCGTTTGAGCCGCTTTGTGCAAACTTGAATAGCAGTTCTGAGCCTAACCCGCGCAAGCTGGATGACCCCGTATTGCACATCATGCCTAAAAGTGCCTATAAGGCTTTGTGTGTATTAACTTGTTGCGATTCGTTTTAGCCGCTATGTGCAAACTTGAATCGCATTTCTGAGCCTAACCCGCGCAAGCTGGATTACCGCGTTTTGCACATCATGCCTAAAAGCGCCTGTAAGACTTTGTGTGTATTAACTTGTTGCGATTCGTTTGAGCCGCTACGTGCAAACTTGAATCGCTGTTCTGCGCCTAATGCGCGCTACTTGGAGTGACTCCGTTTTGCACATCATGCCTAAAAGTGCCTGTAAGGGGTTGTGTGTATTAACGTGTTGCGATTCGTTTGAGCCGCTATGTGCAAACTTGAATAGCAGTTCTGAGCCTAACCCGCGCAAACTGGATGACCCCGTTATGCACATCATGCCTAAAAGTGCCTCTAAGGCTTTGTGTGTATTAACTTGTTGCGATTCGTTTGAGCCGCTATGTGGAAACTTGAATAGCAGTTCTGAGCCTAACCCATGCAAGCTGGATGACCGCGTTTTGCACATCATGCCTAAAAGTGCCTGTACGGTTTTGTGTGTATTAACTTGTTGCGATTTGTTTGAGAAGCTACGTGCAAACTTGAATCGCAGTTCTGCGCCTAATGCGCGCTACTTGGAGTGACTCCGTTTTGCACATCACGCCTAAAAGTGCCTGTAAGGGGTTGTGTGTATTAACGCGTTGCGATTCGTTTGAGCCGCTATGTGCAAACTTGAATAGCAGTTCTGAGCCTAACCCGCGCAAGCTGGATGACGGCGTTTTGCGCATCATGCCTAAAAGTGCCTCTACGGCTTTGTGTGTATTAACTTATTGCGATTCGTTTTAGCCAATGTGCGAACTTGAATCGCAGTTCTGAGCCTAATTCGCGCTACTTGGAGTGACTCCGTTTTGCACATCATGCCTAAAAGTGCCTGTAAGGGGTTGCGTGTATTAACGTTTTGCGATTCGTTTGAGCCGCTATGTGCAAACTTGAATAGCAGTTCTGAGCCTAACCCGCGCAAACTGGATGACCCCTGTTTGCACATCATGCCTAAAAGTGCCTATAAGGCTTTGTGTGTATTAACTTGTTGCGATTCGTTTTAGCCGCTCTGTGCAAACTTGAATCGCAGTTCTGCGCCTAATGCGCGCTACTTGGAGTGACTCCGTTTTGCACATCATGCCTAAAAGTGCCTGTAAGGGGTTGTGTCTATTAACGCGTTGCGATGCGTTTGAGCCTCTATGTGCAAACTTGAATAGCAGTTCTGAGCCTAACCCGCGCAAACTGGATGACCCCGTTTTGCACATCATGCCTAAAAGTGCCCTAAGGCTTTGTGTGTATTAACTTGTTGCGATTCGTTTGAGCCGCTACGTGCAAACTTGAATCGCAGTTCTGCGCCTAATGCGCGCTACTTGGAGTGACTCCGTTTTGCACATCATGCCTAAAAGTGCCTGTAAGGGGTTGTGTGTATTAACGCGTTGCGATTCGTTTGAGCCGCTATGTACAAACTTGAATAGCAGTTCTGAGCCTAACCCGCGCAAGCTGGATGACCCCGTATTGCACATCATGCTTAAAAGTGCCTATAAGGCATTGTGTGTATTAACTTGTTGCGATTCGTTTCAGCCGCTACGTGCAAACTTAAATCGCAGTTCTGAGCCTAACCCACGCAAGCTGGATGACCGCGTTTCACATCATGCCTAAAAGTGCCTGTAAGGCTTTGTGTGCATTAACTTATTGCGATTCGTTTTAGCCTATGTGCAAACTTGAATCGCAGTTCTGAGCCTAATTCGCGCTACTTGGAGTGACTCCGTTTTGCACATCATGCCTAAAAGTGCCTGTAAGGGGTTGTGTGTATTAACGTGTTGCGATTTGTTTGAGCCGTTATGTGCATACTTGAATAGCAGTTCTGAGCCTAACCCGCGCAAACTGGATGACCCCGTTTTGCACATCATGCCTAAAAGTGCCTCTAAGGCTTTGTGTGTATTAACTTGTTGCGATTCGTTTGAGCCGCTATGTGCAAACTTGAATACCAGTTCTGAGCCTAACCCGCGCAAACTGGATGACCCCGGTTTGCACATCATGCCTAAAAGTGCCTATAAGGCTTTGTGTGTATTAACTTGTTGCGATTCGTTTTAGCCGCTATGTGCAAACTTGAATAGCAGTTCTGAGCCTAACCCGCGCAAACTGGATGACCCCGTTTTGCACATTATGCCTAAAAGTGCCTCTAAGGCTTTGTGTGTATTAACTTGTTGCGATTCGTTTGAGCCGCTACGTGCAAACTTGAATCGCAGTTCTGCGCCTAATGCGCGCTACTTGGAGTGACTCCGTTTTGCACATCATGCCTAAAAGTGCCTGTAAGGGGTTGTGTGTATTAACGCGTTGCGATTTGTTTGAGCCGCTATGTGCAAACATGAATAGCAGTTCTGAGCCTAACCCGCGCAAGCTGGATGACCCCGTATTGCACATCATGCTTAAAAGTGCCTAAAGGCATTGTGTGTATTAACTTGTTGCGATTCGTTTCAGCCGCTACGTGCAAACTTAAATCGCAGTTTTGAGCCTAACCCACGCAAGCTGGATGACCGCGTTTTGCACATCATGCCTAAAAGTGCCTGTAAGGCTCTGTGTGCATTAACTTATTGCGATTCGTTTTAGCCTATGTGCGAACTTGAATCGCAGTTCTGAGCCTAATTCGCGCTACTTGGAGTGACTCCATTTTGCACATCATGCCTAAAAGTGCCTGTAAGGGGTTGTGTGTATTAACGTGTTGCGATTCGTTTGAGCCGTTATGTGCAAACTTGAATAGCAGTTCTGAGCCTAACCCGCGCAAACTGGATGACCCCGTTTTGCACATCATGCCTAAATGTGCCTCTAAGGCTTTGTGTGTATTAACTTGTTGCGATTCGTTTGAGCCGCTTTGTGCAAACTTGAATAGCAGTTCTGAGCCTAACCCGCGCAAGCTGGATGACCCCGTATTGCACATCATGCCTAAAAGTGCCTATAAGGCTTTGTGTGTATTAACTTGTTGCGATTCGTTTTAGCCGCTATGTGCAAACTTGAATCGCATTTCTGAGCCTAACCCGCGCAAGCTGGATTACCGCGTTTTGCACATCATGCCTAAAAGCGCCTGTAAGACTTTGTGTGTATTAACTTGTTGCGATTCGTTTGAGCCGCTACGTGCAAACTTGAATCGCTGTTCTGCGCCTAATGCGCGCTACTTGGAGTGACTCCGTTTTGCACATCATGCCTAAAAGTGCCTGTAAGGGGTTGTGTGTATTAACGTGTTGCGATTCGTTTGAGCCGCTATGTGCAAACTTGAATAGCAGTTCTGAGCCTAACCCGCGCAAACTGGATGACCCCGTTATGCACATCATGCCTAAAAGTGCCTCTAAGGCTTTGTGTGTATTAACTTGTTGCGATTCGTTTGAGCCGCTATGTGCAAACTTGAATAGCAGTTCTGAGCCTAACCCATGCAAGCTGGATGACCGCGTTTTGCACATCATGCCTAAAAGTGCCTGTACGGTTTTGTGTGTATTAACTTGTTGCGATTCGTTTGAGCCGCTACGTGCAAACTTGAATCGCAGTTCTGCGCCTAATGCGCGCTACTTGGAGTGACTCCGTTTTGCACATCACGCCTAAAAGTGCCTGTAAGGGGTTGTGTGTATTAACGCGTTGCGATTCGTTTGAGCCGCTATGTGCAAACTTGAATAGCAGTTCTGAGCCTAACCCGCGCAAGCTGGATGACGGCGTTTTGCGCATCATGCCTAAAAGTGCCTCTACGGCTTTGTGTGTATTAACTTATTGCGATTCGTTTTAGCCAATGTGCGAACTTGAATCGCAGTTCTGAGCCTAATTCGCGCTACTTGGAGTGACTCCGTTTTGCACATCATGCCTAAAAGTGCCTGTAAGGGGTTGCGTGTATTAACGTTTTGCGATTCGTTTGAGCCGGTATGTGCAAACTTGAATAGCAGTTCTGAGCCTAACCCGCGTAAACTGGATGACCCCTGTTTGCACATCATGCCTAAAAGTGCCTATAAGGCTTTGTGTGTATTAACTTGTTGCGATTCGTTTTAGCCGCTATGTGCAAACTTGAATCGCAGTTCTGAGCCTAACCCGCGCAAGCTGGATTACCGCGTTTTGCACATCATGCCTAAAAGGGCCTGTAAGACTTTGTGTGTATTAACTTGTTGCGATTCGTTTGAGCCGCTACGTGCAAACTTGAATCGCAGTTCTGCGCCTAATGCGCGCTACTTGGAGTGACTCCGTTTTGCACATCATGCCTAAAAGTGCCTGTAAGGGGTTGTGTGTATTAACGCGTTGCGATTCGTTTGAGCCGCTATGTACAAACTTGAATAGCAGTTCTGAGCCTAACCCGCGCAAGCTGGATGACCCCGTATTGCACATCATGCTTAAAAGTGCCTATAAGGCATTGTGTGTATTAACTTGTTGCGATTCGTTTCAGCCGCTACGTGCAAACTTAAATCGCAGTTCTGAGCCTAACCCACGCAAGCTGGATGACCGCGTTTTGCACATCATGCCTAAAAGTGCCTGTAAGGCTTTGTGTGCATTAACTTATTGCGATTCGTTTTAGCCTATGTGCAAACTTGAATCGCAGTTCTGAGCCTAATTCGCGCTACTTGGAGTGACTCCGTTTTGCACATCATGCCTAAAAGTGCCTGTAAGGGGTTGTGTGTATTAACGTGTTGCGATTTGTTTGAGCCGTTATGTGCATACTTGAATAGCAGTTCTGAGCCTAACCCGCGCAAACTGGATGACCCCGTTTTGCACATCATGCCTAAAAGTGCCTCTAAGGCTTTGTGTGTATTAACTTGTTGCGATTCGTTTGAGCCGCTATGTGCAAACTTGAATACCAGTTCTGAGCCTAACCCGCGCAAACTGGATGACCCCGGTTTGCACATCATGCCTAAAAGTGCCTATAAGGCTTTGTGTGTATTAACTTGTTGCGATTCGTTTTAGCCGCTATGTGCAAACTTGAATCGCATTTCTGAGCCTAACCCGCGCAAGCTGGATTACCGCGTTTTGCACATCATGCCTAAAAGCGCCTGTAAGACTTTGTGTGTATTAACTTGTTGCGATTCGTTTGAGCCGCTACGTGCAAACTTGAATCGCTGTTCTGCGCCTAATGCGCGCTACTTGGAGTGACTCCGTTTTGCACATCATGCCTAAAAGTGCCTGTAAGGGGTTGTGTGTATTAACGTGTTGCGATTCGTTTGAGCCGCAATGTGCAAACTTGAATAGCAGTTCTGAGCCTAACCCGCGCAAACTGGATGACCCCGTTATGCACATCATGCCTAAAAGTGCCTCTAAGGCTTTGTGTGTATTAACTTGTTGCGATTCGTTTGAGCCGCTACGTGCAAACTTGAATCGCAGTTCTGCGCCTAATGCGCGCTACTTGGAGTGACTCCGTTTTGCACATCACGCCTAAAAGTGCCTGTAAGGGGTTGTGTGTATTAACGCGTTGCGATTCGTTTGAGCCGCTATGTGCAAACTTGAATAGCAGTTCTGCGCCTAACCCGCGCAAGCTGGATGACCGCGTTTTGCGCATCATGCCTAAAAGTGCCTCTACGGCTTTGTGTGTATTAACTTATTGCGATTCGTTTTAGCCAATGTGCGAACTTGAATCGCAGTTCTGAGCCTAATTCGCGCTACTTGGAGTGACTCCGTTTTGCACATCATGCCTAAAAGTGCCTGTAAGGGGTTGCGTGTATTAAAGTTTTGCGATTCGTTTAGCCGCTATGTGCAAACTTGAATAGCAGTTCTGAGCCTAACCCGCGTAAACTGGATGACCCCGGTTTGCACATCATGCCTAAAAGTTCCTATAAGGCTTTGTGTGTATTAACTTGTTGCGATTCGTTTTAGCCGCTATGTGCAAACTTGAATCGCAGTTCTGAGCCTAACCCGCGCAAGCTGGATTACCGCGTTTTGCACATCATGCCTAAAAGGGCCTGTAAGACTTTGTGTGTATTAACTTGTTGCGATTCGTTTGAGCCGCTACGTGCAAACTTGAATCGCAGTTCTGCGCCTAATGCGCGCTACTTGGAGTGACTCCGTTTTGCACATCACGCCTAAAAGTGCCTGTAAGGGGTTGTGTGTATTACCGCGTAGCGATTCGTTTGAGCCGCTATGTGCAAACTTGAATAGCAGTTCTGAGCCTAACCCGCGCAAGCTGGATGACCGCGTTTTGCGCATCATGCCTAAAAGTGCCTCTACGGCTTTGTGCGTATTAACTTATTGCGATTCGTTTTAGCCAATGTGCGAACTTGAATCGCAGTTCTGAGCCTAATTCGCGCTACTTGGAGTGACTCCGTTTTGCACATCATGCCTAAAAGTGCCTGTAAGGGGTTGCGTGTATTAACGTTTTGCGATTCGTTTTAG
Organism: Amblyomma maculatum; assembly: GCF_055883805.1. NCBI lineage: Eukaryota > Metazoa > Arthropoda > Arachnida > Ixodida > Ixodidae > Amblyomma > Amblyomma maculatum. Next base: position 485,388,814 of record NC_139344.1, on the reverse strand, counting down.
CCGCTATGTGCAAACTTGAATCGCAGTTCTGAGCCTAACCCGCGCAAGCTGGATTACCGCGTTTTGCACATCATGCCTAAAAGGGCCTGTAAGACTTTGTGTGTATTAACTTGTTGCGATTCGTTTCAGCCGCTACGTGCAAACTTAAATCGCAGTTCTGAGCCTAACCCACGCAAGCTGGATGACCGCGTTTTGCACATCATGCCTAAAAGTGCCTGTAAGGCTTTGTGTGTATTAACTTATTGCGATTCGTTTTAGCCTATGTGCAAACTTGAATCGCAGTTCTGAGCCTAATTCGCGCTACTTGGAGTGACTCCGTTTTGCACATCATGCCTAAAAGTGCCTGTAAGGGGTTGTGTGTATTAACGTGTTGCGATTTGTTTGAGCCGTTATGTGCATACCTGAATAGCAGTTCTGAGCCTAACCCGCGCAAACTGGATGACCCCGTTTTGCACATCATGCCTAAAAGTGCCTCTAAGGCTATTAACTTGTTGCGATTCGTTTGAGCCGCTATGTGCAAACTTGAATAGCAGTTCTGAGCCTAACCCGCGCAAGCTGGATGACCCCGTATTGCACATCATGCCTAAAAGTGCCTATAAGGCTTTGTGTGTATTAACGTGTTGCGATTCGTTTGAGCCGCTATGTGCAAACTTGAATAGCAGTTCTGAGCCTAACCCACGTAAACTGGATGACCCCGGTTTGCACATCATGCCTAAAAGTGCCTATAAGGCTTTGTGTGTATTAACTTGTTGCGATTCGTTTTAGCCGCTATGTGCAAACTTGAATCGCAGTTCTGAGCCTAACCCGCGCAAGCTGGATTACCGCGTTTTGCACATCATGCCTAAAAGGGCCTGTAAGACTTTGTGTGTATTAACTTGTTGCGATTCGTTTGAGCCGCTACGTGCAAACTTGAATCGCAGTTCTGCGCCTAATGCGCGCTACTTGGAGTGACTCCGTTTTGCACATCACGCCTAAAAGTGCCTGTAAGGGGTTGTGTGTATTAACGCGTTGCGATTCGTTTGAGCCGCTATGTGCAAACTTGAATAGCAGTTCTGAGCCTAACCCGCGCAAGCTGGATGACCCCGTATTGCACATCATGCCTAAAAGTGCCTATAAGGCTTTGTGTGTATTAACTTGTTGCGATTCGTTTTAGCCGCTATGTGCAAACTTGAATCGCATTTCTGAGCCTAACCCGCGCAAGCTGGATTACAGCGTTTTGCACATCATGCCTAAAAGCGCCTGTAAGACTTTGTGTGTATTAACTTGTTGCGATTCGTTTGAGCCGCTACGTGCAAACTTGAATCGCAGTTCTGCGCCTAATGCGCGCTACTTGGAGTGACTCCGTTTTGCACATCACGCCTAAAAGTGCCTGTAAGGGGTTGTGTGTATTAACGCGTTGCGATTCGTTTGAGCCGCTATGTGCAAACTTGAATAGCAGTTCTGAGCCTAACCCGCGCAAGCTGGATGACCGCGTTTTGCGCATCATGCTTAAAAGTGCCTCTACGGCTTTGTGTGTATTAACTTATTGCGATTCGTTTTAGCCAATGTGCGAACTTGAATCGCAGTTCCGAGCCTAATTCGCGCTACTTGGAGTGACTCCGTTTTGCACATCATGCCTAAAAGTGCCTGTAAGGGGTTGCGTGTATTAACTTGTTGCGATTCGTTTGAGCCGCTATGTGCAAACTTGAATAGCAGTTCTGAGCCTAACCCGCGTAAACTGGATGACCCCGGTTTGCACATCATGCCTAAAAGTGCCTATAAGGCTTTGTGTGTATTAACTTGTTGCGATTCGTTTTAGCCGCTATGTGCAAACTTGAATCGCAGTTCTGAGCCTAACCCGCGCAAGCTGGATTACCGCGTTTTGCACATCATGCCTAAAAGGGCCTGTAAGACTTTGTGTGTATTAACTTGTTGCGATTCGTTTGAGCCGCTACGTGCAAACTTGAATCGCAGTTCTGCACCTAATGCGCGCTACTTGGAGTGACTCCGTTTTGCACATCACGCCTAAAAGTGCCTGTAAGGGGTTGTGTGTATTAACGCGTTGCGATTCGTTTGAGCCGCTATGTGCAAACTTGAACAGCAGTTCTGAGCCTAACCCGCGCAAGCTGGATGACCGCGTTTTGCGCATCATGCCTAAAAGTGCCTCTACGGCTTTGTGTGTATTAACTTATTGCGATTCTTTTTAGCCAATGTGCGAACTTGAATCGCAGTTCTGAGCCTAATTCGCGCTACTTGGAGTACCTCCGTTTTGCACATCATGCCTAAAAGTGCCTGTAAGGGGTTGCGTGTATTAACTTGTTGCGATTCGTTTGAGCCGCTATGTGCAAACTTGAATAGCAGTTCTGAGCCTAACCCGCGCAAACTGGATGACCCCGGTTTGCACATCATGCCTAAAAGTGCCTATAAGGCTTTGTGTGTATTAACTTGTTGCAATTCGTTTTATCCGCTATGTGCAAACTTGAATCGCAGTTCTGAGCCTAACCCGCGCAAGCTGGATTACCGCGTTTTGCACATCATGCCTAAAAGCGCCTGTAAGACTTTGTGTGTATTAACTTGATGCGATTCGTTTGAGCCGCTACGTGCAAACCTGAATCGCAATTCTGCGCCTAATGCGCGCTTCTTGGAGTGACTCCGTTTTGCACATCATGCCTAAAAGTGCCTGTAAGGGGTTGTGTGTATTAACGCGTTGCGATTCGTTTGAGCCGCTATGTGCAAACTTGAATAGCAGTTCTGAGCCTAACCCGCGCAAGCTGGATGACCGCGTTTTGCACATCATGCCTAAAAGTGCCTGTACGGCTTTGTGTGTATTAACTTATTGCGATTCGTTTTAGCCAATGTGCGAACTTGAATCGCAGTTCTGAGCCTAATTCGCGCTACTTGGAGTGACTCCGTTTTGCACATCATGCCTAAAAGTGCCTGTAAGGGGTTGCGTGTATTAACGTGTTGCGATTCGTTTGAGCCGCTATGTGCAAACTTGAATACCAGTTCTGAGCCTAACCCGCGCAAACTGGATGACCCCGGTTTGCACATCATGCCTAAAAGTGCCTATAAGGCTTTGTGTGTATTAACTTGTTGCGATTCGTTTTAGCCGCTATGTGCAAACTTGAATCGCAGTTCTGAGCCTAACCCGCGCAAGCTGGATTACCGCGTTTCGCACATCATGCCTAAAAGGGCCTGTAAGACTTTGTGTGTATTAACTTGTTGCGATTCGTTTGAGCCGCTACGTGCAAACTTGAATCGCATTTCTGCGCCTAATGCGCGCTACTTGGAGTGACTCCGTTTTGCACATCATGCCTAAAAGTGCCTGTAAGGGGTTGTGTGTATTAACGCGTTGCGATGCGTTTGAGCCGCTATGTGCAAACTTGAATAGCAGTTCTGAGCCTAACCCGCGCAAACTGGATGACCCCGCTTTGCACATTATGCCTAAAAGTGCCTCTAAGGCTTTGTGTGTATTAACTTGTTGCGATTCGTTTGAGCCGCTACGTGCAAACTTGAATCGCAGTTCTGCGCCTAATGCGCGCTACTTGGAGTGACTCCGTTTTGCACATCATGCCTAAAAGTGCCTGTAAGGGGTTGTGTGTATTAACGCGTTGCGATTTGTTTGAGCCGCTATGTGCAAACATGAATAGCAGTTCTGAGCCTAACCCGCGCAAGCTGGATGACCCCGTATTGCACATCATGCTTAAAAGTGCCTAAAGGCATTGTGTGTATTAACTTGTTGCGATTCGTTTCAGCCGCTACGTGCAAACTTAAATCGCAGTTCTGAGCCTAACCCACGCAAGCTGGATGACCGCGTTTTGCACATCATGCCTAAAAGTGCCTGTAAGGCTCTGTGTGCATTAACTTATTGCGATTCGTTTTAGCCTATGTGCGAACTTGAATCGCAGTTCTGAGCCTAATTCGCGCTACTTGGAGTGACTCCGTCTTGCACATCATGCCTAAAAGTGCCTGTAAGGGGTTGCGTGTATTAACGTGTTGCGATTCGTTTGAGCCGCTATGTGCAAACTTGAATAGCAGTTCTGAGCCTAACCCGCGTAAACTGGATGACCCCGGTTTGCACATCATGCCTAAAAGTGCCTATAAGGCTTTGTGTGTATTAACTTGTTGCGATTCGTTTTAGCCGCTAGGTGCAAACTTAAATCGCAGTTCTGAGCCTAACCCACGCAAGCTTGATGACAGCGTTTTGCACATCATGCCTAAAAGTGCCTGTACGGCTTTGTGTGTATTAACTTATTGCGATTCGTTTTAGCCAACGTGCGAACTTGAATCGCAGTTCTGAGCCTAATTCGCGCTACTTGGAGTACCTCCGTTTTGCACATCATGCCTAAAAGTGCCTGTAAGGGGTTGTGTGTATTAACTTGTTGCGATTCGTTTGAGCCGCTATGTGCAAACTTGAATAGCAGTTCTGAGCCTAACCCGCGCAAACTGGATGACCCCGGTTTGCACATCATGCCTAAAAGTGCCTATAAGGCTTTGTGTGTATTAACTTGTTGCGATTCGTTTTATCCGCTATGTGCAAACTTGAATCGCAGTTCTGAGCCTAACCCGCGCAAGCTGGATTACCGCGTTTTGCACATCATGCCTAAAAGCGCCTGTAAGACTTTGTGTGTATTAACTTGATGCGATTCGTTTGAGCCGCTACGTGCAAACCTGAATCGCAATTCTGCGCCTAATGCGCGCTTCTTGGAGTGACTCCGTTTTGCACATCATGCCTAAAAGTGCCTGTAAGGGGTTGTGTGTATTAACGCGTTGCGATTCGTTTGAGCCGCTATGTGCAAACTTGAATAGCAGTTCTGAGCCTAACCCGCGCAAGCTGGATGACCGCGTTTTGCACATCATGCCTAAAAGTGCCTGTACGGCTTTGTGTGTATTAACTTATTGCGATTCGTTTTAGCCAATGTGCGAACTTGAATCGCAGTTCTGAGCCTAATTCGCGCTACTTGGAGTGACTCCGTTTTGCACATCATGCCTAAAAGTGCCTATAAGGCTTTGTGTGTATTAACTTGTTGCGATTCGTTTTAGCCGCTATGTGCCAACTTGAATCGCATTTCTGAGCCTAACCCGCGCAAGCTGGATTACCGCGTTTTGCACATCATGCCTAAAAGCGCCTGTAAGACTTTGTGTGTATTAACTTGTTGCGATTCGTTTGAGCCGCTACGTGCAAACTTGAATCGCTGTTCTGCGCCTAATGCGCGCTACTTGGAGTGACTCCGTTTTGCACATCATGCCTAAAAGTGCCTGTAAGGGGTTGTGTGTATTAACGTGTTGCGATTCGTTTGAGCCGCTATGTGCAAACTTGAATAGCAGTTCTGAGCCTAACCCGCGCAAGCTGGATGACCGCGTTTTGCGCATCATGCTTAAAAGTGCCTCTACGGCTTTGTGTGTATTAACTTATTGCGATTCGTTTTAGCCAATGTGCGAACTTGAATCGCAGTTCCGAGCCTAATTCGCGCTACTTGGAGTGACTCCGTTTTGCACATCATGCCTAAAAGTGCCTGTAAGGGGTTGCGTGTATTAACTTGTTGCGATTCGTTTGAGCCGCTATGTGCAAACTTGAATAGCAGTTCTGAGCCTAACCCGCGTAAACTGGATGACCCCGGTTTGCACATCATGCCTAAAAGTGCCTATAAGGCTTTGTGTGTATTAACTTGTTGCGATTCGTTTTAGCCGCTATGTGCAAACTTGAATCGCAGTTCTGAGCCTAACCCGCGCAAGCTGGATTACCGCGTTTTGCACATCATGCCTAAAAGGGCCTGTAAGACTTTGTGTGTATTAACTTGTTGCGATTCGTTTGAGCCGCTACGTGCAAACTTGAATCGCAGTTCTGCGCCTAATGCGCGCTACTTGGAGTGACTCCATTTTGCACATCACGCCTAAAAGTGCCTGTAAGGGGTTGTGTGTATTAACGCGTTGCGATTCGTTTGAGCCGCTATGTGCAAACTTGAATAGCAGTTCTGAGCCTAACCCGCGCAAGCTGGATGACCGCGTTTTGCGCATCATGCCTAAAAGTGCCTCTACGGCTTTGTGTGTATTAACTTATTGCGATTCTTTTTAGCCAATGTGCGAACTTGAATCGCAGTTCTGAGCCTAATTCGCGCTACTTGGAGTGACTCCGTCTTGCACATCATGCCTAAAAGTGCCTGTAAGGGGTTGCGTGTATTAACGTGTTGCGATTCGTTTGAGCCGCTATGTGCAAACTTGAATAGCAGTTCTGAGCCTAACCCGCGTAAACTGGATGACCCCGGTTTGCACATCATGCCTAAAAGTGCCTATAAGGCTTTGTGTGTATTAACTTGTTGCGATTCGTTTTAGCCGCTAGGTGCAAACTTAAATCGCAGTTCTGAGCCTAACCCACGCAAGCTTGATGACAGCGTTTTGCACATCATGCCTAAAAGTGCCTGTACGGCTTTGTGTGTATTAACTTATTGCGATTCGTTTTAGCCAATGTGCGAACTTGAATCGCAGTTCTGAGCCTAATTCGCGCTACTTGGAGTACCTCCGTTTTGCACATCATGCCTAAAAGTGCCTGTAAGGGGTTGTGTGCATTAACTTGTTGCGATTCGTTTGAGCCGCTATGTGCAAACTTGAATAGCAGTTCTGAGCCTAACCCGCGCAAACTGGATGACCCCGGTTTGCACATCATGCCTAAAAGTGCCTATAAGGCTTTGTGTGTATTAACTTGTTGCGATTCGTTTTATCCGCTATGTGCAAACTTGAATCGCAGTTCTGAGCCTAACCCGCGCAAGCTGGATTACCGCGTTTTGCACATCATGCCTAAAAGCGCCTGTAAGACTTTGTGTGTATTAACTTGATGCGATTCGTTTGAGCCGCTACGTGCAAACCTGAATCGCAATTCTGCGCCTAATGCGCGCTTCTTGGAGTGACTCCGTTTTGCACATCATGCCTAAAAGTGCCTGTAAGGGGTTGTGTGTATTAACGCGTTGCGATTCGTTTGAGCCGCTATGTGCAAACTTGAATAGCAGTTCTGAGCCTAACCCGCGCAAGCTGGATGACCGCGTTTTGCACATCATGCCTAAAAGTGCCTGTACGGCTTTGTGTGTATTAACTTATTGCGATTCGTTTTAGCCAATGTGCGAACTTGAATCGCAGTTCTGAGCCTAATTCGCGCTACTTGGAGTGACTCCGTTTTGCACATCATGCCTAAAAGTGCCTGTAAGGGGTTGCGTGTATTAACGTGTTGCGATTCGTTTGAGCCGCTATGTGCAAACTTGAATACCAGTTCTGAGCCTAACCCGCGCAAACTGGATGACCCCGGTTTGCACATCATGCCTAAAAGTGCCTATAAGGCTTTGTGTGTATTAACTTGTTGCGATTCGTTTTAGCCGCTATGTGCAAACTTGAATCGCAGTTCTGAGCCTAACCAGCTCAAGCTGGATTACCGCGTTTCGCACATCATGCCTAAAAGGGCCTGTAAGACTTTGTGTGTATTAACTTGTTGCGATTCGTTTGAGCCGCTACGTGCAAACTTGAATCGCATTTCTGCGCCTAATGCGCGCTACTTGGAGTGACTCCGTTTTGCACATCATGCCTAAAAGTGCCTGTAAGGGGTTGTGTGTATTAACGCGTTGCGATGCGTTTGAGCCGCTATGTGCAAACTTGAATAGCAGTTCTGAGCCTAACCCGCGCAAACTGGATGACCCCGTTTTGCACATTATGCCTAAAAGTGCCTCTAAGGCTTTGTGTGTATTAACTTGTTGCGATTCGTTTGAGCCGCTACGTGCAAACTTGAATCGCAGTTCTGCGCCTAATGCGCGCTACTTGGAGTGACTCCGTTTTGCACATCATGCCTAAAAGTGCCTGTAAGGGGTTGTGTGTATTAACGCGTTGCGATTTGTTTGAGCCGCTATGTGCAAACATGAATAGCAGTTCTGAGCCTAACCCGCGCAAGCTGGATGACCCCGTATTGCACATCATGCTTAAAAGTGCCTAAAGGCATTGTGTGTATTAACTTGTTGCGATTCGTTTCAGCCGCTACGTGCAAACTTAAATCGCAGTTCTGAGCCTAACCCACGCAAGCTGGATGACCGCGTTTTGCACATCATGCCTAAAAGTGCCTGTAAGGCTCTGTGTGCATTAACTTATTGCGATTCGTTTTAGCCTATGTGCGAACTTGAATCGCAGTTCTGAGCCTAATTCGCGCTACTTGGAGTGACTCCATTTTGCACATCATGCCTAAAAGTGCCTGTAAGGGGTTGTGTGTATTAACGTGTTGCGATTCGTTTGAGCCGTTATGTGCAAACTTGAATAGCAGTTCTGAGCCTAACCCGCGCAAACTGGATGACCCCGTTTTGCACATCATGCCTAAATGTGCCTCTAAGGCTTTGTGTGTATTAACTTGTTGCGATTCGTTTGAGCCGCTTTGTGCAAACTTGAATAGCAGTTCTGAGCCTAACCCGCGCAAGCTGGATGACCCCGTATTGCACATCATGCCTAAAAGTGCCTATAAGGCTTTGTGTGTATTAACTTGTTGCGATTCGTTTTAGCCGCTATGTGCAAACTTGAATCGCATTTCTGAGCCTAACCCGCGCAAGCTGGATTACCGCGTTTTGCACATCATGCCTAAAAGCGCCTGTAAGACTTTGTGTGTATTAACTTGTTGCGATTCGTTTGAGCCGCTACGTGCAAACTTGAATCGCTGTTCTGCGCCTAATGCGCGCTACTTGGAGTGACTCCGTTTTGCACATCATGCCTAAAAGTGCCTGTAAGGGGTTGTGTGTATTAACGTGTTGCGATTCGTTTGAGCCGCTATGTGCAAACTTGAATAGCAGTTCTGAGCCTAACCCGCGCAAACTGGATGACCCCGTTATGCACATCATGCCTAAAAGTGCCTCTAAGGCTTTGTGTGTATTAACTTGTTGCGATTCGTTTGAGCCGCTATGTGCAAACTTGAATAGCAGTTCTGAGCCTAACCCATGCAAGCTGGATGACCGCGTTTTGCACATCATGCCTAAAAGTGCCTGTACGGTTTTGTGTGTATTAACTTGTTGCGATTCGTTTGAGCCGCTACGTGCAAACTTGAATCGCAGTTCTGCGCCTAATGCGCGCTACTTGGAGTGACTCCGTTTTGCACATCACGCCTAAAAGTGCCTGTAAGGGGTTGTGTGTATTAACGCGTTGCGATTCGTTTGAGCCGCTATGTGCAAACTTGAATAGCAGTTCTGAGCCTAACCCGCGCAAGCTGGATGACGGCACTTTACGGCTTTGTGTGTATTAACTTATTGCGATTCGTTTTAGCCAATGTGCGAACTTGAATCGCAGTTCTGAGCCTAATTCGCGCTACTTGGAGTGACTCCGTTTTGCACATCATGCCTAAAAGTGCCTGTAAGGGGTTGCGTTTATTAACGTTTTGCGATTCGTTTGAGCCGCTATGTGCAAACTTGAATAGCAGTTCTGAGCCTAACCCGCGTAAACTGGATGACCCCTGTTTGCACATCATGCCTAAAAGTGCCTATAAGGCTTTGTGTGTATTAACTTGTTGCGATTCGTTTTAGCCGCTATGTGCAAACTTGAATCGCAGTTCTGAGCCTAACCCGCGCAAGCTGGATTACCGCGTTTTGCACATCATGCCTAAAAGGGCCTGTAAGACTTTGTGTGTATTAACTTGTTGCGATTCGTTTGAGCCGCTACGTGCAAACTTGAATCGCAGTTCTGCGCCTAATGCGCGCTACTTGGAGTGACTCCGTTTTGCACATCATGCCTAAAAGTGCCTGTAAGGGGTTGTGTCTATTAACGCGCTGCGATGCGTTTGAGCCGCTATGTGCAAACTTGAATAGCAGTTCTGAGCCTAACCCGCGCAAACTGGATGACCCCGTTTTGCACATCATGCCTAAAAGTGCCCTAAGGCTTTGTGTGTATTAACTTGTTGCGATTCGTTTGAGCCGCTACGTGCAAACTTGAATCGCAGTTCTGCGCCTAATGCGCGCTACTTGGAGTGACTCCGTTTTGCACATCATGCCTAAAAGTGCCTGTAAGGGGTTGTGTGTATTAACGCGTTGCGATTCGTTTGAGCCGCTATGTGCAAACTTGAATAGCAGTTCTGAGCCTAACCCGCGCAAGCTGGATGACCCCGTATTGCACATCATGCTTAAAAGTGCCTATAAGGCATTGTGTGTATTAACTTGTTGCGATTCGTTTCAGCCGCTACGTGCAAACTTGAATCGCAGTTCTGCGCCTAATGCGCGCTACTTGGAGTGACTCCGTTTTGCACATCAGGCCTAAAAGTGCCTGTAAGGGGTTGTGTGTATTAACGCGTTGCGATTCGTTTGAGCCGCTATGTGCAAACTTGAATAGAAGTTCTGAGCCTAACCCGCGCAAGCTGGATGACCCCGTATTGCACATCATGCTTAAAAGTGCCTATAAGGCATTGTGTGTATTAACTTGTTGCGATTCGTTTCAGCCGCTACGTGCAAACTTAAATCGCAGTTCTGAGCCTAACCCACGCAAGCTGGATGACCGCGTTTTGCACGTCATGCCTAAAAGTGCCTGTAAGGCTTTGTGTGTATTAACTTATTGCGATTCGTTTTAGCCTATGTGCAAACTTGAATCGCAGTTCTGAGCCTAATTCGCGCTACTTGGAGTGACTCCGTTTTGCACATCATGCCTAAAAGTGCCTGTAAGGGGTTGTGTGTATTAACGTGTTGCGATTTGTTTGAGCCGTTATGTGCATACTTGAATACCAGTTCTGAGCCTAACCCGCGCAAACTGGATGACCCCGGTTTGCACATTATGCCTAAAAGTGCCTATAAGGCTTTGTGTGTATTAACTTGTTGCGATTCGTTTTAGCCGCTATGTGCAAACTTGAATCGCAGTTCTGAGCCTAACCCGCGCAAGCTGGATTACCGCGTTTTGCACATCATGCCTAAAAGGGCCTGTAAGACTTTGTGTGTATTAACTTGTTGCGATTCGTTTGAGCCGCTACGTGCAAACTTGAATCGCAGTTCTGCGCCTAATGCGCGCTACTTGGAGTGACTCCGTTTTGCACATCATGCCTAAAAGTGCCTGTAAGGGGTTGTGTGTATTAACGCGTTGCGATGCGTTTGAGCCGCTATGTGCAAACTTGAATAGCAGTTCTGAGCCTAACCCGCGCAAACTGGATGACCCCGTTTTGCACATTATGCCTAAAAGTGCCTCCAAGTCTTTGTGTGTATTAACTTGTTGCGAGTCGTTTGAGCCGCTACGTGCAAACTTGAATCGCAGTTCTGCGCCTAATGCGCGCTACTTGGAGTGACTCCGTTTTGCACATCATGCCTAAAAGTGCCTGTAAGGGGTTGTGTGTATTAACGCGTTGCGATTTGTTTGAGCCGCTATGTGCAAACATGAATAGCAGTTCTGAGCCTAACCCGCGCAAGCTGGATGACCCCCTATTGCACATCATGCTTAAAAGTGCCTAAAGGCATTGTGTGTATTAACTTGTTGCGATTCGTTTCAGCCGCTACGTGCAAACTTAAATCGCAGTTCTGAGCCTAACCCACGCAAGCTGGATGACCGCGTTTTGCACATCATGCCTAAATGTGCCTGTAAGGCTCTGTGTGCATTAACTTATTGCGATTCGTTTTAGCCTATGTGCGAACTTGAATCGCAGTTCTGAGCCTAATTCGCGCTACTTGGAGTGACTCCATTTTGCACATCATGCCTAAAAGTGCCTGTAAGGGGTTGTGTGTATTAACGTGTTGCGATTCGTTTGAGCCGTTATGTGCAAACTTGAATAGCAGTTCTGAGCCTAACCCGCGCAAACTGGATGACCCCGTTTTGCACATCATGCCTAAATGTGCCTCTAAGGCTTTGTGTGTATTAACTTGTTGCGATTCGTTTGAGCCGCTATGTGCAAACTTGAATAGCAGTTCTGAGCCTAACCCGCGCAAGCTGGATGACCCCGTATTGCACATCATGCCTAAAAGTGCCTATAAGGCTTTGTGTGTATTAACTTGTTGCGATTCGTTTTAGCCGCTATGTGCAAACTTGAATCGCAGTTCTGAGCCTAACCCGCGCAAGCTGGATTACCGCGTTTTGCACATCATGCCTAAAAGCGCCTGTAAGACTTTGTGTGTATTAACTTGTTGCGATTCGTTTGAGCCGCTACGTGCAAACTTGAATCGCTGTTCTGCGCCTAATGCGCGCTACTTGGAGTGACTCCGTTTTGCACATCATGCCTAAAAGTGCCTGTAAGGGGTTGTGTGTATTAACGTGTTGCGATTCGTTTGAGCCGCAATGTGCAAACTTGAATAGCAGTTCTGAGCCTAACCCGCGCAAACTGGATGACCCCGTTATGCACATCATGCCTAAAAGTGCCTCTAAGGCTTTGTGTGTATTAACTTGTTGCGATTCGTTTGAGCCGCTACGTGCAAACTTGAATCGCAGTTCTGCGCCTAATGCGCGCTACTTGGAGTGACTCCGTTTTGCACATCACGCCTAAAAGTGCCTGTAAGGGGTTGCGTGTATTAACGCGTTGCGATTCGTTTGAGCCGCTATGTGCAAACTTGAATAGCAGTTCTGAGCCTAACCCGCGCAAGCTGGATGACCGCGTTTTGCGCATCATGCCTAAAAGGGCCTCTACGGCTTTGTGTGTATTAACTTATTGCGATTCGTTTTAGCCAATGTGCGAACTTGAATCGCAGTTCTGAGCCTAATTCGCGCTACTTGGAGTGACTCCGTTTTGCACATCATGCCTAAAAGTGCCTGTAAGGGGTTGCGTGTATTAACGTTTTGCGATTCGTTTAGCCGCTATGTGCAAACTTGAATAGCAGTTCTGAGCCTAACCCGCGTAAACTGGATGACCCCGGTTTGCACATCATGCCTAAAAGTTCCTATAAGGCTTTGTGTGTATTAACTTGTTGCGATTCGTTTTAGCCGCTATGTGCAAACTTGAATCGCAGTTCTGAGCCTAACCCGCGCAAGTTGGATTACCGCGTTTTGCACATCATGCCTAAAAGGGCCTGTAAGACTTTGTGTGTATTAACTTGTTGCGATTCGTTTGAGCCGCTACGTGCAAACTTGAATCGCAGTTCTGCGCCTAATGCGCGCTACTTGGAGTGACTCCGTTTTGCACATCACGCCTAAAAGTGCCTGTAAGGGGTTGTGTGTATTAACGCGTTGCGATTCGTTTGAGCCGCTATGTGCAAACTTGAATAGCAGTTCTGAGCCTAACCCGCGCAAGCTGGATGACCGCGTTTTGCGCATCATGCCTAAAAGTGCCTCTACGGCTTTGTGTGTATTAACTTATTGCGATTCGTTTTAGCCAATGTGCGAACTTGAATCGCAGTTCTGAGCCTAATTCGCGCTACTTGGAGTGACTTCGTTTTGCACATCATGCCTAAAAGTGCCTGTAAGGGGTTGCGTGTATTAACGTTTTGCGATTCGTTTAGCCGCTATGTGCAAACTTGAATAGCAGTTCTGAGCCTAACCCGCGTAAACTGGATGACCCCGGTTTGCACATCATGCCTAAAAGTTCCTATAAGGCTTTGTGTGTATTAACTTGTTGCGATTCGTTTTAGCCGCTATGTGCAAACTTGAATCGCAGTTCTGAGCCTAACCCGCGCAAGCTGGATTACCGCGTTTTGCACATCATGCCTAAAAGGGCCTGTAAGACTTTGTGTGTATTAACTTGTTGCGATTCGTTTGAGCCGCTACGTGCAAACTTGAATCGCAGTTCTGCGCCTAATGCGCGCTACTTGGAGTGACTCCGTTTTGCACATCATGCCTAAAAGTGCCTGTAAGGGGTTGTGTCTATTAACGCGTTGCGATGCGTTTGAGCCGCTATGTGCAAACTTGAATAGCAGTTCTGAGCCTAACCCGCGCAAACTGGATGACCCCGTTTTGCACATCATGCCTAAAAGTGCCTCTAAGGCTTTGTGTGTATTAACTTGTTGCGATTCGTTTTAGCCTATGTGCAAACTTGAATCGCAGTTCTGAGCCTAATTCGCGCTACTTGGAGTGACTGCGTTTTGCACATCATGCCTAAAAGTGCCTGTAAGGGGTTGTGTGTATTAACGTGTTGCGATTTGTTTGAGCCGTTATGTGCATACTTGAATAGCAGTTCTGAGCCTAACCTGCGCAAACTGGATGACCCCGTTTTGCACATCATGCCTAAAAGTGCCTCTAAGGCTATTAACTTGTTGCGATTCGTTTGAGCCGCTATGTGCAAACTTGAATAGCAGTTCTGAGCCTAACCCGCGCAAGCTGGATGACCCCGTATTGCACATCATGCCTAAAAGTGCCTATAAGGCTTTGTGTGTATTAACTTGTTGCGATTCGTTTTAGCCGCTATGTGCAAACTTGAATCGCATTTCTGAGCCTAACCCGCGCAAGATGGATTACCGCGTTTTGCACATCATGCCTAAAAGCGCCTGTAAGACTTTGTGTGTATTAACTTGTTGCGATTCGTTTGAGCCGCTACGTGCAAACTTGAATCGCTGTTCTGCGCCTAATGCGCGCTACTTGGAGTGACTCCGTTTTGCACATCATGCCTAAAAGTGCCTGTAAGGGGTTGTGTTTATTAACGTGTTGCGATTCGTTTGAGCCGCTCTGTGCAAACTTGAATAGCAGTTCTGAGCCTAACCCGCGCAAACTGGATGACCCCGTTATGCACATCATGCCTAAAAGTGCCTCTAAGGCTTTGTGTGTATTAACTTGTTGCGATTCGTTTGAGCCGCTATGTGCAAACTTGAATAGCAGTTCTGAGCCTAACCCATGCAAGCTGGATGACCGCGTTTTGCACATCATGCCTAAAAGTGCCTGTACGGTTTTGTGTGTATTAACTTGTTGCGATTCGTTTGAGCCGCTACGTGCAAACTTGAATCGCAGTTCTGCGCCTAATGCGCGCTACTTGGAGTGACTCCGTTTTGCACATCACGCCTAAAAGTGCCTTTAAGGGGTTGTGTGTATTAACTCGTTGCGATTCGTTTGAGCCGCTATGTGCAAACTTGAATAGCAGTTCTGAGCCTAACCCGCGCAAGCTGGATGACCGCGTTTTGCGCATCATGCCTAAAAGTGCCTCTACGGCTTTGTGTGTATTAACTTATTGCGATTCGTTTTAGCCAATGTGCGAACTTGAATCGCAGTTCTGAGCCTAATTCGCGCTACTTGGAGTGACTCCGTTTTGCACATCATGCCTAAAAGTGCCTGTAAGGGGTTGCGTGTATTAACTTGTTGCGATTCGTTTTAGCCGCTATGTGCAAACTTGAATCGCAGTTCTGAGCCTAACCCGCGCAAGCTGGATTACCGCGTTTTGCACATCATGCCTAAAAGGGCCTGTAAGACTTTGTGTGTATTAACTTGTTGCGATTCGTTTGAGCCGCTACGTGCAAACTTGAATCGCAGTTCTGCGCCTAATGCGCGCTACTTGGAGTGACTCCGTTTTGCACATCATGCCTAAAAGTGCCTGTAAGGGGTTGTGTCTATTAACGCGTTGCGATGCGTTTGAGCCGCTATGTGCAAACTTGAATCGCATTTCTGAGCCTAACCCGCGCAAGCTGGATTACCGCGTTTTGCACATCATGCCTAAAAGCGCCTGTAAGACTTTGTGTGTATTAACTTGTTGCGATTCGTTTGAGCCGCTACGTGCAAACTTGAATCGCTGTTCTGGCCTAATGCGCGCTACTTGGAGTGACTCCGTTTTGCACATCATGCCTAAAAGTGCCTGTAAGGGGTTGTGTGTATTAACGTGTTGCGATTCGTTTGAGCCGCTATGTGCAAACTTGAATAGCAGTTCTGAGCCTAACCCGCGCAAACTGGATGACCCCGTTATGCACATCATGCCTAAAAGTGCCTGTACGGCTTTGTGTGTATTAACTTATTGCGATTCGTTTTAGGCAATGTGCGAACTTGAATCGCAGTTCTGAGCCTAATTCGCGCTACTTGGAGTGACTCCGTTTTGCACATCATGCCTAAAAGTGCCTGTAAGGGGTTGTGTGTATTAACTTGTTGCGATTCGTTTCAGCCGCTACGTGCAAACTTAAATCGCAGTTCTGAGCCTAACCCACGCAAGCTGGATGACCGCGTTTTGCACATCATGCCTAAAAGTGCCTGTAAGGCTCTGTGTGCATTAACTTATTGCGATTCGTTTTAGCCTATGTGCGAACTTGAATCGCAGTTCTGAGCCTAATTCGCGCTACTTGGAGTGACTCCATTTTGCACATCAAGCCTAAAAGTGCCTGTAAGGGGTTGTGTGTATTAACGTGTTGCGATTCGTTTGAGCCGTTATGTGCAAACTTGAATAGCAGTTCTGAGCCTAACCCGCGCAAACTGGATGACCCCGTTTTGCACATCATGCCTAAATGTGCCTCTAAGGCTTTGTGTGTATTAACTTGTTGCGATTCGTTTGAGCCGCTATGTGCAAACTTGAATAGCAGTTCTGAGCCTAACCCGCGCAAGCTGGATGACCCCGTATTGCACATCATGCCTAAAAGTGCCTATAAGGCTTTGCGTGTATTAACTTGTTGCGATTCGTTTTAGCCGCTATGTGCAAACTTGAATCGCATTTCTGAGCCTAACCCGCGCGAGCTGGATTACCGCGTTTTGCACATCATGCCTAAAAGCGCCTGTAAGACTTTGTGTGTATTAACTTGTTGCGATTCGTTTGAGCCGCTACGTGCAAACTTGAATCGCTGTTCTGCGCCTAATGCGCGCTACTTGGAGTGACTCCGTTTTGCACATCATGCCTAAAAGTGCCTGTAAGGGGTTGTGTGTATTAACGTGTTGCGATTCGTTTGAGCCGCTATGTGCAAACTTGAATAGCAGTTCTGAGCCTAACCCGCGCAAACTGGATGACCCCGTTATGCACATCATGCCTAAAAGTGTCTCTAAGGCTTTGTGTGTATTAACTTGTTGCGATTCGTTTGAGCCGCTATGTGCAAACTTGAATAGCAGTTCTGAGCCTAACCCATGCAAGCTGGATGACCGCGTTTTGCACATCATGCCTAAAAGTGCCTGTACGGTTTTGTGTGTATTAACTTGTTGCGATTCGTTTGAGCCGCTACGTGCAAACTTGAATCGCAGTTCTGCGCCTAATGCGCGCTACTTGGAGTGACTCCGTTTTGCACATCACGCCTAAAAGTGCCTTTAAGGGGTTGTGTGTATTAACGCGTTGCGATTCGTTTGAGCCGCTACGTGCAAACTTGAATCGCTGTTCTGTGCCTAATGCGCGCTACTTGGAGTGACTCCGTTTTGCACATCGTGCCTAAAAGTGCCTGCAAGGGGTTGTGTGTATTAACGTGTTGCGATTCGTTTGAGCCGCTATGGGCAAACTTGAATAGCAGTTCTGAGCCTAACCCGCGCAAACTGGATGACCCCGTTATGCACATCATGCCTAAAAGTGCCTGTAAGGGGTTGCGTGTAATAACGTTTTGCGATTCGTTTGAGCCGCTATGTGCAAACTTGAATAGCAGTTCTGAGCCTAACCCATGCAAGCTGGATGACCGCGTTTTGCACATCATGCCTAAAAGTGCCTGTACGGTTTTGTGTGTATTAACTTGTTGCGATTCGTTTGAGCCGCTACGTGCAAACTTGAATCGCAGTTCTGCGCCTAATGCGCGCTACTTGGAGTGACTCCGTTTTGCACATCACGCCTAAAAGTGCCTTTAAGGGGTTGTGTGTATTAACGCGTTGCGATTCGTTTGAGCCGCTACGTGCAAACTTGAATCGCAGTTCTGCGCCTAATGCGCGCTACTTGGAGTGACTCCGTTTTGCACATCATGCCTAAAAGTGCCTGTAAGGGGTTGTGTCTATTAACGCGTTGCGATGCGTTTGAGCCGCTATGTGCAAACTTGAATCGCATTTCTGAGCCTAACCCGCGCAAGCTGGATTACCGCGTTTTGCACATCATGCCTAAAAGCGCCTGTAAGACTTTGTGTGTATTAACTTGTTGCGATTCGTTTGAGCCGCTACGTGCAAACTTGAATCGCTGTTCTGGCCTAATGCGCGCTACTTGGAGTGACTCCGTTTTGCACATCATGCCTAAAAGTGCCTGTAAGGGGTTGTGTGTATTAACGTGTTGCGATTCGTTTGAGCCGCTATGTGCAAACTTGAATAGCAGTTCTGAGCCTAACCCGCGCAAACTGGATGACCCCGTTATGCACATCATGCCTAAAAGTGCCTGTACGGCTTTGTGTGTATTAACTTATTGCGATTCGTTTTAGCCAATGTGCGAACTTGAATCACAGTTCTGAGCCTAATTCGCGCTACTTGGAGTGACTCCGTTTTGCACATCATGCCTAAAAGTGCCTGTAAGGGGTTGTGTGTATTAACTTGTTGCGATTCGTTTCAGCCGCTACGTGCAAACTTAAATCGCAGTTCTGAGCCTAACCCACGCAAGCTGGATGACCGCGTTTTGCACATCATGCCTAAAAGTGCCTGTAAGGCTCTGTGTGCATTAACTTATTGCGATTCGTTTTAGCCTATGTGCGAACTTGAATCGCAGTTCTGAGCCTAATTCGCGCTACTTGGAGTGACTCCATTTTGCACATCAAGCCTAAAAGTGCCTGTAAGGGGTTGTGTGTATTAACGTGTTGCGATTCGTTTGAGCCGTTATGTGCAAACTTGAATAGCAGTTCTGAGCCTAACCCGCGCAAACTGGATGACCCCGTTTTGCACATCATGCCTAAATGTGCCTCTAAGGCTTTGTGTGTATTAACTTGTTGCGATTCGTTTGAGCCGCTATGTGCAAACTTGAATAGCAGTTCTGAGCCTAACCCGCGCAAGCTGGATGACCCCGTATTGCACATCATGCCTAAAAGTGCCTATAAGGCTTTGCGTGTATTAACTTGTTGCGATTCGTTTTAGCCGCTATGTGCAAACTTGAATCGCATTTCTGAGCCTAACCCGCGCGAGCTGGATTACCGCGTTTTGCACATCATGCCTAAAAGCGCCTGTAAGACTTTGTGTGTATTAACTTGTTGCGATTCGTTTGAGCCGCTACGTGCAAACTTGAATCGCTGTTCTGCGCCTAATGCGCGCTACTTGGAGTGACTCCGTTTTGCACATCATGCCTAAAAGTGCCTGTAAGGGGTTGTGTGTATTAACGTGTTGCGATTCGTTTGAGCCGCTATGTGCAAACTTGAATAGCAGTTCTGAGCCTAACCCGCGCAAACTGGATGACCCCGTTATGCACATCATGCCTAAAAGTGTCTCTAAGGCTTTGTGTGTATTAACTTGTTGCGATTCGTTTGAGCCGCTATGTGCAAACTTGAATAGCAGTTCTGAGCCTAACCCATGCAAGCTGGATGACCGCGTTTTGCACATCATGCCTAAAAGTGCCTGTACGGTTTTGTGTGTATTAACTTGTTGCGATTCGTTTGAGCCGCTACGTGCAAACTTGAATCGCAGTTCTGCGCCTAATGCGCGCTACTTGGAGTGACTCCGTTTTGCACATCACGCCTAAAAGTGCCTTTAAGGGGTTGTGTGTATTAACGCGTTGCGATTCGTTTGAGCCGCTACGTGCAAACTTGAATCGCTGTTCTGTGCCTAATGCGCGCTACTTGGAGTGACTCCGTTTTGCACATCGTGCCTAAAAGTGCCTGCAAGGGGTTGTGTGTATTAACGTGTTGCGATTCGTTTGAGCCGCTATGTGCAAACTTGAATAGCAGTTCTGAGCCTAACCCGCGCAAACTGGATGACCCCGTTATGCACATCATGCCTAAAAGTGCCTGTAAGGGGTTGCGTGTAATAACGTTTTGCGATTCGTTTGAGCCGCTATGTGCAAACTTGAATAGCAGTTCTGAGCCTAACCCGCGTAAACTGGATGACCCCGGTTTGCACATCATGCCTAAAAGTGCCTATAAGGCTTTGTGTGTATTAACTTGGTTGCGATTCGTTTTAACCGCTATGTGCAAACTTGAATCGCAGTTCTGAGCCTAACCCGCGCAAGCTGGATTACCGCGTTTTGCACATCATGCCTAAAAGGGCCTGTAAGACTGTGTGTATTAACATGTTGCGATTCGTTTGAGCCGCTACGTGCAAACTTGAATCGCAGTTCTGCGCCTAATGCGCGCTACTTGGAGTGACTCCGTTTTGCACATCATGCCTAAAAGTGCCTGTAAGGGGTTGTGTCTATTAACGCGTTGCGATGCGTTTGAGCCGCTATGTGCAAACTTGAATCGCATTTCTGAGCCTAACCCGCGCAAGCTGGATTACCGCGTTTTGCACATCATGCCTAAAAGCGCCTGTAAGACTTTGTGTGTATTAACTTGTTGCGATTCGTTTGAGCCGCTACGTGCAAACTTGAATCGCTGTTCTGCGCCTAATGCGCGCTACTTGGAGTGACTCCGTTTTGCACATCATGCCTAAAAGTGCCTGTAAGGGGTTGTGTGTATTAACGTGTTGCGATTCGTTTGAGCCGCTATGTGCAAACTTGAATAGCAGTTCTGAGCCTAACCCGCGCAAACTGGATGACCCCGTTATGCACATCATGCCTAAAAGTGCCTGTACGGCTTTGTGTGTATTAACTTATTGCGATTCGTTTTAGCCAATGTGCGAACTTGAATCGCAGTTCTGAGCCTAATTCGCGCTACTTGGAGTGACTCCGTTTTGCACATCATGCCTAAAAGTGCCTGTAAGGGGTTGTGTGTATTAACTTGTTGCGATTCGTTTCAGCCGCTACGTGCAAACTTAAATCGCAGTTCTGAGCCTAACCCACGCAATCTGGATGACCGCGTTTTGCACATCATGCCTAAAAGTGCCTGTAAGGCTCTGTGTGCATTAACTTATTGCGATTCGTTTTAGCCTATGTGCGAACTTGAATCGCAGTTCTGAGCCTAATTCGCGCTACTTGGAGTGACTCCATTTTGCACATCAAGCCCAAAAGTGCCTGTAAGGGGTTGTGTGTATTAACGTGTTGCGATTCGTTTGAGCCGTTATGTGCAAACTTGAATAGCAGTTCTGAGCCTAACCCGCGCAAACTGGATGACCCCGTTTTGCACATCATGCCTAAATGTGCCTCTAAGGCTTTGTGTGTATTAACTTGTTGCGATTCGTTTGAGCCGCTATGTGCAAACTTGAATAGCAGTTCTGAGCCTAACCCGCGCAAGCTGGATGACCCCGTATTGCACATCATGCCTAAAAGTGCCTATAAGGCTTTGCGTGTATTAACTTGTTGCGATTCGTTTTAGCCGCTATGTGCAAACTTGAATCGCATTTCTGAGCCTAACCCGCGCAAGCTGGATTACCGCGTTTTGCACATCATGCCTAAAAGCGCCTGTAAGACTTTGTGTGTATTAACTTGTTGCGATTCGTTTGAGCCGCTACGTGCAAACTTGAATCGCTGTTCTGCGCCTAATGCGCGCTACTTGGAGTGACTCCGTTTTGCACATCATGCCTAAAAGTGCCTGTAAGGGGTTGTGTATTAACGTGTTGCGATTCGTTTGAGCCGCTATGTGCAAACTTGAATAGCAGTTCTGAGCCTAACCCGCGCAAACTGGATGACCCCGTTATGCACATCATGCCTAAAAGTGTCTCTAAGGCTTTGTGTGTATTAACTTGTTGCGATTCGTTTGAGCCGCTATGTGCAAACTTGAATAGCAGTTCTGAGCCTAACCCATGCAAGCTGGATGACCGCGTTTTGCACATCATGCCTAAAAGTGCCTGTACGGTTTTGTGTGTATTAACTTGTTGCGATTCGTTTGAGCCGCTACGTGCAAACTTGAATCGCAGTTCTGCGCCTAATGCGCGCTACTTGGAGTGACTCCGTTTTGCACATCACGCCTAAAAGTGCCTTTAAGGGGTTGTGTGTATTAACGCGTTGCGATTCGTTTGAGCCGCTACGTGCAAACTTGAATCGCTGTTCTGCGCCTAATGCGCGCTACTTGGAGTGACTCCGTTTTGCACATCGTGCCTAAAAGTGCCTGTAAGGGGTTGTGTGTATTAACGTGTTGCGATTCGTTTGAGCCGCTATGTGCAAACTTGAATAGCAGTTCTGAGCCTAACCCGCGCAAACTGGATGACCCCGTTATGCACATCATGCCTAAAAGTGCCTGTAAGGGGTTGCGTGTAATAACGTTTTGCGATTCGTTTGAGCCGCTATGTGCAAACTTGAATAGCAGTTCTGAGCCTAACCCGCGTAAACTGGATGACCCCGGTTTGCACATCATGCCTAAAAGTGCCTATAAGGCTTTGTGTGTATTAACTTGGTTGCGATTCGTTTTAGCCGCTATGTGCAAACTTGAATCGCAGTTCTGAGCCTAACCCGCGCAAGCTGGATTACCGCGTTTTGCACATCATGCCTAAAAGGGCCTGTAAGACTTTGTGTGTATTAACATGTTGCGATTCGTTTGAGCCGCTACGTGCAAACTTGAATCGCAGTTCTGCGCCTAATGCGCGCTACTTGGAGTGACTCCGTTTTGCACATCATGCCTAAAAGTGTCTGTAAGGGGTTGTGTCTATTAACGCGTTGCGATGCGTTTGAGCCGCTATGTGCAAACTTGAGTCGCATTTCTGAGCCTAACCCGCGCAAGCTGGATTACCGCGTTTTGCACATCATGCCTAAAAGCGCCTGTAAGACTTTGTGTGTATTAACTTGTTGCGATTCGTTTGAGCCGCTACGTGCAAACTTGAATCGCTGTTCTGCGCCTAATGCGCGCTACTTGGAGTGACTCCGTTTTGCACATCATGCCTAAAAGTGCCTGTAAGGGGTTGTGTGTATTAACGTGTTGCGATTCGTTTGAGCCGCTATGTGCAAACTTGAATAGCAGTTCTGAGCCTAACCCGCGCAAACTGGATGACCCCGTTATGCACATCATGCCTAAAAGTGCCTGTACGGCTTTGTGTGTATTAACTTATTGCGATTCGTTTTAGCCAATGTGCGAACTTGAATCGCAGTTCTGAGCCTAATTCGCGCTACTTGGAGTGACTCCGTTTTGCACATCATGCCTAAAAGTGCCTGTAAGGGGTTGTGTGTATTAACTTGTTGCGATTCGTTTCAGCCGCTACGTGCAAACTTAAATCGCAGTTCTGAGCCTAACCCACGCAATCTGGATGACCGCGTTTTGCACATCATGCCTAAAAGTGCCTGTAAGGCTCTGTGTGCATTAACTTATTGCGATTCGTTTTAGCCTATGTGCGAACTTGAATCGCAGTTCTGAGCCTAATTCGCGCTACTTGGAGTGACTCCATTTTGCACATCAAGCCCAAAAGTGCCTGTAAGGGGTTGTGTGTATTAACGTGTTGCGATTCGTTTGAGCCGTTATGTGCAAACTTGAATAGCAGTTCTGAGCCTAACCCGCGCAAACTGGATGACCCCGTTTTGCACATCATGCCTAAATGTGCCTCTAAGGCTTTGTGTGTATTAACTTGTTGCGATTCGTTTGAGCCGCTATGTGCAAACTTGAATAGCAGTTCTGAGCTTAACCCGCGCAAGCTGGATGACCCCGTATTGCACATCATGCCTAAAAGTGCCTATAAGGCTTTGCGTGTATTAACTTGTTGCGATTCGTTTTAGCCGCTATGTGCAAACTTGAATCGCATTTCTGAGCCTAACCCGCGCAAGCTGGATTACCGCGTTGTGCACATCATGCCTAAAAGCGCCTGTAAGACTTTGTGTGTATTAACTTGTTGCGATTCGTTTGAGCCGCTACGTGCAAACTTGAATCGCTGTTCTGCGCCTAATGCGCGCTACTTGGAGTGACTCCGTTTTGCACATCATGCCTAAAAGTGCCTGTAAGGGGTTGTGTATTAACGTGTTGCGATTCGTTTGAGCCGCTATGTGCAAACTTGAATAGCAGTTCTGAGCCTAACCCGCGCAAACTGGATGACCCCGTTATGCACATCATGCCTAAAAGTGTCTCTAAGGCTTTGTGTGTATTAACTTGTTGCGATTCGTTTGAGCCGCTATGTGCAAACTTGAATAGCAGTTCTGAGCCTAACCCATGCAAGCTGGATGACCGCGTTTTGCACATCATGCCTAAAAGTGCCTGTACGGTTTTGTGTGTATTAACTTGTTGCGATTCGTTTGAGCCGCTACGTGCAAACTTGAATCGCAGTTCTGCGCCTAATGCGCGCTACTTGGAGTGACTCCGTTTTGCACATCACGCCTAAAAGTGCCTTTAAGGGGTTGTGTGTATTAACGCGTTGCGATTCGTTTGAGCCGCTACGTGCAAACTTGAATCGCTGTTCTGCGCCTAATGCGCGCTACTTGGAGTGACTCCGTTTTGCACATCGTGCCTAAAAGTGCCTGTAAGGGGTTGTGTGTATTAACGTGTTGCGATTCGTTTGAGCCGTTATGTGCAAACTTGAATAGCAGTTCTGAGCCTAACCCGCGCAAACTGGATGACCCCGTTATGCACATCATGCCTAAAAGTGCCTGTAAGGGGTTGCGTGTAATAACGTTTTGCGATTCGTTTGAGCCGCTATGTGCAAACTTGAATAGCAGTTCTGAGCCTAACCCGCGTAAACTGGATGACCCCGGTTTGCACATCATGCCTAAAAGTGCCTATAAGGCTTTGTGTGTATTAACTTGGTTGCGATTCGTTTTAGCCGCTATGTGCAAACTTGAATCGCAGTTCTGAGCCTAACCCGCGCAAGCTGGATTACCGCGTTTTGCACATCATGCCTAAAAGGGCCTGTAAGACTTTGTGTGTATTAACATGTTGCGATTCGTTTGAGCCGCTACGTGCAAACTTGAATCGCAGTTCTGCGCCTAATGCGCGCTACTTGGAGTGACTCCGTTTTGCACATCATGCCTAAAAGTGCCTGTAAGGGGTTGTGTCTATTAACGCGTTGCGATGCGTTTGAGCCGCTATGTGCAAACTTGAATCGCATTTCTGAGCCTAACCCGCGCAAGCTGGATTACCGCGTTTTGCACATCATGCCTAAAAGCGCCTGTAAGACTTTGTGTGTATTAACTTGTTGCGATTCGTTTGAGCCGCTACGTGCAAACTTGAATCGCTGTTCTGCGCCTAATGCGCGCTACTTGGAGTGACTCCGTTTTGCACATCATGCCTAAAAGTGCCTGTAAGGGCCTGTATTAACGTGTTGCGATTCGTTTGAGCCGCTATGTGCAAACTTGAATAGCAGTTCTGAGCCTAACCCGCGCAAACTGGATGACCCCGTTATGCACATCATGCCTAAAAGTGCCTGTACGGCTTTGTGTGTATTAACTTATTGCCATTCGTTTTAGCCAATGTGCGAACTTGAATCGCAGTTCTGAGCCTAATTCGCGCTACTTGGAGTGACTCCGTTTTGCACATCATGCCTAAAAGTGCCTGTAAGGGGTTGTGTGTATTAACGTGTTGCGATTCGTTTGAGCCGCTATGTGCAAACTTGAATAGCAGTTCTGAGCCTAACCCGCGCAAACTGGATGACCCCGGTTTGCACATCATGCCTAAAAGTGCCTATAAGGCTTTGTGTGTATTAACTTATTGCGATTCCTTTTAGCCGCTATGTGCAAACTTGAATCGCAGTTCTGAGCCTAACCCGCGCAAGCTGGGTTACCGCGTTTTGCACATCATGCCTAAAAGGGCCTGTAAGACTTTGTGTGTATTAACTTGTTGCGATTCGTTTGAGCCGCTACGTGCAAACTTGAATCGCAGTTCTGCGCCTAATGCGCGCTACTTGGAGGGACTCCGTTTTGCACATCACGCCTAAAAGTGCCTGTAAGGGGTTGTGTGTACTAACGCGTTGCGATTCGTTTGAGCCGCTATGTGCAAACTTGAATAGCAGTTCTGAGCCTAACCCGCGCAAGCTGGATGACCGCGTTTTGCGCATCATGCCTAAAAGTGCCTCTACGGCTTTGTGTGTATTAACTTATTGCGATTCGTTTTAGCCAATGTGCGAACTTGAATCGCAGTTCTGAGCCTAATTCGCGCTACTTGGAGTGACTCCGTCTTGCACATCATGCCTAAAAGTGCCTGTAAGGGGTTGCGTGTATTAACGTGTTGCGATTCGTTTGAGCCGCTATGTGCAAACTTGAATAGCAGTTCTGAGCCTAACCCGCGTAAACTGGATGACCCCGGTTTGCACATCATGCCTAAAAGTGCCTATAAGGCTTTGTGTGTATTAACTTGTTGCGATTCGTTTTAGCCGCTATGTGCAAACTTGAATCGCAGTTCTGAGCCTAACCCGCGCAAGCTGGACTACCGCGTTTTGCACATCATGCCTAAAAGGGCCTGTAAGACTGTGTGTATTAACTTGTTGCGATTCGTTTGAGCCGCTACGTGCAAACTTGAATCGCAGTTCTGCGCCTAATGCGCGCTACTTGGAGTGATTCCGTTTTGCACATCATGCCTAAAAGTGCCTGTAAGGGGTTGTGTGTATTAACGCGTTGCGATGCGTTTGAGCCGCTATGTGCAAACTTGAATAGCAGTTCTGAGCCTCACCCGCGCAAACTGGATGACCCCGTTTTGCACATCATGCCTAAAAGTGCCTCTAAGGCTTTGTGTGTATTAACTTGTTGCGATTCGTTTGAGCCGCTACGTGCAAACTTGAATCGCAGTTCTGCGCCTAATGCGCGCTACTTGGAGTGACTCCGTTTTGCACATCATGCCTAAAAGTGCCTGTAAGGGGTTGTGTGTATTAACGCGTTGCGATTCGTTTGAGCCGCTATGTGCAAACTTGAATAGCAGTTCTGAGCCTAACCCGCGCAAGCTGGATGACCCCGTATTGCACATCATGCTTAAAAGTGCCTATAAGGCATTGTGTGTATTAACTTGTTGCGATTCGTTTCAGCCGCTACGTGCAAACTTGAATCGCAGTTCTGCGCCTAATGCGCGCAAGCTGGATGACCGCGTTTTGCACATCATGCCTAAAAGTGCCTGTAAGGCTTTGTGTGTATTAACTTATTGCGATTCGTTTTAGCCTATGTGCAAACTTGAATCGCAGTTCTGCGCCTAATGCGCGCTACTTGGAGTGACTCCGTTTTGCACATCATGCCTAAAAGTGCCTGTAAGGGGTTGTGTGTATTAACGCGTTGCGATTGGTTTGAGCCGCTATGTGCAAACTTGAATAGAAGTTCTGAGCCTAACCCGCGCAAGCTGGATGACCCCGTATTGCACATCATGCTTAAAAGTGCCTATAAGGCATTGTGTGTATTTACTTGTTGCGATTCGTTTCAGCCGCTACGTGCAAACTTAAATAGCAGTTCTGAGCCTAACCCGCGCAAACTGGATGACCCCGTTTTGCACATCATGCCTAAAAGTGCCTCTAAGGCTTTGTGTGTATTAACTTGTTGCGATTCGTTTCAGCCGCTATGTGCAAACTTGAATCGCAGTTCTGAGCCTAACCCGCGCAAGCTGTATTACCGCGTTATGCACATCATGCCTAAAAGGGCCTGTAAGACTTTGTGTGTATTAACTTGTTGCGATTCGTTTGAGCCGCTACGTGCAAATTTAAATCGCAGTTCTGCGCCTAATGCGCGCTACTTGGAGGACTCCGTTTTGCACATCATGCCTAAAAGTGCCGTTAAGGGGTTGTGTGTATTAACGCGTTGCGATTCGTTTGAGCCGCTATGTGCAAACTTGAATAGAAGTTCTGAGCCTAACCCGCTCAAGCTGGATGACCCCGTATTGCACATCATGCTTAAAAGTGCCTATAAGGCATTGTGTGTATTAACTTGTTGCGATTCGTTTCAGCCGCTACGTGCAAACTTAAATCGCAGTTCTGAGTCTAACCCACGCAAGCTGGATGACCGCGTTTTGCACATCATGCCTAAAAGTGCCTGTAAGGCTTTGTGTGTATTAACTTATTGCGATTCGTTTTAGCCTATGTGCAAACTTGAATCGCAGTTCTGAGCCTAATTCGAGCTACTTGGAGTGACTCCGTTTTGCACATCATGCATAAAGTGCCTGTAAGGGGTTGTGTGTATTAACGTGTTGCGATTAGTTTGAGCCGCTATGTGCAAACTTGAATCGCAGTTCTGAGCCTAACCCGCGCAAGCTGGATTACCGCGTTTTGCACATTATGCCTAAAAGGGCCTGTAAGACTTTGTGTGTATTAACTTGTTGCGATTCGTTTGAGCCGCTACGTGCAAACTTGGATCGCAGTTCTGCGCCTAATGCGCGCTACTTGGAGTGACTCCGTTTTGCACATCATGCCTAAAAGTGCCTGTAAGGGGTTGTGTGTATTAACGCGTTGCGATGCGTTTGAGCCGCTATGTGCAAACTTGAATAGCAGTTCTGAGCCTAACCCGCGCAAACTGGATGACCCCGTTTTGCACATCATGCCTAAAAGTGCCTCTAAGGCTTTGTGTGTATTAACTTGTTGCGATTCGTTTGAGCCGCTATGTGCAAACTTGAATGGCAGTTCTGAGCCTAACTCGCGCAAGCTGGATGACCCCGTTTTGCACATCATGCCTAAAAGTGCCTATAAGGCTTTGTGTGTATTAACTTGTTGCGATTCGTTTCAGCCGCTAGGTGCAAACTTAAATCGCAGTTCTGAGCCTAACCCACGCAAGCTTGATGACCGCGTTTTGCACATCATGCCTAAAAGTGCCTGTACGGCTTTGTGTGTATTAACTTATTGCGATTCGTTTTAACCAATGTGCGAACTTGAATCGCAGTTCTGAGCCTAATTCGCGCTACTTGGAGTACCTCCGTTTTGCACATCATGCCTAAAAGTGCCTGTAAGGGGTTGTGTGTATTAACTTGTTGCGATTCGTTTGAGCCGCTATGTGCAAACTTGAATAGCAGTTCTGAGCCCAACCCGTGCAAACTGGATGACCCCGGTTTGCACATCATGCCTAAAAGTGCCTATAAGGCTTTGTGTGTATTAACTTGTTGCGATTCGTTTTATCCGCTTTGTGCAAACTTGAATCGCAGTTCTGAGCCTAACCCGCGCAAGCTGGATTACCGCGTTTTGCACATCATGCCTAAAAGGGCCTGTAAGACTTTGTGTGTATTAACTTGTTGCGATTCGTTTGAGCCGCTACGTGCAAACCTGAATCGCAGTTCTGCGCCTAATGCGCGCTTCTTGGAGTGACTCCGTTTTGCACATCATGCCTAAAAGTGCCTGTAAGGGGTTGTGTGTATTAACGCGTTGCGATGCGTTTGAGCCGCTATGTGCAAACTTGAATAGCAGTTCTGAGCCTAACCCGCGCAAACTGGATGACCCCGTTTTGCACATCATGCCTAAAAGTGCCTCTAAGGCTTTGTGTGTATTAACTTGTTGCGATTCGTTTGAGCCGCTATGTGCAAACTTGAATAGCAGTTCTGAGCCTAACCCGCGCAAACTGGATGACCCCGTTTTGCACATCATGCCTAAAAGTGCCTCTAAGGCTTTGTGTGTATTAACTTGTTGCGATTCGTTTGAGCCGCTATGTGCAAACTTGAATAGCAGTTCTGAGCCTAACCCGCGCAAGCTGGATGACCGCGTTTTGCACATCATGCCTAAAAGTGCCTGTACGGCTTTGTGTGTATTAACTTATTGCGATTCGTTTTAGCCAATGTGCGAACTTGAATCGCAGTTCTGAGCCTAATTCGCGCTACTTGGAGTGACTCCGTTTTGCACATCATGCCTAAAAGTGCCTGTAAGGGGTTGCATGTATTAACGTGTTGCGATTCGTTTGAGCCGCTATGTGCAAACTTGAATACCAGTTCTGAGCCTAACCCGCGCAAACTGGATGACCCCGGTTTGCACATCATGCCTAAAAGTGCCTATAAGGCTTTGTGTGTATTAACTTGTTGCGATTCGTTTTAGCCGCTATGTGCAAACTTGAATCGCAGTTCTGAGCCTAACCCGCGCAAGCTGGATTACCGCGTTTTGCACATCATGCCTAAAAGGGCCTGTAAGACTTTGTGTGTATTAACTTGTTGCGATTCGTTTCAGCCGCTACGTGCAAACTTAAATCGCAGTTCTGAGCCTAACCCACGCAAGCTGGATGACCGCGTTTTGCACATCATGCCTAAAAGTGCCTGTAAGGCTCTGTGTGCATTAACTTATTGCGATTCGTTTTAGCCTATGTGCGAACTTGAATCGCAGTTCTGAGCCTAATTCGCGCTACTTGGAGTGACTCCGTTTTGCACATCATGCCTAAAAGTGCCTGTAAGGGGTTGCGTGTATTAACGTTTTGCGATTCGTTTGAGCCGCTATGTGCAAACTTGAATAGCAGTTCTGAGCCTAACCCGCGTAAACTGGATGACCCCGGTTTGCACATCATGCCTAAAAGTGCCTATAAGGCTTTGTGTGTATTAACTTGTTGCGATTCGTTTGAGCCGCTACGTGCAAACTTGAATCGCAGTTCTGCGCCTAATGCGCGCTACTTGGAGTGACTCCGTTTTGCACATCATGCCTAAAAGTACCTGTAAGGAGTTGTGTGTATTAACGCGTTGCGATTCGTTTGAGCCGCTATGTGCAAACTTGAATAGCAGTTCTGAGCCTAACCCGCGCAAGCTGGATGACCCCGTATTGCACATCATGCTTAAAAGTGCCTATAAGGCATTGTGTGTATTAACTTGTTGCGATTCGTTTCAGCCGCTACGTGCAAACTTGAATCGCAGTTCTGCGCCTAATGCGCGCTACTTGGAGTGACTCCGTTTTGCACATCATGCCTAAAAGTGCCTGTAAGGGGTTGTGTGTATTAACGCGTTGCGATTCGTTTGAGCCGCTATGTGCAAACTTGAATAGAAGTTCTGAGCCTAACCCGCGCAAGCTGGATGACCCCGTATTGCACATCATGCTTAAAAGTGCCTATAAGGCATTGTGTGTATTAAATTGTTGCGATTCGTTTCAGCCGCTACGTGCAAACTTAAATCGCAGTTCTGAGCCTAACCCACGCAAGCTGGATGACCGCGTTTTGCACATCATGCCTAAAAGTGCCTGTAAGGCTTTGTGTGTATTAACTTATTGCGATTCGTTTTAGCCTATGTGCAAACTTGAATCGCAGTTCTGAGCCTAATTCGCGCTACTTGGAGTGACTCCGTTTTGCACATCATGCCTAAAAGTGCCTGTAAGGGGTTGTGTGTATTAACGTGTTGCGATTTGTTTGAGCCGTTATGTGCATACTTGAATAGCAGTTCTGAGCCTAACCCGCGCAAACTGGATGACCCCGTTTTGCACATCATGCCTAAAAGTGCCTCTAAGGCTTTGTGTGTATTAACTTGTTGCGAATCGTTTGAGCCGCTATGTGCAAACTTGAATAGCAGTTCTGAGCCTAACCCGTGCAAGCTGGATGACCCCGTATTGCACATCATGCCTAAAAGTGCCTATAAGGCTTTGTGTGTATTAACTTGTTGTGATTCGTTTTAGCTGCTATGTGCAAACTTGAATCGCATTTCTGAGCCTAACCCGCGCAAGCTGGATTACCGCGTTTTGCACATCATGCCTAAAAGCGCCTGTAAGACTTTGTGTGTATTAACTTGTTGCGATTCGTTTGAGCCGCTACGTGCAAACTTGAATCGCTGTTCTGCGCCTAATGCGCGCTACTTGGAGTGACTCCGTTTTGCACATCATGCCTAAAAGTGCCTGTAAGGGGTTGTGTGTATTAACGTGTTGCGATTCATTTGAGCCGCTATGTGCAAACTTGAATAGCAGTTCTGAGCCTAACCCGCGCAAACTGGATGACCCCGGTTTGCACATCATGCCTAAAAGCGCCTGTAAGACTTTGTGTGTATTAACTTGTTGCGATTCGTTTGAGCCGCTACGTGCAAACTTGAATGGCTGTTCTGCGCCTAATGCGCGCTACTTGGAGTGACTCCGTTTTGCACATCATGCCTAAAAGTGCCTGTAAGGGGTTGTGTGTATTAACGTGTTGCGATTCGTTTGAGCCGCTATGTGCAAACTTGAATAGCAGTTCTGAGCCTAACCCGCGCAAACTGGATGACCCCGTTATGCACATCATGCCTAAAAGTGCCTCTAAGGCTTTGTGTGTATTAACTTGTTGCGATTCGTTTGAGCCGCTATGTGCAAACTTGAATAGCAGTTCTGAGCCTAACCCATGCAAGCTGGATGACCGCATTTTGCACATCATGCCTAAAAGTGCCTGTACGGTTTTGTGTGTATTAACTTGTTGCGATTCGTTTGAGCCGCTACGTGCAAACTTGAATCGCAGTTCTGCGCCTAATGCGCGCTACTTGGAGTGACTCCGTTTTGCACATCACGCCTAAAAGTGCCTGTAAGGGGTTGTGTGTATTAACGCGTTGCGATTCGTTTGAGCCGCTATGTGCAAACTTGAATAGCAGTTCTGAGCCTAACCCGCGCAAGCTGGATGACCGCGTTTTGCGCATCATGCCTAAAAGTGCCTCTACGGCTTTGTGTGTATTAACTTATTGCGATTCGTTTTAGCCAATGTGCGAACTTGAATCGCAGTTCTGAGCCTAATTCGCGCTACTTGGAGTGACTCCGTTTTGCACATCATGCCTAAAAGTGCCTGTAAGGGGTTGCGTGTATTAACGTTTTGCGATTCGTTTGAGCCGCTATGTGCAAACTTGAATAGCAGTTCTGAGCCTAACCCGCTTAAACTGGATGACCCCGGTTTGCACATCATGCCTAAAAGTGCCTATAAGGCTTTGTGTGTATTAACTTGTTGCGATTCGTTTTAGCCGCTATGTGCAAACTTGAATCGCAGTTCTGAGCCTAACCCGCGCAAGCTGGATTACCGCGTTTTGCACATCATGCCTAAAAGGGCCTGTAAGACTTTGTGTGTATTAACTTGTTGCGATTCGTTTGAGCCGCTACGTGCAAACTTGAATCGCAGTTCTGCGCCTAATGCGCGCTACTTGGAGTGACTCCGTTTTGCACATCATGCCTAAAAGTGCCTGTAAGGGGTTGTTTCTATTAACGCGTTGCGATGCGTTTGAGCCGCTATGTGCAAACTTGAATAGCATTTCTGAGCCTAACCCGCGCAAACTGGATGACCCCGTTTTGCACATCATGCCTAAAAGTGCCTCTAAGGCTTTGTGTGTATTAACTTGTTGCGATTCGTTTGAGCCGCTACGTGCAAACTTGAATCGCAGTTCTGCGCCTAATGCGCGCTACTTGGAGTGACTCCGTTTTGCACATCATGCCTAAAAGTACCTGTAAGGGGTTGTGTGTATTAACGCGTTGCGATTCGTTTGAGCCGCTATGTGCAAACTTGAATAGCAGTTCTGAGCCTAACCCGCGCAAGCTGGATGACCCCGTATTGCACATCATGCTTAAAAGTGCCTATAAGGCATTGTGTGTATTAACTTGTTGCGATTCGTTTCAGCCGCTACGTGCAAACTTGAATCGCAGTTCTGCGCCTAATGCGCGCTACTTGGAGTGACTCCGTTTTGCACATCATGCCTAAAAGTGCCTGTAAGGGGTTGTGTGTATTAACGCGTTGCGATTCGTTTGAGCCGCTATGTGCAAACTTGAATAGAAGTTCTGAGCCTAACCCGCGCAAGCTGGATGACCCCGTATTGCACATCATGCTTAAAAGTGCCTATAAGGCATTGTGTGTATTAAATTGTTGCGATTCGTTTCAGCCGCTACGTGCAAACTTAAATCGCATTTCTGAGCCTAACCCACGCAAGCTGGATGACCGCGTTTTGCACATCATGCCTAAAAGGGCCTGTAAGACTTTGTGTGTATTAACTTGTTGCGATTCGTTTGAGCCGCTACGTGCAAACTTGAATCGCAGTTCTGCGCCTAATGCGCGCTACTTGGAGTGACTCCGTTTTGCACATCATGCCTAAAAGTGCCTGTAAGGGGTTGTTTCTATTAACGCGTTGCGATGCGTTTGAGCCGCTATGTGCAAACTTGAATAGCATTTCTGAGCCTAACCCGCGCAAACTGGATGACCCCGTTTTGCACATCATGCCTAAAAGTGCCTCTAAGGCTTTGTGTGTATTAACTTGTTGCGATTCGTTTGAGCCGCTACGTGCAAACTTGAATCGCAGTTCTGCGCCTAATGCGCGCTACTTGGAGTGACTCCGTTTTGCACATCATGCCTAAAAGTACCTGTAAGGGGTTGTGTGTATTAACGCGTTGCGATTCGTTTGAGCCGCTATGTGCAAACTTGAATAGCAGTTCTGAGCCTAACCCGCGCAAGCTGGATGACCCCGTATTGCACATCATGCTTAAAAGTGCCTATAAGGCATTGTGTGTATTAACTTGTTGCGATTCGTTTCAGCCGCTACGTGCAAACTTGAATCGCAGTTCTGCGCCTAATGCGCGCTACTTGGAGTGACTCCGTTTTGCACATCATGCCTAAAAGTGCCTGTAAGGGGTTGTGTGTATTAACGCGTTGCGATTCGTTTGAGCCGCTATGTGCAAACTTGAATAGAAGTTCTGAGCCTAACCCGCGCAAGCTGGATGACCCCGTATTGCACATCATGCTTAAAAGTGCCTATAAGGCATTGTGTGTATTAAATTGTTGCGATTCGTTTCAGCCGCTACGTGCAAACTTAAATCGCATTTCTGAGCCTAACCCACGCAAGCTGGATGACCGCGTTTTGCACATCATGCCTAAAAGTGCCTGTAAGGCTTTGTGTGTATTAACTTATTGCGATTCGTTTTAGCCTATGTGCAAACTTGAATCGCAGTTCTGAGCCTAATTCGCGCTACTTGGAGTGACTCCGTTTTGCACATCATGCCTAAAAGTGCCTGTAAGGGGTTGTGTGTATTAACGTGTTGCGATTTGTTTGAGCCGTTATGTGCATACTTGAATAGCAGTTCTGAGCCTAACCCGCGCAAACTGGATGACCCCGTTTTGCACATCATGCCTAAAAGTGCCTCTAAAGCTTTGTGTGTATTAACTTGTTGCGATTCGTTTGAGCCGCTATGTGCAAACTTGAATAGCAGTTCTGAGCCTAACCCGTGCAAGCTGGATGACCCCGTATTGCACATCATGCCTAAAAATGCCTATAAGGCTTTGTGTGTATTAACTTGTTGCGATTCGTTTTAGCCGCTATGTGCAAACTTGAATCGCATTTCTGAGCCTAACCCGCGCAAGCTGGATTACCGCGTTTTGCACATCATGCCTAAAAGCGCCTGTAAGACTTTGTGTGTATTAACTTGTTGCGATTCGTTTGAGCCGCTACGTGCAAACTTGAATCGCTGTTCTGCGCCTAATGCGCGCTACTTGGAGTGACTCCGTTTTGCACATCATGCCTAAAAGTGCCTGTAAGGGGTTGTGTGTATTAACGTGTTGCGATTCATTTGAGCCGCTATGTGCAAACTTGAATAGCAGTTCTGAGCCTAACCCGCGCAAACTGGATGACCCCGGTTTGCACATCATGCCTAAAAGTGCCTATAAGGCTTTGTGTGTATTAACTTATTGCGATTCGTTTTAGCCATATGTGCAAACTTGAATCGCAGTTCTGAGCCTAACCCGCGCAAGCTGGGTTACCGCGTTTTCCACATCATGCCTAAAAGGGCCTGTAAGACTTTGTGTGTATTAACTTGTTGCGATTCGTTTGAGCCGCTACGTGCAAACTTGAATCGCAGTTCTGCGCCTAATGCGCGCTACTTGGAGTGACTCCGTTTTGCACATCACGCCTAAAAGTGCCTGTAAGGGGTTGTGTGTATTAACGCGTTGCGATTCGTTTGAGCCGCTATGTGCAAACTTGAATAGCAGTTCTGAGCCTAACCCGCGCAAGCTGAATGACCGCGTTTTGCGCATCATGCCTAAAAGTGCCTCTACGGCTTTGTGTGTATTAACTTATTGCGATTCGTTTTAGCCAATGTGCGAACTTGAATCGCAGTTCTGAGCCTAATTCGCGCTACTGGGAGTGACTCCGTTTTGCACATCATGCCTAAAAGTGCCTGTAAGGGGTTGCGTGTATTAACGTGTTGCGATTCGTTTGAGCCGCTATGTGCAAACTTGAATAGCAGTTCTGAGCCTAACCCGCGTAAACTGGATGACCCCGGTTTGCACATCATGCCTAAAAGTGCCTATAAGGCTTTGTGTGTATTAACTTGTTGCGATTCGTTTTAGCCGCTATGTGCAAACTTGAATCGCAGTTCTGAGCCTGACCCGCGCAAGCTGGATTACCGCGTTTTGCACATCATGCCTAAAAGGGCCTGTAAGACTTTGTGTGTATTAACTTGTTGCGATTCGTTTGAGCCGCTACGTGCAAACTTGAATCGCAGTTCTGCGCCTAATGCGCGCTACTTGGAGTGACTCCGTTTTGCACATCACGCCTAAAAGTGCCTGTAAGGGGTTGTGTGTATTAACGCGTTGCGATTCGTTTGAGCCGCTATGTGCAAACTTGAATAGCAGTTCTGAGCCTAACCCGCGCAAGCTGGATGACCCCGTATTGCACATCATGCCTAAAAGTGCCTATAAGGCTTTGTGTGTATTAACTTGTTGCGATTCGTTTTAGCCGCTATGTGCAAACTTGAATCGCATTTCTGAGCCTAACCCGCGCAAGCTGGATTACAGCGTTTTGCACATCATGCCTAAAAGCGCCTGTAAGACTTTGTGTGTATTAACTTGTTGCGATTCGTTTGAGCCGCTACGTGCAAACTTGAATCGCAGTTCTGCGCCTAATGCGCGCTACTTGGAGTGACTCCGTTTTGCACATCACGCCTAAAAGTGCCTGTAAGGGGTTGTGTGTATTAACGCGTTGCGATTCGTTTGAGCCGCTATGTGCAAACTTGAATAGCAGTTCTGAGCCTAACCCGCGCAAGCTGGATGACCGCGTTTTGCGCATCATGCTTAAAAGTGCCTCTACGGCTTTGTGTGTATTAACTTATTGCGATTCGTTTTAGCCAATGTGCGAACTTGAATCGCAGTTCCGAGCCTAATTCGCGCTACTTGGAGTGACTCCGTTTTGCACATCATGCCTAAAAGTGCCTGTAAGGGGTTGCGTGTATTAACAACGTGTTGCGATTCGTTTGAGCCGCTATGTGCAAACTTGAATAGCAGTTCTGAGCCTAACCCGCGTAAACTGGATGACCCCGGTTTGCACATCATGCCTAAAAGTGCCTATAAGGCTTTGTGTGTATTAACTTGTTGCGATTCGTTTTAGCCGCTATGTGCAAACTTGAATCGCAGTTCTGAGCCTAACCCGCGCAAGCTGGATTACCGCGTTTTGCACATCATGCCTAAAAGGGCCTGTAAGACTTTGTGTGTATTAACTTGTTGCGATTCGTTTGAGCCGCTACGTGCAAACTTGAATCGCAGTTCTGCGCCTAATGCGCGCTACTTGGAGTGACTCCGTTTTGCACATCACGCCTAAAAGTGCCTGTAAGGGGTTGTGTGTATTAACGCGTTGCGATTCGTTTGAGCCGCTATGTGCAAACTTGAATAGCAGTTCTGAGCCTAACCCGCGCAAGCTGGATGACCGCGTTTTGCGCATCATGCCTAAAAGTGCCTCTACGGCTTTGTGTGTATTAACTTATTGCGATTCGTTTTAGCCAATGTGCGAACTTGAATCGCAGTTCTGAGCCTAATTCGCGCTACTTGGAGTGACTCCGTCTTGCTCATCATGCCTAAAAGTGCCTGTAAGGGGTTGCGTGTATTAACGTGTTGCAATTCGTTTGAGCCGCTATGTGCAAACTTGAATAGCAGTTCTGAGCCTAACCCGCGTAAACTGGATGACCCCGGTTTGCACATCATGCCTAAAAGTGCCTATAAGGCTTTGTGTGTATTAACTTGTTGCGATTCGTTTTAGCCGCTAGGTGCAAACTTAAATCGCAGTTCTGAGCCTAACCCACGCAAGCTTGATGACAGCGTTTTGCACATCATGCCTAAAAGTGCCTGTACGGCTTTGTGTGTATTAACTTATTGCGATTCGTTTTAGCCAATGTGCGAACTTGAATCGCAGTTCTGAGCCTAATTCGCGCTACTTGGAGTACCTCCGTTTTGCACATCATGCCTAAAAGTGCCTGTAAGGGGTTGTGTGTATTAACTTGTTGCGATTCGTTTGAGCCGCTATGTGCAAACTTGAATAGCAGTTCTGAGCCTAACCCGCGCAAACTGGATGACCCCGGTTTGCACATCATGCCTAAAAGTGCCTATAAGGCTTTGTGTGTATTAACTTGTTGCGATTCGTTTTATCCGCTATGTGCAAACTTGAATCGCAGTTCTGAGCCTAACCCGCGCAAGCTGGATTACCGCGTTTTGCACATCATGCCTAAAAGGGCCTGTAAGACTTTGTGTGTATTAACTTGATGCGATTCGTTTGAGCCGCTACGTGCAAACCTGAATCGCAATTCTGCGCCTAATGCGCGCTTCTTGGAGTGACTCCTTTTTGCACATCATGCCTAAAAGTGCCTGTAAGGGGTTGTGTGTATTAACGCGTTGCGATTCGTTTGAGCCGCTATGTGCAAACTTGAATAGCAGTTCTGAGCCTAACCCGCGCAAGCTGGATGACCGCGTTTTGCACATCATGCCTAAAAGTGCCTGTACGGCTTTGTGTGTATTAACTTATTGCGATTCGTTTTAGCCAATGTGCGAACTTGAATCGCAGTTCTGAGCCTAATTCGCGCTACTTGGAGTGACTCCGTTTTGCACATCATGCCTGAAAGTGCCTGTAAGGGGTTGCGTGTATTAACGTGTTGCGATTCGTTTGAGCCGCTATGTGCAAACTTGAATACCAGTTCTGAGCCTAACCCGCGCAAACTGGATGACCCCGGTTTGCACATCATGCCTAAAAGTGCCTATAAGGCTTTGTGTGTATTAACTTGTTGCGATTCGTTTTAGCCGCTATGTGCAAACTTGAATCGCAGTTCTGAGCCTAACCCGCGCAAGCTGGATTACCGCGTTTTGCACATCATGCCTAAAAGGGCCTGTAAGACTTTGTGTGTATTAACTTGTTGCGATTCGTTTGAGCCGCTACGTGCAAACTTGAATCGCATTTCTGCGCCTAATGCGCGCTACTTGGAGTGACTCCGTTTTGCACATCATGCCTAAAAGTGCCTGTAAGGGGTTTTGTGTATTAACGCGTTGCGATGCGTTTGAGCCGCTATGTGCAAACTTGAATAGCAGTTCTGAGCCTAACCCGCGCAAACTGGATGACCCCGTTTTGCACATTATGCCTAAAAGTGCCTCTAAGGCTTTGTGTGTATTAACTTGTTGCGATTCGTTTGAGCCGCTACGTGCAAACTTGAATCGCAGTTCTGCGCCTAATGCGCGCTACTTGGAGTGACTCCGTTTTGCACATCATGCCTAAAAGTGCCTGTAAGGGGTTGTGTGTATTAACGCGTTGCGATTTGTTTGAGCCGCTATGTGCAAACATGAATAGCAGTTCTGAGCCTAACCCGCGCAAGCTGGATGACCCCGTATTGCACATCATGCTTAAAAGTGCCTAAAGGCATTGTGTGTATTAACTTGTTGCGATTCGTTTCAGCCGCTACGTGCAAACTTAAATCGCAGTTCTGAGCCTAACCCACGCAAGCTGGATGACCGCGTTTTGCACATCATGCCTAAAAGTGCCTGTAAGGCTCTGTGTGCATTAACTTATTGCGATTCGTTTTAGCCTATGTGCGAACTTGAATCGCAGTTCTGAGCCTAATTCGCGCTACTTGGAGTGACTCCATTTTGCACATCATGCCTAAAAGTGCCTGTAAGGGGTTGTGTGTATTAACGTGTTGCGATTCGTTTGAGCCGTTATGTGCAAACTTGAATAGCAGTTCTGAGCCTAACCCGCGCAAACTGGATGACCCCGTTTTGCACATCATGCCTAAATGTGCCTCTAAGGCTTTGTGTGTATTAACTTGTTGCGATTCGTTTGAGCCGCTTTGTGCAAACTTGAATAGCAGTTCTGAGCCTAACCCGCGCAAGCTGGATGACCCCGTATTGCACATCATGCCTAAAAGTGCCTATAAGGCTTTGTGTGTATTAACTTGTTGCGATTCGTTTTAGCCGCTATGTGCAAACTTGAATCGCATTTCTGAGCCTAACCCGCGCAAGCTGGATTACCGCGTTTTGCACATCATGCCTAAAAGCGCCTGTAAGACTTTGTGTGTATTAACTTGTTGCGATTTTTTTGAGCCGCTACGTGCAAACTTGAATCGCTGTTCTGCGCCTAATGCGCGCTACTTGGAGTGACTCCGTTTTGCACATCATGCCTAAAAGTGCCTGTAAGGGGTTGTGTGTATTAACGTGTTGCGATTCGTTTGAGCCGCTATGTGCAAACTTGAATAGCAGTTCTGAGCCTAACCCATGCAAGCTGGATGACCGCGTTTTGCACATCATGCCTAAAAGTGCCTGTACGGTTTTGTGTGTATTAACTTGTTGCGATTCGTTTGAGCCGCTACGTGCAAACTTGAATCGCAGTTCTGCGCCTAATGCGCGCTACTTGGAGTGACTCCGTTTTGCACATCACGCCTAAAAGTGCCTGTAAGGGGTTGTGTGTATTAACGCGTTGCGATTCGTTTGAGCCGCTATGTGCAAACTTGAATAGCAGTTCTGAGCCTAACCCGCGCAAGCTGGATGACGGCGTTTTGCGCATCATGCCTAAAAGTGCCTCTACGGCTTTGTGTGTATTAACTTATTGCGATTCGTTTTAGCCAATGTGCGAACTTGAATCGCAGTTCTGAGCCTAATTCGCGCTACTTGGAGTGACTCCGTTTTGCACATCATGCCTAAAAGTGCCTGTAAGGGGTTGCGTGTATTAACGTTTTGCGATTCGTTTGAGCCGCTATGTGCAAACTTGAATAGCAGTTCTGAGCCTAACTCGCGCAAGCTGGATTACCGCGTTTTGCACATCATGCCTAAAAGGGCCTGTAAGACTTTGTGTGTATTAACTTGTTGCGATTCGTTTGAGCCGCTACGTGCAAACTTGAATCGCAGTTCTGAGCCTAATGCGCGCTACTTGGAGTGACTCCGTTTTGCACATCATGCCTAAAAGTGCCTGTAAGGGGTTGTGTCTATTAACGCGTTGCGATGCGTTTGAGCCGCTATGTGCAAACTTGAATAGCAGTTCTGAGCCTAACCCGCGCAAACTGGATGACCCCGTTTTGCACATCATGCCTAAAAGTGCCCTAAGGCTTTGTGTGTATTAACTTGTTGCGATTCGTTTGAGCCGCTACGTGCAAACTTGAATCGCAGTTCTGCGCCTAATGCGCGCTACTTGGAGTGACTCCGTTTTGCACATCATGCCTAAAAGTGCCTGTAAGGGGTTGTGTGTATTAACGCGTTGCGATTCGTTTGAGCCGCTATGTGGAAACTTGAATAGCAGTTCTGAGCCTAACCCGCGCAAGCTGGATGACCCCGTATTGCACATCATGCTTAAAAGTGCCTATAAGGCATTGTGTGTATTAACTTGTTGCGATTCGTTTCAGCCGCTACGTGCAAACTTGAATCGCAGTTCTGCGCCTAATGCGCGCTACTTGGAGTGACTCCGTTTTGCACATCAGGCCTAAAAGTGCCTGTAAGGGGTTGTGTGTATTAACGCGTTGCGATTCGTTTGAGCCGCTATGTGCAAACTTGAATAGAAGTTCTGAGCCTAACCCGCGCAAGCTGGATGACCCCGTATTGCACATCATGCTTAAAAGTGCGTATAAGGCATTGTGTGTATTAACTTGTTGCGATTCGTTTCAGCCGCTACGTGCAAACTTAAATCGCAGTTCTGAGCCTAACCCACGCAAGCTGGATGACCGCGTTTTGCACATCATGCCTAAAAGTGCCTGTAAGGCTTTGTGTGTATTAACTTATTGCGATTGGTTTAGCCTATGTGCAAACTTGAATCGCAGTTCTGAGCCTAATTCGCGCTACTTGGAGTGACTCCGTTTTGCACATCATGCCTAAAAGTGCCTGTAAGGGGTTGTGTGTATTAACGTGTTGCGATTTGTTTGAGCCGTTATGTGCATACTTGAATAGCAGTTCTGAGCCTAACCCGCGCAAACTGGATGACCCCGTTTTGCACATCATGCCTAAAAGTGCCTCTAAGGCTTTGTGTGTATTAACTTGTTGCGATTCGTTTGAGCCGCTATGTGCAAACTTGAATACCAGTTCTGAGCCTAACCCGCGCAAACTGGATGACCCCGGTTTGCACATCATGCCTAAAAGTGCCTATAAGGCTTTGTGTGTATTAACTTGTTGCGATTCGTTTTAGCCGCTATGTGCAAACTTGAATCGCAGTTCTGAGCCTAACCCGCGCAAGCTGGATTACCGCGTTTTGCACATCATGCCTAAAAGGGCCTGTAAGACTTTGTGTGTATTAACTTGTTGCGATTCGTTTGAGCCGCTACGTGCAAACTTGAATCGCAGTTCTGCGCCTAATGCGCGCTACTTGGAGTGACTCCGTTTTGCACATCATGCCTAAAAGTGCCTGTAAGGGGTTGTGTGTATTAACGCGTTGCGATTTGTTTGAGCCGCTATGTGCAAACATGAATAGCAGTTCTGAGCCTAACCCGCGCAAGCTGGATGACCCCCTATTGCACATCATGCTTAAAAGTGCCTAAAGGCATTGTGTGTATTAACTTGTTGCGATTCGTTTCAGCCGCTACGTGCAAACTTAAATCGCAGTTCTGAGCCTAACCCACGCAAGCTGGATGACCGCGTTTTGCACATCATGCCTAAAAGTGCCTGTAAGGCTCTGTGTGCATTAACTTATTGCGATTCGTTTTAGCCTATGTGCGAACTTGAATCGCAGTTCTGAGCCTAATTCGCGCTACTTGGAGTGACTCCATTTTGCACATCATGCCTAAAAGTGC
The DNA here is from genome assembly GCF_055883805.1 of Amblyomma maculatum. Taxonomy (NCBI): domain Eukaryota; kingdom Metazoa; phylum Arthropoda; class Arachnida; order Ixodida; family Ixodidae; genus Amblyomma; species Amblyomma maculatum. Next base: position 485,346,316 of record NC_139344.1, on the reverse strand, counting down.
CTGTAAGGGGTTGTGTGTATTAACGCGTTGCGATTCGTTTGAGCCGTTATGTGCAAACTTGAATAGCAGTTCTGAGCCTAACCCGCGCAAACTGGATGACCCCGTTTTGCACATCATGCCTAAATGTGCCTCAAAGGCTTTGTGTGTATTAACTTGTTGCGATTCGTTTGAGCCGCTATGTGCAAACTTGAATAGCAGTTCTGAGCCTAACCCGCGCAAGCTGGATGACCCCGTATTGCACATTATGCCTAAAAGTGCCTATAAGGCTTTGTGTGTATTAACTTGTTGCGATTCGTTTTAGCCGCTATGTGCAAACTTGAATCGCATTTCTGAGCCTAACCCGCGCAAGCTGGATTACCGCGTTTTGCACATCATGCCTAAAAGCGCCTGTAAGACTTTGTGTGTATTAACTTGTTGCGATTCGTTTGAGCCGCTACGTGCAAACTTGAATCGCTGTTCTGCGCCTAATGCGCGCTACTTGGAGTGACTCCGTTTTGCACATCATGCCTAAAAGTGCCTGTAAGGGGCTGTGTGTATTAACGTGTTGCGATTCGTTTGAGCCGCAATGTGCAAACTTGAATAGCAGTTCTGAGCCTAACCCGCGCAAACTGGATGACCCCGTTATGCACATCATGCCTAAAAGTGCCTCTAAGGCTTTGTGTGTATTAACTTGTTGCGATTCGTTTGAGCCGCTACGTGCAAACTTGAATCGCAGTTCTGCGCCTAATGCGCGCTACTTGGAGTGACTCCGTTTTGCACATCACGCCTAAAAGTGCCTGTAAGGGGTTGTGTGTATTAACGCGTTGCGATTCGTTTGAGCCGCTATGTGCAAGCTTGAATAGCAGTTCTGAGCCTAACCCGCGCAAGCTGGATGACCGCGTTTTGCGCATCATGCCTAAAAGTGCCTCTACGGCTTTGTGTGTATTAACTTATTGCGATTCGTTTTAGCCAATGTGCGAACTTGAATCGCAGTTCTGAGTCTAATTCGCGCTACTTGGAGTGACTCCGTTTTGCACATCATGCCTAAAAGTGCCTGTAAGGGGTTGCGTGTATTAACGTTTTGCGATTCGTTTAGCCGCTATGTGCAAACTTGAATAGCAGTTCTGAGCCTAACCCGCGTAAACTGGATGACCCCGGTTTGCACATCATGCCTAAAAGTTCCTATAAGGCTTTGTGTGTATTAACTTGTTGCGATTCGTTTTAGCCGCTATGTGCAAACTTGAATCGCAGTTCTGAGCCTAACCCGCGCAAGCTGGATTACCGCGTTTTGCACATCATGCCTAAAAGGGCCTGTAAGACTTTGTGTGTATTAACTTGTTGCGATTCGTTTGAGCCGCTACGTGCAAACTTGAATCGCAGTTCTGCGCCTAATGCGCGCTACTTGGAGTGACTCCGTTTTGCGCATCATGCCTAAAAGTGCCTGTAAGGGGTTGTGTCTATTAACGCGTTGCGATGCGTTTGAGCCGCTATGTGCAAACTTGAATAGCAGTTCTGAGCCTAACCCGCGCAAACTGGATGACCCCGTTTTGCACATCATGCCTAAAAGTGCCTCTAAGGCTTTGTGTGTATTAACTTGTTGCGATTCGTTTCAGCCGCTACGTGCAAACTTGAATCGCAGTTCTGCGCCTAATGCGCGCTACTTGGAGTGACTCCGTTTTGCACATCATGCCTAAAAGTGCCTGTAAGGGGTTGTGTGTATTAACGCGTTGCGATTCGTTTGAGCCGCTATGTGCAAACTTGAATAGAAGTTCTGAGCCTAACCCGCGCAAGCTGGATGACCCCGTATTGCACATCATGCTTAAAAGTGCCTATAAGGCATTGTGTGTATTAACTTGTTGCGATTCGTTTCAGCCGCTACGTGCAAACTTAAATCGCAGTTCTGAGCCTAACCCACGCAAGCTGGATGACCGCGTTTTGTACATCATGCCTAAAAGTGCCTGTAAGGCTTTGTGTGTATTAACTTATTGCGATTCGTTTGAGCCGCTATGTGCAAACTTGAATACCAGTTCTGAGCCTAATTCGCGCTACTTGGAGTGACTCCGTTTTGCACATCATGCCTAAAAGTGCCTGTAAGGGGTTGTGTGTATTAACGTGTTGCGATTTGTTTGAGCCGTTATGTGCATACTTGAATAGCAGTTCTGAGCCTAACCCGCGCAAACTGGATGACCCCGTTTTGCACATCATGCCTAAAAGTGCCTCTAAGGCTATTAACTTGTTGCGATTCGTTTGAGCCGCTATGTGCAAACTTGAATAGCAGTTCTGAGCCTAACCCGCGCAAGCTGGATGACCCCGTATTGCACATCATGCCTAAAAGTGCCTATAAGGCATCATGCCTAAAAGGGCCTGTAAGACTTTGTGTGTATTAACTTGTTGCGATTCGTTTGAGCCGCTACGTGCAAACTTGAATCGCAGTTCTGCGCCTAATGCGCGCTACTTGGAGTGACTCCGTTTTGCACATCACGCCTAAAAGTGCCTGTAAGGGGTTGTGTGTATTAACGCTTTGCGATTCGTTTGAGCCGCTATGTGCAAACTTGAATAGCAGTTCTGAGCCTAACCCGCGCAAGCTGGATGACCGCGTTTTGCCCATCATGCCTAAAAGTGCCTCTACGGCTTTGTGTGTATTAACTTATTGCGATTCGTTTTAGCCAATGTGCGAACTTGAATCGCAGTTCTGAGCCTTATTCGCGCTACTTGGAGTGACTCCGTTTTGCACATCATGCCTAAAAGTGCCTGTAAGGGGTTGCGTGTATTAACGTGTTGCGATTCGTTTGAGCCGCTATGTGCAAACTTGAATAGCAGTTCTGAGCCTAACCCGCGTAAACTGGATGACCCCGGTTTGCACATCATGCCTAAAAGTGCCTATAAGGCTTTGTGTGTATTAACTTGTTGCGATTCGTTTTAGCCGCTATGTGCAAACTTGAATCGCAGTTCTGAGCCTAACCCGCGCAAGCTGGATTACCGCGTTTTGCACATCATGCCTAAAGGGCCTGTAAGACTTTGTGTGTATTAACTTGTCGCGATTCGTTTGAGCCGCTACGTGCAAACTTGAATCGCAGTTCTGCGCCTAATGCGCGCTACTTGGAGTGACTCCGTTTTGCACATCACGCCTAAAAGTGCCTGTAAGGGGTTGTGTGTATTAACGCGTTGCGATTCGTTTGAGCCGCTATGTGCAAACTTGAATAGCAGTTCTGAGCCTAACCCGCGCAAGCTGGATGACCGCGTTTTGCGCATCATGCCTAAAAGTGCCTCTACGGCTTTGTGTGTATTAACTTATTGCGATTCGTTTTAGCCAATGTGCGAACTTGAATCGCAGTTCTGAGCCTAATTCGCGCTACTTGGAGTGACTCCGTCTTGCACATCATGCCTAAAAGTGCCTCTAAGGGGTTGCGTGTATTAACGTGTTGCGATTCGTTTGAGCCGCTATGTGCAAACTTGAATAGCAGTTCTGAGCCTAACCCGCGTAAACTGGATGACCCCGGTTTGCACATCATGCCTAAAAGTGCCTCTAAGGCTTTTTGTGTATTAACTTGTTGCGATTCGTTTGAGCCGCTACGTGCAAACTTGAATAGCAGTTCTGAGCCTAACCCGCGCAAGCTGGATGACCCCGTATTGCACATCATGCCTAAAAGTGCCTATAAGGCTTTGTGTGTATTAACTTATTGCGATTCCTTTTAGCCGCTATGTGCAAACTTGAATCGCAGTTCTGAGCCTAACCCACGGAAGCTTGATGACCGCGTTTTGCACATCATGCCTAAAAGTGCCTGTACGGCTTTGTGTGTATTAACTTATTGCGATTCGTTTTAGCCAATGTGCGAACTTGAATCGCAGTTCTGAGCCTAATTCGCGCTACTTGGAGTGACTCCGTCTTGCACATCATGTCTAAAAGTGCCTGTAAGGGGTTGCGTGTATTAACGTGTTGCGATTCGTTTGAGCCGCTATGTGCAAACTTGAATAGCAGTTCTGAGCCTAACCCGCGTAAACTGGATGACCCCGGTTTGCACATCATGCCTAAAATTGCCTATAAGGCTTTGTGTGTATTAACTTGTTGCGATTCGTTTTAGCCGCTATGTGCAAACTTGAATCGCAGTTCTGAGCCTAACCCGCGCAAGCTGGATTACCGCGTTTTGCACATCATGCCTAAAAGGGCCTGTAAGACTTTGTGTGTATTAATTTGTTGCGATTCGTTTGAGCCGCTACGTGCAAACTTGAATCGCAGTTCTGCGCCTAATGCGCGCTACTTGGAGTGACTCCGTTTTGCACATCATGCCTAAAAGTGCCTGTAAGGGGTTGTGTGTATTAACGCGTTGCGATGCGTTTGAGCCGCTATGTGCAAACTTGAATAGCAGTTCTGAGCCTAACCTGCCCAAACTGGATGACCCCGTTTTGCACATCATGCCTAAAGTGCCTCTAAGGCTTTTTGTGTATTAACTTGTTGCGATTCGTTTGAGCCGCTACGTGCAAACTTGAATAGCAGTTCTGAGCCTAACCCGCGCAAGCTGGATGACCCCGTATTGCACATCATGCTTAAAAGTGCCTATAAGGCATTGTGTGTATTAACTTGTTGCGATTCGTTTCAGCCGCTACGTGCAAACTTGAATCGCAGTTCTGCGCCTAATGCGCGCTACTTGGAGTGACTCCGTTTTGCACATCATGCCTAAAAGTGCCTGTAAGGGGTTGTGTGTATTAACGCGTTGCGATTCGTTTGAGCCGCTATGTGCAAACTTGAATAGAAGTTCTGAGCCTAACCCGCGCAAGCTGGATGACCCCGCATTGCACATCATGCTTAAAAGTGCCTATAAGGCATTGTGTGTATTAACTTGTTGCGATTCGTTTCAGCCGCTACGTGCAAACTTAAATCGCAGTTCTGAGCCTAACCCACGCAAGCTGGATGACCGCGTTTTGCACATCATGCTTAAAAGTGCCTTTAAGGCTTTGTGTGTATTAACTTATTGCGATTCGTTTTAGCCTATGTGCAAACTTGAATCGCAGTTCTGAGCCTAATTCGCGCTACTTGGAGTGACTCCGTTTTGCACATCATGCCTAAAAGTGCCTGTAAGGGGTTGTGTGTATTAACGTGTTGCGATTAGTTTGAGCCGCTATGTGCAAACTTGAATAGCAGTTCTGAGCCTAACCCGCGCAAACTGGATGACCCCGTTTTGCACATCATGCCTAAAAGTGCTTCTAAGGCCTTGTGTATATTAACTTGTTGCGATTCGTTTCAGCCGCTATGTGCAAACTTGAATCGCAGTTCTGAGCCTAACCCGCGCAAGCTGGATTACCGCGTTATGCACATCATGCCTAAAAGGGCCTGTAAGACTTTGTGTGTATTAACTTGTTGCGATTCGTTTGAGCCGCTACGTGCAAATTTGAATCGCAGTTCTGCGCCTAATGCGCGCTACTTGGAGTGACTCCGTTTTGCACATCACGCCTAAAAGTGCCTGTAAGGGGTTGTGTGTATTAACGCGTTGCGATTCGTTTGAGCCGCTATGTGCAAACTTGAATAGCAGTTCTGAGCCTAACCCGCGCAAGCTGGATGACCGCGTTTTGCGCATCATGCCTAAAAGTGCCTCTACGGCTTTGTGTGTATTAACTTATTGCGATTCGTTTTAGCCAATGTGCGAACTTGAATCGCAGTTCTAAGCCTAATTCGCGCTACTTGGAGTGACTCCGTTTTGCACATCATGCCTAAAAGTGCCTGTAAGGGGTTGCGTGTATTAAAGTGTTGCGATTCGTTTGAGCCGCTATGTGCAAACTTGAATAGCAGTTCTGAGCCTAACCCGCGTAAACTGGATGACCCCGGTTTGCACATCATGCCTAAAAGTGCCTATAAGGCTTTGTGTGTATTAACTGGTTGCGATTCGTTTTAGCCGCTATGTGCAAACTTGAATCGCAGTTCTGAGCCTAACCCGCGCAAGCTGGATTACCGCGTTTTGCACATCATGCCTAAAAGGGCCTGTAAGACTTTGTGTGTATTAACTTGTTGCGATTCGTTTGAGCCGCTACGTGCAAACTTGAATCGCAGTTCTGCGCCTAATGCGCGCTACTTGGAGTGACTCCATTTTGCACATCACGCCTAAAAGTGCCTGTAAGGGGTTGTGTGTATTAACGCGTTGCGATTCGTTTGAGCCGCTATGTGCAAACTTGAATAGCAGTTCTAAGCCTAACCCGCGCAAGCTGGATGACCGCGTTTTGCGCATCATGCCTAAAAGTGCCTCTACGGCTTTGTGTGTATTAACTTATTGCGATTCGTTTTAGCCAATGTGCGAACTTGAATCGCAGTTCTGAGCCTAATTCGCGCTACTTGGAGTGACTCCGTCTTGCACATCATGCCTAAAAGTGCCTGTAAGGGGTTGCGTGTATTAACGTGTTGCGATTCGTTTGAGCCGCTATGTGCAAACTTGAATAGCAGTTCTGAGCCTAACCCGCGTAAACTGGATGACCCCGGTTTGCACATCATGCCTAAAAGTGCCTTTGTGTGTATTAACTTGTTGCGATTCGTTTTAGCCGCTAGGTGCAAACTTAAATCGCAGTTCTGAGCCTAACCCACGCAAGCTTGATGACCGCGTTTTGCACATCATGCCTAAAAGTGCCTGTACGGCTTTGTGTGTATTAACTTATTGCGATTCGTTTTAGCCAATGTGCGAACTTGAATCGCAGTTCTGAGCCTAATTCGCACTACTTGGAGTGACTCCGTCTTGCACATCATGCCTAAAAGTGCCTGTAAGGGGTTGCGTGTATTAACGTGTTGCGATTCTTTTGAGCCGCTATGTGCAAACTTGAATAGCAGTTCTGAGCCTAACCCGCGTAAACTGGATGACCCCGGTTTGCACATCATGCCTAAAATTGCCTATAAGGCTTTGTGTGTATTAACTTGTTGCGATTCGTTTTAGCCGCTATGTGCAAACTTGAATCGCAGTTCTGAGCCTAACCCGCGCAAGCTGGATTACCGCGTTTTAGGGCCTGTAAGACTTTGTGTGTATTAACTTGTTGCGATTCGTTTGAGTCGCTACGTGCAAACTTGAATCGCAGTTCTGCGCCTAATGCGCGCTACTTGGAGTGACTCCGTTTTGCACATCATGCCTAAAAGTGCCTGTAAGGGGTTGTGTGTATTAACGCGTTGCGATGCGTTTGAGCCGCTATGTGCAAACTTGAATAGCAGTTCTGAGCCTAACCCGCGCAAACTGGATGACCCCGTTTTGCACATCATGCCTAAAAGTGCCTCTAAGGCTTTTTGTGTATTAACTTGTTGCGATTCGTTTGAGCCGCTACGTGCAAACTTGAATCGCAGTTCTGCGCCTAATGCGCGCTACTTGGAGTGACTCCGTTTTGCACATCATGCCTAAAAGTGCCTGTAAGGGCTTGTGTGTATTAACGCGTTGCGATGCGTTTGAGCCGCTATGTGCAAACTTGAATAGCAGTTCTGAGCCTAACCCGCGCAAACTGGATGACCCCGTTTTGCACATCATGCCTAAAAGTGCCTCTAAGGCTTTGTGTGTATTAACTTGTTGCGATTCGTTTGAGCCGCTATGTGCAAACTTGAATAGCAGTTCTGAGCCTAACCCGCGCAAGCTGGATGACCCCGTTTTGCACATCATGCCTAAAGTGCCTATAAGGCTTTGTGTGTATTAACTTGTTGCGATTCGTTTCAGCCGCTAGGTGCAAACTTAAATCGCAGTTCTGAGCCTAACCCGCGCAAGCTGGATGACCCCGTATTGCACATCATGCCTAAAAGTGCCTATAAGGCTTTGTGTGTATTAACTTGTTGCGATTCGTTTTAGCCGCTATGTGCAAACTTGAATCGCATTTCTGAGCCTAACCCGCGCAAGCTGGATTACCGCGTTTTGCACATCATGCCTAAAAGCGCCTGTAAGACTTTGTGTGTATTAACTTGTTGCGATTCGTTTGAGCCGCTACGTGCAAACTTGAATCGCTGTTCTGCGCCTAATGCGCGCTACTTGGAGTGACTCCGTTTTGCACATCATGCCTAAAAGTGCCTGTAAGGGGTTGTGTGTATTAACGTGTTGCGATTCATTTGAGCCGCTATGTGCAAACTTGAATAGCAGTTCTGAGCCTAACCCGCGCAAACTGGATGACCCCGGTTTGCACATCATGCCTAAAAGTGCCTATAAGGCTTTGTGTGTATTAACTTATTGCGATTCGTTTTAGCCGCTATGTGCAAACTTGAATCGCAGTTCTGAGCCTAACCCGCGCAAGCTGGGTTACCGCGTTTTGCACATCATGCCTAAAAGGGCCTGTAAGAATTTGTGTGTATTAACTTGTTGCGATTCGTTTGAGCCGCTACGTGCAAACTTGAATCGCAGTTCTGCGCCTAATGCGCGCTACTTGGAGTGACTCCGTTTTGCACATCACGACTAAAAGTGCCTGTAAGGGGTTCTGTGTATTAACGCGTTGCGATTCGTTTGAGCCGCTATGTGCAAACTTGAATAGCAGTTCTGAGCCTAACCCGCGCAAGCTGGATGACCGCGTTTTGCGCATCATGCCTAAAAGTGCCTCTACGGCTTTGTGTGTATTAACTTATTGCGATTCGTTTTAGCCAATGTGCGAACTTGAATCGCAGTTCTGAGCCTAATTCGCGCTACTTGGAGTGACTCCGTTTTGCACATCATGCCTAAAAGTGCCTGTAAGGGGTTGCGTGTATTAACGTGTTGCGATTCGTTTGAGCCGCTATGTGCAAACTTGAATAGCAGTTCTGAGCCTAACCCGCGTAAACTGGATGACCCCGCTTTGCACATCATGCCTAAAAGTGCCTATAAGGCTTTGTGTGTATTAACTTGTTGCGATTCGTTTTAGCCGCTATGTGCAAACTTGAATCGCAGTTCTGAGCCTAACCCGCGCAAGCTGGATTACCGCGTTTTGCACATCATGCCTAAAAGGGCCTGTAAGACTGTTTGTATTACCTTGTTGCGATTCGTTTGAGCCGCTACGTGCAAACTTGAATCGCATTTCTGCGCCTAATGCGCGCTACTTGGAGTGACTCCGTTTTGCACATCACGCCTAAAAGTGCCTGTAAGGGGTTGTGTGTATTAACGCGTTGCGATTCGTTTGAGCCGCTATGTGCAAACTTGAATAGCAGTTCTGAGCCTAACCAGCGCAAGCTGGATGACCGCGTTTTGCGCATCATGCCTAAAAGTGCCTCTACGGCTTTGTGTGTATTAACTTATTGCGATTCGTTTTAGCCAATGTGCGAACTTGAATCGCAGTTCTGAGCCTAATTCGCTCTACTTGGAGTGACTCCGTCTTGCACATCATGCCTAAAAGTGCCTGTAAGGGGTTGCGTGTATTAACGTGTTTCGATTCGTTTGAGCCGCTATGTGCAAACTTGAATAGCAGTTCTGAGCCTAACCCGCGTAAACTGGATGACCCCGGTTTGCACATCATGCCTAAAAGTGCCTATAAGGCTTTGTGTGTATTAACTTGTTGCGATTCGTTTTAGCCGCTAGGTGCAAACTTAAATCGCAGTTCTGAGCCTAACCCACGCAAGCTTGATGACCGCGTTTTGCACATCATGCCTAAAAGTGCCTGTACGGCTTTGTGTGTATTAACTTATTGCGATTAGTTTTAGCCAATGTGCGAACTTGAATCGCAGTTCTGAGCCTAATTCGCGCTACTTGGAGTGACTCCGTCTTGCACATCATGCCTAAAAGTGCCTGTAAGGGGTTGCGTGTATTAACGTGTTGCGATTCGTTTGAGCCGCTATGTGCAAACTTGAATAGCAGTTCTGAGCCTAACCCGCGTAAACTGGATGACCCCGGTTTGCACATCATGCCTAAAATTGCCTATAAGGCTTTGTGTGTATTAACTTGTTGCGATTCGTTTTAGCCGCTATGTGCAAACTTGAATCGCAGTTCTGAGCCTAACCCGCGCAAGCTGGATTACCGCGTTTTGCACATCATGCCTAAAAGGGCCTGTAAGACATTGTGTGTATTAACTTGTTGCGATTCGTTTGAGCCGCTACGTGCAAACTTGAATCGCAGTTCTACGCCTAATGCGCGCTACTTGGAGTGACTCCGTTTTGCACATCATGCCTAAAAGTGCCTGTAAGGGGTTGTGTGTATTAACGCGTTGCGATGCGTTTGAGCCGCTATGTGCAAACTTGAAGAGCAGTTCTGAGCCTAACCCGCGCAAACTGGATGACCCCGTTTTGCACATCATGCCTAAAAGTGCCTCTAAGGCTTTTTGTGTATTAACTTGTTGCGATTCGTTTGAGCCGCTACGTGCAAACTTGAATCGCAGTTCTGCGCCTAATGCGCGCTACTTGGAGTGACTCCGTTTTGCACATCATGCCTAAAAGTGCCTGTAAGGGGTTGTGTGTATTAACGCGTTGCGATTCGTTTGAGCCGCTATGTGCAAACTTGAATAGCAGTTCTGAGCCTAACCCGCGCAAGCTGGATGACCCCGTATTGCACATCATGCTTAAAAGTGCCTATAAGGCATTGTGTGTATTAACTTGTTGCGATTCGTTTCAGCCGCTACGTGCAAACTTGAATCGCAGTTCTGCGCCTAATGCGCGCTACTTGGAGTGACTCCGTTTTGCACATCATGCCTAAAAGTGCCTGTAAGGGGTTGTGTGTATTAACGCGTTGCGATTCGTTTGAGCCGCTATGTGCAGACTTGAATAGCAGTTCTGAGCCTAACCCGCGCAAACTGGATGACCCCGTTTTGCACATCATGCCTAAAAGTGCCTCTAAGGCTTTGTGTGTATTAACTTGTTGCGATTCGTTTGAGCCGCTATGTGCAAACTTGAATAGCAGTTCTGAGCCTAACCCGCGCAAGCTGGATGACCCCGTTTTGCACATCATGCCTAAAAGTGCCTATAAGGCTTTGTGTGTATTAACTTGTTGCGATTCGTTTCAGCCGCTAGGTGCAAACTTAAATCGCAGTTCTGAGCCTAACCCACGCAAGCTTGATGACCGCGTTTTGCACATCATGCCTAAAAGTGCCTGTACGGCTTTGTGTGTATTAACTTATTGCGATTCGTTTTAGCCAATGTGCGAACTTTAATCGCAGTTCTGAGCCTAATTCGCGCTACTTGGAGTACCTCCGTTTTGAACATCATGCCTAAAAGTGCCTGTAAGGTGTTGTGTGTATTAACTTGTTGCGATTCGTTTGAGCCGCTATGTGCAAACTTGAATAGCAGTTCTGAGCCTAACCCGCGCAAACTGGATGACCCCGGTTTGCACATCATGCCTAAAAGTGCCTATAAGGCTTTGTGTGTATTAACTTGTTGCGATTCATTTGAGCCGCTACGTGCAAACCTGGATCGCAGTTCTGCGCCTAATGCGCGCTTCTTGGAGTGACTCCGTTTTGCACATCATGCCTAAAAGTGCCTGTAAGGGGTTGTGTGTATTAACGCGTTGCGATTCGTTTGAGCCGCTATGTGCAAACTTGAAAGCAGTTCTGAGCCTAACCCGCGCAAGCTGGATGACCGCGTTTTGCACATCATGCCTAAAAGTGCCTGTACGGCTTTGTGTGTGTTAACTTATTGCGATTCGTTTTAGCCAATGTGCGAACTTGAATCGCAGTTCTGAGCTTAATTCGCGCTACTTGGAGTGACTCCGTTTTGCACATCATGCCTAAAAGTGCCTGTAAGGGGTTGCGTGTATTAACGTGTTGCGATTCGTTTGAGCCGCTACGTGCAAACTTGAATCGCAGTTCTGCGCCTAATGCGCGCTACTTGGAGTGACTCCGTTTTGCACATCATGCCTAAAAGTGCCTGTAAGGGGTTGTGTGTATTAACGCGTTGCGATGCGTTTGAGCCGCTATGTGCAAACTTGAATAGCAGTTCTGAGCCTAACCCGCGCAAACTGGATGACCCCGTTTTGCACATTATGCCTAAAAGTGCCTCTAAGGCTTTGTGTGTATTAACTTGTTGCGATTCGTTTGAGCCGCTACGTGCAAACTTAAATCGCAGTTCTGAGCCTAACCCACGCAAGCTGGATGACCGCGTTTTGCACATCATGCCTAAAAGTGCCTGTAAGGCTTTGTGTGTATTAACTTATTGCGATTCGTTTTAGCCTATGTGCAAACTTGAATCGCAGTTCTGAGCCTAATTCGCGCTACTTGGAGTGACTCCGTTTTGCACATCATGCCTAAAAGTGCCTGTAAGGGGTTGTGTGTATTAACGTGTTGCGATTAGTTTCAGCCGCTATGTGCAAACTTGAATAGCAGTTCTGAGCCTAACGCGCGCAAACTGGATGACCCCGTTTTGCACATCATGCCTAAAAGTGCTTCTAAGGCTTTGTGTGTATTAACTTGTTGCGATTCGTTTCAGCCGCTATGTGCAAACTTGAATCGCAGTTCTGAGCCTAACCCGCGCAAGCTGGATTACCGCGTTATGCACATCATGCCTAAAAGGGCCTGTAAGACTTTGTGTGTATTAACTTGTTGCGATTCGTTTGAGCCGCTACGTGCAAATTTGAATCGCAGTTCTGCGCCTAATGCGCGCTACTTGGAGTGACTCCGTTTTGCACATCATGCCTAAAAGTGCCTGTAAGGGGTTGTGTGTATTAACGCGTTGCGATTCGTTTGAGCCGCTATGTGCAAACTTGAATAGAAGTTCTGAGCCTAACCCGCGCAAGCTGGATGACCCCGTATTGCACATCATGCTTAAAAGTGCCTATAAGGCATTGTGTGTATTAACTTGTTGCGATTCGCTTCAGCCTATGTGCAAACTTGAATCGCAGTTCTGAGCCTAATTCGCGCTACTTGGAGTGACTCCGTTTTGCACATCATGCATAAAGTGCCTGTAAAGGGTTGTGTGTATTAAAGTGTTGCGATTAGTTTGAGCCGCTATGTACAAACTTGAATCGCAGTTCTGAGCCTAACCCGCGCAAGCTGGATTACCGCGTTTTGCACATCATGCTTAAAAGTGCCTATAAGGCATTGTGTGTATTAACTTGTTGCGATTCGTTTCAGCCGCTACGTGCAAACTTGAATCGTAGTTCTGCGCCTAATGCGCGCTACTTGGAGTGACTCCGTTTTGCACATCATGCCTAAAAGTGCCTGTAAGGGGTTGTGTGTATTAACGCGTTGCGATTCGTTTGAGCCGCTATGTGCAAACTTGAATAGAAGTTCTGAGCCTAACCCGCGCAAGCTGGATGACCCCGTATATCACATCATGCTTAAAAGTGCCTATAAGGCATTGTGTGTATTAACTTGTTGCGATTCGTTTCAGCCGCTACGTGCAAACTTAAATCGCAGTTCTGAGCCTAACCCACGCAAGCTGGATGACCGCGTTTTGCACATCATGCCTAAAAGTGCCTGTAAGGCTTTGTGTGTATTAACTTATTGCGATTCGTTTTAGCCTATGTGCAAACTTGAATCGCAGTTCTGAGCCTAATTCGCGCTACTTGGAGTGACTCCGTTTTGAACATCATGCCTAAAAGTGCCTGTAAGGGGTTGTGTGTATTAACGTGTTGCGATTAGTTTGAGCCGCTATGTGCAAACTTGAATAGCAGTTCTGAGCCTAACCCGCGCAAACTGGATGACCCCGTTTTGCACATCATGCCTAAAAGTGCTTCTAAGGCTTTGTGTGTATTAACTTGTTGCGATTCGTTTCAGCCGCTATGTGCAAACTTGAATCGCAGTTCTGAGCCTAACCCGCGCAAGCTGGATTACCGCTTTATGCACATCATGCCTAAAAGGGCCTGTAAGACTTTGTGTGTATTAACTTGTTGCGATTCGTTTGAGCCGCTACGTGCAAATTTGAATCGCAGTTCTGCGCCTAATGCGCGCTACTTGGAGTGACTTCGTTTTGCACATCATGCCTAAAAGTGCCTGTAAGGGGTTGTGTGTATTAACGCGTTGCGATTCGTTTGAGCCGCTATGTGCAAACTTGAATAGAAGTTCTGAGCCTAACCCGCGCAAGCTGGATGACCCCGTATTGCACATCATGCTTAAAAGTGCCTATAAGGCATTGTGTGTATTAACTTGTTGCGATTCGTTTCAGCCGCTACGTGCAAACTTAAATCGCCGTTCTGAGCCTAACCCACGCAAGCTGGATGACCGCGTTTTGCACATCATGCCTAAAAGTGCCTGTAAGGCTTTGTGTGTATTAACTTATTGCGATTCGTTTCAGCCTATGTGCAAACTTGAATCGCAGTTCTGAGCCTAATTCGCGCTACTTGGAGTGACTCCGTTTTGCACATCATGCATAAAGTGCCTGTAAAGGGTTGTGTGTATTAAAGTGTAGCGATTAGTTTGAGCCGCTATGTACAAACTTGAATCGCAGTTCTGAGCCTAACCCGCGCAAGCTGGATTACCGCGTTTTGCACATCATGCTTAAAAGTGCCTATAAGGCATTGTGTGTATTAACTTGTTGCGATTCGTTTCAGCCGCTACGTGCAAACTTGAATCGCAGTTCTGCGCCTAATGCGCGCTACTTGGAGTGACTCCGTTTTGCACATCATGCCTAAAAGTGCCTGTAAGGGGTTGTGTGTATTAACGCGTTGCGATTCGTTTGAGCCGCTATGTGCAAACTTGAATAGAAGTTCTGAGCCTAACCCGCGCAAGCTGGATGACCCCGTATATCATGCTTAAAAGTGCCTATAAGGCATTGTGTGTATTAACTTGTTGCGATTCGTTTCAGCCGCTACGTGCAAACTTAAATCGCAGTTCTGAGCCTAACCCACGCAAGCTGGATGACCGCGTTTTGCACATCATGCCTAAAAGTGCCTGTAAGGCTTTGTGTGTATTAACTTATTGCGATTCGTTTTAGCCTATGTGCAAACTTGAATCGCAGTTCTGAGCCTAATTCGCGCTACTTGGAGTGACTCCGTTTTGAACATCATGCCTAAAAGTGCCTGTAAGGGGTTGTGTGTATTAACGTGTTGCGATTAGTTTGAGCCGCTATGTGCAAACTTGAATAGCAGTTCTGAGCCTAACCCGCGCAAGCTGGATGACCGCGTTTTGCACATCATGCCTAAAAGTGCCTGTACGGCTTTGTGTGTATTAACTTATTGCGATTCGTTTTAGCCAATGTGCGAACTTGAATCGCAGTTCTGAGCCTAATTCGCGCTACTTGGAGTGACTCCGTTTTGAACATCATGCCTAAAAGTGCCTGTAAGGGGTTGTGTGTATTAACGTGTTGCGATTAGTTTGAGCCGCTATGTGCAAACTTGAATAGCAGTTCTGAGCCTAACCCGCGCAAACTGGATGACCCCGTTTTGCACATCATGCCTAAAAGTGCTTCTAAGGCTTTGTGTGTATTAACTTGTTGCGATTCGTTTCAGCCGCTATGTGCAAACTTGAATCGCAGTTCTGAGCCTAACCCGCGCAAGCTGGATTACCGCTTTATGCACATCATGCCTAAAAGGGCCTGTAAGACTTTGTGTGTATTAACTTGTTGCGATTCGTTTGAGCCGCTACGTGCAAATTTGAATCGCAGTTCTGCGCCTAATGCGCGCTACTTGGAGTGACTCCGTTTTGCACATCATGCCTAAAAGTGCCTGTAAGGGGTTGTGTGTATTAACGCGTTGCGATTCGTTTGAGCCGCTATGTGCAAACTTGAATAGAAGTTCTGAGCCTAACCCGCGCAAGCTGGATGACCCCGTATTGCACATCATGCTTAAAAGTGCCTATAAGGCATTGTGTGTATTAACTTGTTGCGATTCGTTTCAGCCGCTACGTGCAAACTTAAATCGCAGTTCTGAGCCTAACCCACGCAAGCTGGATGACCGCGTTTTGCACATCATGCCTAAAAGTGCCTGTAAGGCTTTGTGTGTATTAACTTATTGCGATTCGTTTTAGCCTATGTGCAAACTTGAATCGCAGTTCTGAGCCTAATTCGCGCTACTTGGAGTGACTCCGTTTTGCACATCATGCATAAAGTGCCTGTAAGGGGTTGTGTGTATTAAAGTGTTGCGATGCGTTTGAGCCGCTATGTGCAAACTTGAATAGCAGTTCTGAGCCTAACCCGCGCAAACTGGATGACCCCGTTTTGCACATCATGCCTAAAAGTGCCTCTAAGGCTTTGTGTGTATTAACTTGTTGCGGTTCGTTTGAGCCGCTATGTGCAAACTTGAATAGCAGTTCTGAGCCTAACCCGCGCAAGCTGGATGACCCCGTTTTGCACATCATGCCTAAAAGTGACTATAAGGCTTTGTGTGTATTAACTTGTTGCGATTCGTTTCAGCCGCTAGGTGCAAACTTAAATCGCAGTTCTGAGCCTAACCCAAGCAAGCTTGATGACCGAGTTTTGCACATCATGCCTAAAAGTGCCTGTACGGCTTTGTGTGTATTAACTTATTGCGATTCGTTTTAGCCAATGTGCGAACTTGAATCGCAGTTCTGAGCCTAATTCGCGCTACTTGGAGTACCTCCGTTTTGCACATCATGACTAAAAGTGCCTGTAAGGGGTTGTGTGTATTAACTTGTTGCGATTCGTTTGAGCCGCTATGTGCAAACTTGAATAGCAGTTCTGAGCCTAACCCGCGCAAACTGGATGACCCCGGTTTGCACATCATGCCTAAAAGTGCCTATAAGGCTTTGTGTGTATTAACTTGTTGCGATTCGTTTTATCGCTATGTGCAAACTTGAATCGCAGTTCTGAGCCTAACCCGCGCAAGCTGGATTACCGCGTTTTGCACATCATGCCTAAAAGGGCCTGTAAGACTTTGTGTGTATTAACTTGTTGCGATTCATTTGAGCCGCTACGTGCAAACCTGAATCGCAGTTCTGCGCCTAATGCGCGCTTCTTGGAGTGACTCCGTTTTGCACATCATGCCTAAAAGTGCCTGTAAGGGGTTGTGTGTATTAACGCGTTGCGATTCGTTTGAGCCGCTATGTGCAAACTTGAAAGCAGTTCTGAGCCTAACCCGTTCAAGCTGGATGACCGCGTTTTGCACATCATGCCTAAAAGTGCCTGTACGGCTTTGTGTGTGTTAACTTATTGCGATTCGTTTTAGCCAATGTGCGAACTTGAATCGCAGTTCTGAGCCTAATTCGCGCTACTTGGAGTGACTCCGTTTTGCACATCATGCCTAAAAGTGCCTGCAAGGGGTTGCGTGTATTAACGTGTTGCGATTCGTTTGAGCCGCTATGTGCAAACTTGAATACCAGTTCTGAGCCTAACCCGCGCAAACTGGATGACCCCGGTTTGCACATCAGTCCTAAAAGTGCCTATAAGGCTTTGTGTGTATTAACTTGTTGCGATTCGTTTTAGCCGCTATGTGCAAACTTGAATCGCAGTTCTGAGCCTAACCCGCGCAAGCTGGATTACCGCGTTTTGCACATCATGCCTAAAAGGGCCTGTAAGACTTTGTGTGTATTAACTTGTTGCGATTCGTTTGAGCCGCTACGTGCAAACTTGAATCGCAGTTCTGCGCCTAATGCGCGCTACTTGGAGTGACTCCGTTTTGCACATCATGCCTAAAAGTGCCTGTAAGGGGTTGTGTGTATTAACGCGTTGCGATTCGTTTGAGCCGCTATGTGCAAACTTGAATAGAAGTTCTGAGCCTAACCCGCGCAAGCTGGATGACCCCGTATATCACATCATGCTTAAAAGTGCCTATAAGGCATTGTGTGTATTAACTTGTTGCGATTCGTTTCAGCCGCTACGTGCAAACTTAAATCGCAGTTCTGAGCCTAACCCACGCAAGCTGGATGACCGCGTTTTGCACATCATGCCTAAAAGTGCCTGTAAGGCTTTGTGTGTATTAACTTATTGCGATTCGTTTTAGCCTATGTGCAAACTTGAATCGCAGTTCTGAGCCTAATTCGCGCTACTTGGAGTGACTCCGTTTTGAACATCATGCCTAAAAGTGCCTGTAAGGGGTTGTGTGTATTAACGTGTTGCGATTAGTTTGAGCCGCTATGTGCAAACTTGAATAGCAGTTCTGAGCCTAACCCGCGCAAACTGGATGACCCCGTTTTGCACATCATGCCTAAAAGTGCTTCTAAGGCTTTGTGTGTATTAACTTGTTGCGATTCGTTTCAGCCGCTATGTGCAAACTTGAATCGCAGTTCTGAGCCTAACCCGCGCAAGCTGGATTACCGCTTTATGCACATCATGCCTAAAAGGGCCTGTAAGACTGTGTGTATTAACTTGTTGCGATTCGTTTGAGCCGCTACGTGCAAATTTGAATCGCAGTTCTGCGCCTAATGCGCGCTACTTGGAGTGACTCCGTTTTGCACATCATGCCTAAAAGTGCCTGTAAGGGGTTGTGTGTATTAACGCGTTGCGATTCGTTTGAGCCGCTATGTGCAAACTTGAATAGAAGTTCTGAGCCTAACCCGCGCAAGCTGGATGACCCCGTATTGCACATCATGCTTAAAAGTGCCTATAAGGCATTGTGTGTATTAACTTGTTGCGAATCGTTTCAGCCGCTACGTGCAAACTTAAATCGCAGTTCTGAGCCTAACCCACGCAAGCTGGATGACCGCGTTTTGCACATCATGCCTAAAAGTGCCTGTAAGGCTTTGTGTGTATTAACTTATTGCGATTCGTTTTAGCCTATGTGCAAACTTGAATCGCAGTTCTGAGCCTAATTCGCGCTACTTGGAGTGACTCCGTTTTGAACATCATGCCTAAAAGTGCCTGTAAGGGGTTGTGTGTATTAACGTGTTGCGATTAGTTTGAGCCGCTATGTGCAAACTTGAATAGCAGTTCTGAGCCTAACCCGCGCAAACTGGATGACCCCGTTTTGCACATCATGCCTAAAAGTGCTTCTAAGGCTTTGTGTGTATTAACTTGTTGCGATTCGTTTCAGCCGCTATGTGCAAACTTGAATCGCAGTTCTGAGCCTAACCCGCGCAAGCTGGATTACCGCTTTATGCACATCATGCCTAAAAGGGCCTGTAAGACTTTGTGTGTATTAACTTGTTGCGATTCGTTTGAGCCGCTACGTGCAAATTTGAATCGCAGTTCTGCGCCTAATGCGCGCTACTTGGAGTGACTCCGTTTTGCACATCATGCCTAAAAGTGCCTGTAAGGGGTTGTGTGTATTAACGCGTTGCGATTCGTTTGAGCCGCTATGTGCAAACTTGAATAGAAGTTCTGAGCCTAACCCGCGCAAGCTGGATGACCCCGTATTGCACATCATGCTTAAAAGTGCCTATAAGGCATTGTGTGTATTAACTTGTTGCGAATCGTTTCAGCCGCTACGTGCAAACTTAAATCGCAGTTCTGAGCCTAACCCACGCAAGCTGGATGACCGCGTTTTGCACATCATGCCTAAAAGTGCCTGTAAGGCTTTGTGTGTATTAACTTATTGCGATTCGTTTTAGCCTATGTGCAAACTTGAATCGCAGTTCTGAGCCTAATTCGCGCTACTTGGAGTGACTCCGTTTTGCACATCATGCATAAAGTGCCTGTAAGGGGTTGTGTGTATTAAAGTGTTGCGATTAGTTTGAGCCGCTATGTACAAACTTGAATCGCAGTTCTGAGCCTAACCCGCGCAAGCTGGATTACCGCGTTTTGCACATCATGCCTAAAAGGGCCTGCAAGACTTTGTGTGTATTAACTTGTTGCGATTCGTTTGAGCCGCTACGTGCAAACTTGAATCGCAGTTCTGCGCCTAATGCGCGCTACTTGGAGTGACTCCGTTTTGCACATCATGCCTAAAAGTGCCTGTAAGGGGTTGTGTGTATTAACGCGTTGCGATGCGTTTGAGCCGCTATGTGCAAACTTGAATAGCAGTTCTGAGCCTAACCCGCGCAAACTGGATGACCCCGTTTTGCACATCATGCCTAAAAGTGCCTCTAAGGCTTTGTGTGTATTAACTTGTTGCGGTTCGTTTGAGCCGCTATGTGCAAACTTGAATAGCAGTTCTGAGCCTAACCCGCGCAAGCTGGATGACCCCGTTTTGCACATCATGCCTAAAAGTGACTATAAGGCTTTGTGTGTATTAACTTGTTGCGATTCGTTTCAGCCGCTAGGTGCAAACTTAAATCGCAGTTCTGAGCCTAACCCACGCAAGCTTGATGACCGCGTTTTGCACATCATGCCTAAAAGTGCCTGTACGGCTTTGTGTGTATTAACTTATTGCGATTCGTTTTAGCCAATGTGCGAACTTGAATCGCAGTTCTGAGCCTAATTCGCGCTACTTGGAGTACCTCCGTTTTGCACATCATGACTAAAAGTGCCTGTAAGGGGTTGTGTGTATTAACTTGTTGCGATTCGTTTGAGCCGCTATGTGCAAACTTGAATAGCAGTTCTGAGCCTAACCCGCGCAAACTGGATGACCCCGGTTTGCACATCATGCCTAAAAGTGCCTATAAGGCTTTGTGTGTATTAACTTGTTGCGATTCGTTTTATCGCTATGTGCAAACTTGAATCGCAGTTCTGAGCCTAACCCGCGCAAGCTGGATTACCGCGTTTTGCACATCATGCCTAAAAGGGCCTGTAAGACTTTGTGTGTATTAACTTGTTGCGATTCATTTGAGCCGCTACGTGCAAACCTGAATCGCAGTTCTGCGCCTAATGCGCGCTTCTTGGAGTGACTCCGTTTTGCACATCATGCCTAAAAGTGCCTGTAAGGGGTTGTGTGTATTAACGCGTTGCGATTCGTTTGAGCCGCTATGTGCAAACTTGAAAGCAGTTCTGAGCCTAACCCGTTCAAGCTGGATGACCGCGTTTTGCACATCATGCCTAAAAGTGCCTGTACGGCTTTGTGTGTGTTAACTTATTGCGATTCGTTTTAGCCAATGTGCGAACTTGAATCGCAGTTCTGAGCCTAATTCGCGCTACTTGGAGTGACTCCGTTTTGCACATCATGCCTAAAAGTGCCTGCAAGGGGTTGCGTGTATTAACGTGTTGCGATTCGTTTGAGCCGCTATGTGCAAACTTGAATACCAGTTCTGAGCCAAACCCGCGCAAACTGGATGACCCCGGTTTGCACATCAGTCCTAAAAGTGCCTATAAGGCTTTGTGTGTATTAACTTGTTGCGATTCGTTTCAGCCGCTACGTGCAAACTTAAATCGCAGTTCTGAGCCTAACCCACGCAAGCTGGATGACCGCGTTTTGCACATCATGCCTAAAAGTGCCTGTAAGGCTTTGTGTGTATTAACTTATTGCGATTCGTTTTAGCCTATGTGCAAACTTGAATCGCAGTTCTGAGCCTAATTCGCGCTACTTGGAGTGACTCCGTTTTGAACATCATGCCTAAAAGTGCCTGTAAGGGGTTGTGTGTATTAACGTGTTGCGATTAGTTTGAGCTGCTATGTGCAAACTTGAATAGCAGTTCTGAGCCTAACCCGCGCAAACTGGATGACCCCGTTTTGCACATCATGCCTAAAAGTGCTTCTAAGGCTTTGTGTGTATTAACTTGTTGCGATTCGTTTCAGCCGCTATGTGCAAACTTGAATCGCAGTTCTGAGCCTAACCCGCGCAAGCTGGATTACCGCTTTATGCACATCATGCCTAAAAGGGCCTGTAAGACTTTGTGTGTATTAACTTGTTGCGATTCGTTTGAGCCGCTACGTGCAAATTTGAATCGCAGTTCTGCGCCTAATGCGCGCTACTTGGAGTGACTCCGTTTTGCACATCATGCCTAAAAGTGCCTGTAAGGGGTTGTGTGTATTAACGCGTTGCGATTCGTTTGAGCCGCTATGTGCAAACTTGAATAGAAGTTCTGAGCCTAACCCGCGCAAAATGGATGACCCCGTATTGCACATCATGCTTAAAAGTGCCTATAAGGCATTGTGTGTATTAACTTGTTGCGATTCGTTTCAGCCGCTACGTGCAAACTTAAATCGCAGTTCTGAGCCTAACCCACGCAAGCTGGATGACCGCGTTTTGCACATCATGCCTAAAAGTGCCTGTAAGGCTTTGTGTGTATTAACTTATTGCGATTCGTTTTAGCCTATGTGCAAACTTGAATGGCAGTTCTGAGCCTAATTCGCGCTGCTTGGAGTGACTTCGTTTTGCACATCATGCATAAAGTGCCTGTAAGGGGTTGTGTATATTAAAGTGTTGCGATTAGTTTGAGCCGCTATGTACAAACTTGAATCGCAGTTCTGAGCCTAACCCGCGCAAGCTGGATTACCGCGTTTTGCACATCATGCCTAAAAGGGCCTGCAAGACTTTGTGTGTATTAACTTGTTGCGATTCATTTGAGCCGCTACGTGCAAACTTGAATCGCAGTTCTGCGCCTAATGCGCGCTACTTGGAGTGACTCCGTTTTGCACATCATGCCTAAAAGTGCCTGTAAGGCATTGTGTGTATTAACTTGTTGCGATTCGTTTCAGCCGCTACGTGCAAACTTAAATCGCAGTTCTGAGCCTAACCCACGCAAGCTGGATGACCGCGTTTTGCACATCATGCCTAAAAGTGCCTGTAAGGCTTTGTGTGTATTAACTTATTGCGATTCGTTTTAGCCTATGTGCAAACTTGAATCGCAGTTCTGAGCCTAATTCGCGCTACTTGGAGTGACTCCGTTTTGCACATCATGCCTAAAAGTGCCTGTAAGGGGTTGTGTGTATTAACGTGTTGCGATTCGTTTGAGCCGTTATGTGCAAACTTGAATAGCAGTTCTGAGCCTAACCCGAGCAAACTGGATGACCCCGTTTTGCACATCATGCCTAAAAGTGCCTCTAAGGCTTTGTGTGTATTAACTTGTTGCGATTCGTTTGAGCCGCTATGTGCAAACTTGAATAGCAGTTCTGAGCCTAACCCGCGCAAGCTGGATGACCCCGTATTGCACATCATGCCTAAAAGTGCCTATAAGGCTTTGTGTGTATTAACTTGTTGCGATTCGTTTTAGCCGCTATGTGCAAACTTGAATCGCATTTCTGAGCATAACCCGCGCAAGCTGGATTACCGCGTTTTGCACATCATGCCTAAAAGCGCCTGTAAGACTTTGTGTGTATTAACTTGTTGCGATTCGTTTGAGCCGCTACGTGCAAACTTGAATCGCTGTTCTGCGCCTAATGCGCGCTACTTGGAGTGACTCCGTTTTGCACATCATGCCTAAAAGTGCCTGTAAGGGGTTGTGTGTATTAACGTGTTGCGATTCGTTTGAGCCGCTATGTGCAAACTTGAATAGCAGTTCTGAGCCTAACCCGAGCAAACTGGATGACCCCGGTTTGCACATCATGCCTAAAAGTGCCTATAAGGCTTTGTGTGTATTAACTTATTGCGATTCGTTTTAGCCGCTATGTGCAAACTTGAATCGCAGTTCTGAGCCTAACCCGCGCAAGCTGGGTTACCGCGTTTTGCACATCATGCCTAAAAGGGCCTGTAAGACTTTGTGTGTATTAACTTGTCGCGATTCGTTTGAGCCGCTACGTGCAAACTTGAATCGCAGTTCTGCGCCTAATGCGCGCTACTTGGAGTGACTCCGTTTTGCACATCACGCCTAAAAGTGCCTGTAAGGGGTTGTGTAATAACGCGTTGCGATTCGTTTGAGCCGCTATGTGCAAACTTGAATAGCAGTTCTGAGCCTAACCCGCGCAAGCTGGATGACCGCGTTTTGCGCATCATGCCTAAAAGTGCCTCTACGGCTTTGTGTGTATTAACTTATTGCGATTCGTTTTAGCCAATGTGCGAACTTGAATCGCAGTTCTGAGCCTAATTCGCGCTACTTGGAGTGACTCCGTTTTGCACATCATGCCTAAAAGTGCCTGTAAGGGGTTGCGTGTATTAACGTGTTGCGATTCGTTTGAGCCGCTATGTGCAAACTTGAATAGCAGTTCTGAGCCTAACCCGCGTAAACTGGATGACCCCGGTTTGCACATCATGCCTAAAAGTGCCTATAAGGCTTTGTGTGTATTAACTTGTTGCGATTCGTTTTAGCCGCTATGTGCAAACTTGAATCGCAGTTCTGAGCCTAACCCGCGCAAGCTGGATTACCGCGTTTTGCACATCATGCCTAAAAGGGCCTGTAAGACTTTGTGTGTATTAACTTGTTGCGATTCGTTTGAGCCGCTACGTGCAAACTTGAATCGCAGTTCTGCGCCTAATGCGCGCTACTTGGAGCGACTCCGTTTTGCACATCATGCCTAAAAGTGCCTGTAAGGGGTTGTGTGTATTAACGCGTTGCGATGCGTTTGAGCCGCTATGTGCAAACTTGAATAGCAGTTCTGAGCCTAACCCACGCAAACTGGATGACCCCGTTTTGCACATCATGCCTAAAAGTGCCTCTAAGGCTTTGTGTGTATTAACTTGTTGCGATTCGTTTGAGCCGCTACGTGCAAACTTGAATCGCAGTTCTGCGCCTAATCCGCGCTACTTGGAGTGACTCCGTTTTGCACATCATGCCTAAAAGTGCCTGTAAGGGGTTTTGTGTATTAACGCGTTGCGATTCGTTTGAGCCGCTATGTGCAAACTTGAATAGCAGTTCTGAGCCTAACCCGCGCAAGCTGGATGACCCCGTATTGCACATCATGCTTAAAAGTGCCCATAAGGCATTGTGTGTATTAACTTGTTGCGATTCGTTTCAGCCGCTACCTGCAAACTTGAATCGCATTTCTGCGCCTAATGCGCGCTACTTGGAGTGACTCCGTTTTGCACATCATGCCTAAAAGTGCCTGTAAGGGGTTGTGTGTATTAACGCGTTGCGATTCGTTTGAGCCGCTATGTGCAAACTTGAATAGAAGTTCTGAGCCTAACCCGCGCAAGCTGGATGACCCCGTTTCGCACATCATGCCTAAAAGTGCCTATAAGGCTTTGTGTGTATTAACTTGTTGCGATTCGTTTCAGCCGCTACGTGCAAACTTAAATCGCAGTTCTGAGCCTAACCCGCGCAAGCTGGATGACCCCGTATTGCACATCATGCTTAAAAGTGCCTATAAGGCATTGTGTGTATTAACTTGTTGCGATTCGTTTCAGCCGCTACGTGCAAACTTAAATCGCAGTTCTGAGCCTAACCCACGCAAGCTGGATGACCGCGTTTTGCACATCATGCCTAAAAGGGCCTGTAAGGCTTTGTGTGTATTAACTTATTGCGATTCGTTTTAGCCTATGTGCAAACTTGAATCGCAGTTCTGATCCTAATTCGCGCTACTTGGAGTGACTCCGTTTTGCACATCATGCATAAAGTGCCTGTAAGGGGTTGTGTGTATTAACGTGTTGCGATTAGTTTGAGCCGCTATGTGCAAACTTGAATCGCAGTTCTGAGCCTAACCCGCGCAAGCTGGATTACCGCGTTTTGCACATCATGCCTAAAAGGGCCTGTAAGACTTTGTGTGTATTAACTTGTTGCGATTCGTTTGAGCCGCTACGTGCAAACTTGAATCGCAGTTCTGCGCCTAATGCGCGCTACTTGGAGTGACTCCGTTTTGCACATCATGCCTAAAAGTTCCTGTAAGGGGTTGTGTGTATTAACGCGTTGCGATGCGTTTGAGCCGCTATGTGCAAACTTGAATAGCAGTTCTGAGCCTAACCCGCGCAAACTGGATGACCCCGTTTTGCACATAATGCCTAAAAGTGCCTCTAAGGCTTTGTGTGTATTAACTTGTTGCGATTCGTTTGAGCCGCTATGTGCAAATTTGAATAGCAGTTCTGAGCCTAACCCGCGCAAGCTTGATGACCCCGTTTTGCACATCATGCCTAAAAGTGCCTGTACGGCTTTGTGTGTATTAACTTATTGCGATTCGTTTTAGCCAATGTGCGAACTTGAATCGCAGTTCTGAGCCTAATTCGCTCTACTTGGAGTGACTCCGTTTTGCACATCATGCCTAAAAGTGCCTGTAAGGGGTTGCGTGTATTAACGTGTTGCGATTCGTTTGAGCCGCTATGTGCAAACTTGAATAGCAGTTCTGAGCCTAACCCGCGCAAACTGGATGACCCCTGTTTGCACATCATGCCTACAAGTGCCTATAAGGCTTTGTGTGTATTAACTTGTTGCGATTCGTTTTAGCTGCTATGTGCAAACTTGAATCGCAGTTCTGAGCCTAACCCGCGCAAGCTGGATTACCGCGTTTTGCACATCATGCCTAAAAGGGCCTGTAAGACTTTGTGTGTATTAACTTGTTGCGATTCGTTTGAGCCGCTACGTGCAAACTTGAATCGCAGTTCTGCGCCTAATGCGCGCTACTTGGAGTGACTCCGTTTTGCACATCATGCCTAAAAGTGCCTGTAAGGGGTTGTGTGTATTAACGCGTTGCGATTTGTTTGACCCGCTATGTGCAAACATGAATAGCAGTTCTGAGCCTAACCCGCGCAAGCTGGATGACCCCGTATTGCACATCATGCTTAAAAGTGCCTAAAGGCATTGTGTGTATTAACTTGTTGCGATTCGTTTGAGCCGCTACGTGCAAACTTGAATCGCAGTTCTGCGCCTAATGCGCGCTACTTGGAGTGACTCCGTTTTGCACATCATGCCTAAAAGTGCCTGTAAGGGGTTGTGTGTATTAACGCGTTGCGATTTGTTTGACCCGCTATGTGCAAACATGAATAGCAGTTCTGAGCCTAACCCGCGCAAGCTGGATGACCCCGTATTGCACATCATGCTTAAAAGTGCCTAAAGGCATTGTGTGTATTAACTTGTTGCGATTCGTTTCAGCCGCTACGTGCAAACTTAAATCGCAGTTCTGAGCCTAACCCACGCAAGCTGGATGACCGCGTTTTGCACATCATGCCTAAAAGTGCCTGTAAGGCTCTGTGTGCATTAACTTATTGCGATTCGTTTTAGCCTATGTGCGAACTTGAATCGCAGTTCTGAGCCTAATTCGCGCTACTTGGAGTGACTCCGTTTTGCACATCATGCCTAAAAGTGCCTGTAAGGGGTTGTGTGTATTAACGTGTTGCGATTCGTTTGAGCCGTTATGTGCAAACTTGAATAGCAGTTCTGAGCCTAACCCGCGCAAACTGGATGACCCCGTTTTGCACATCATGCCTAAAAGTGCCTCTAAGGCTTTGTGTGTATTAACTTGTTGCGATTCGTTTGAGCCGCTATGTGCAAACTTGAATAGCAGTTCTGAGCCTAACCCGCGCAAGCTGGATGACCCCGTATTGCACATCATGCCTAAAAGTGCCTATAAGGCTTTGTGTGTATTAACTTGTTGCGATTCGTTTTAGCCGCTATGTGCAAACTTGAATCGCATTTCTGAGCCTAACCCGCGCAAGCTGGATTACCGCGTTTTGCACATCATGCCTAAAAGCGCCTGTAAAGGCACGCTCACACTAGCGGGAAAACGCGCAACGCTGGATGTTCTCCGCGCGCCGCTTCCCGCAGAAACCGGTTTTTTTCCCGCAGGCTGACTTGTTTGACGTTCCGCAGAGCGATGGGGTCGGGAGCTATTTTTCCCGTCCCGCAGAACGGAGTAGCCAATCGGAGCGGAGCGCAGACCGTGACGTCAGTCCAAGTGCAATGACTCCCGGCGGCGGCTGCGCGGGCGACGGGAGCATCGCTGGTGTCGCTTGAGTAGCCCGCTCACTAAAGCCGGACGTTACCGCTCACTTGTGCACGAGAAAAGCGCGTGCTTTCCCTTCGCTCTTGTCACGTGACTACTCTTTCTCGCTCCGCTCGCCTTCGCCTCCTCTACATTCCACGACAAACGCAGCGAGAAAACGGGCGTAGTGTGAGCGTCCTTCCGAGGAGCTGCGACGCTGCGGCGCCATGAACGTTGCGCCGCTGCGGGAAGTTTCCCGCTAGTGTGAGCCTGGCTTTAGACTTTGTGTGTATTAACTTGTTGCGATTCGTTTGAGCCGCTACGTGCAAACTTGAATCGCTGTTCTGCGCCTAATGCGCGCTACTTGGAGTGACTCCGTTTTGCACACCATGCCTAAAAGTGCCTGTGATGGTAGGGACACACTAGCGGGAAGACGCGCGCGGCATGCCGCCGGCGGCAAGAAGCTTGCCGCAAAACCTGCCGCGGCGGCGGGTAGACCTACCGCGCGCCGAATGGGTCGAGGAGCCATTTTCGGCGGCTTGCCGCGTGCCGTGAATCAGAAGAGCCAATGAGAGACGTCCGGCTCAGCGACGTGCGCGTCAGTGTCGCCATCTCGTGCCTACTACCGAAGTTAACTTCCCGCGGCTGAGGCGGCGAGACCACGATCAAGCGCTCCGTGCCATCAACGACGAAGCGAGCATTCTCCTTTTGTGCCTCCGTGTTGAAAACTTAGCCTCAGTGAGAGAATAATGGAACACTTTCTTGAGACTGTTTGGTTATTCCCCTTATACGCAAAAATCAACCGATGAGCGATCATCGGCAACGCATTCGATCTCGCAGGCGAGTTGTTTTCATACGTGAGCGCCCGCTGAACATTCACGTCGAGGAAAATGTGAGCAGGGCAGTAAACTTATTTAGAATGCTTGAGCGGTGTGCTGCGGAGCAAACACGATCGTCGCGGTAGATGACGAGGGACAAGAAGAAGATGGAATGAGGTCTGCTGGCCGAAAAAAAGAATCGTAGATCAGCTCACGCAGTCGGACACAAGGCGAGATCAGCGCTGTCACGTGACCTCCGCGGCGACCGCCGCGCGAAACCGATGTGGCCTCTCTGCCGCGCGGGCGTCCTGCCGCTGGCGGCACGCCGCGCGCGTTCTCCCGCCAGTGTGTCCGTACCCTAAGGGGTTGTGTGTATTAACGTGTTGCGATTCGTTTGAGCCGCTATGTGCAAACTTGAATAGCAGTTCTGAGCCTAACCCGCGCAAACTGGATGACCCCGTTATGCACATCATGCCTAAAAGTGCCTCTAAGGCTTTGTGTGTATTAACTTGTTGCGATTCGTTTGAGCCGCTATGTGCAAACTTGAATAGCAGTTCTGAGCCTAACCCATGCAAGCTGGATGACCGCGTATTGCACATCATGCCTAAAAGTGCCCGTACGGCTTTGTGTGTATTAACTTGTTGCGATTCGTTTGAGCCGCTACGTGCAAACTTGAATCGCAGTTCTGCGCCTAATGCGCGCTACTTGGAGTGACTCCGTTTTGCACATCATGCCTAAAAGTGCCTGTAAGGGGTTGTGTGTATTAACGCGTTGCGATTCGTTTGAGCCGCTATGTGCAAACTTGAATAGCAGTTCTGAGCCTAACCCGCGCAAGCTGGATGACCGCGTTTTGCGCATCATGCCTAAAAGTGCCTCTACGGCTTTGTGTGTATTAACTTATTGCGATTCGTTTTAGCCAATGTGCGAACTTGAATCGCAGTTCTGAGCCTAATTCGCGCTACTTGGAGTGACTCCGTTTTGCACATCATGCCTAAAAGTGCCTGTAAGGGGTTGCGTGTATTAACGTGTTGCGATTCGTTTGAGCCGCTATGTGCAAACTTGAATAGCAGTTCTGAGCCTAACCCGCGTAAACTGGATAACCCCGGTTTGCACATCATGCCTAAAAGTGCCTATAAGGCTTTGTGTGTATTAACTTGTTGCGATTCGTTTTAGCCGCTATGTGCAAACTTGAATCGGAGTTCTGAGCCTAACCCGCGCCAGCTGGATTACCGCGTTTTGCACATCATGCCTAAAAGGGCCTGTAAGACTTTGTGTGTATTAACTTGTTGCGATTCGTTTGAGCCGCTACGTGCAAACTTGAATCGCAGTTCTGCGCCTAATGCGCGCTACTTGGAGTGACTCCGTTTTGCACATCATGCCTAAAAGTGCCTGTAAGGGGTGTGTATTAACGCGTTGCGATGCGTTTGAGCCGCTATGTGCAAACTTGAATAGCAGTTCTGAGCCTAACCCGCGCAAACTGGATGACCCCGTTTTGCACATCATGCCTAAAAGTGCCTCTAAGGCTTTGTGTGTATTAACTTGTTGCGATTCGTTTGAGCCGCTACGTGCAAACTTGAATCGCAGTTCTGCGCCTAATGCGCGCTATTTGGAGTGACTCCGTTTTGCACATCATGCCTAAAAGTGCCTGTAAGGGGTTGTGTGTATTAACGCTTTGCGATTCGTTTGAGCCGCTATGTGCAAACTTGAATAGCAGTTCTGAGCCTAACCCGCGCAAGCTGGATGACCCCGTATTGCACATCATGCTTAAAAGTGCCTATAAGGCATTGTGTGTATTAACTTGTTGCGATTCGTTTCAGCCGCTACGTGCAAACTTGAATCGCAGTTCTGCGCCTAATGCGCTACTTGGAGTGACTCCGTTTTGCACATCATGCCTAAAAGTGCCTGTAAGGGGTTGTGTGTATTAACGCGTTGCGATTCGTTTGAGCCGCTATGTGCAAACTTGAATAGAAGTTCTGAGCCTAACCCGCGCAAGCTGGATGACCCCGTATTGCACATCATGCTTAAAAGTGCCTATAAGGCATTGTGTGTATTAACTTGTTGCGATTCGTTTCAGCCGCTACGTGCAAACTTAAATCGCAGTTCTGAGCCTAACCCACGCAAGCTGGATGACCGCGTTTTGCACATCATGCCTAAAAGTGCCTGTAAGGCTTTGTGTGTATTAACTTATTGCGATTCGTTTTAGCCTATGTGCAAACTTGAATCGCAGTTCTGAGTCTAATTCGCGCTACTTGGAGTGACTCCGTTTTGCACATCATGCCTAAAAGTGCCTGTAAGGGGTTGTGTGTATTAACGTGTTGCGATTAGTTTGAGCCGCTATGTGCAAACTTGAATACCAGTTCTGAGCCTAACCCGCGCAAACTGGATGACCCCGTTTTGCACATCATGCCTAAAAGTGCCTCAAGGCTTTGTGTGTATTAACTTGTTGCGATTCGTTTCAGCCGCTATGTGCAAACTTGAATCGCAGTTCTGAGCCTAACCCGCTCAAGCTGGATTACCGCGTTATGCACATCATGCCTAAAAGGGCCTGTAGACTTTTTGTGTATTAACTTGTTGCGATTCGTTTGAGCCGCTACGTGCAAATTTGGATAGCAGTTCTGCGCCTAATGCGCGCTACTTGGAGTGACTCCGTTTTGCACATCATGCCTAAAAGTGCCTGTAAGGGGTTGTGTGTATTAACGCGTTGCGATTCGTTTGAGCCGCTATGTGCAAACTTGAATAGCAGTTCTGAGCCTAACCCGCGCAAGCTGGATGACCGCGTTTTGCGCATCATGCCTAAAAGTGCCTCTACGGCTTTGTGTGTATTAACTTATTGCGATTCGTTTTAGCCAATGTGCGAACTTGAATCGCAGTTCTGAGCCTAATTCGCGCTACTTGGAGTGACTCCGTTTTGCACATCATGCCTAAAAGTGCCTGTAAGGGGTTGCGTGTATTAACGTGTTGCGATTCGTTTGAGCCGCTATGTGCAAACTTGAATAGCAGTTCTGAGCCTAACCCGCGTAAACTGGATAACCCCGGTTTGCACATCATGCCTAAAAGTGCCTATAAGGCTTTGTGTGTATTAACTTGTTGCGATTCGTTTTAGCCGCTATGTGCAAACTTGAATCGGAGTTCTGAGCCTAACCCGCGCAAGCTGGATTACCGCGTTTTGCACATCATGCCTAAAAGGGCCTGTAAGACTTTGTGTGTATTAACTTGTTGCGATTCGTTTGAGCCGCTACGTGCAAACTTGAATCGCAGTTCTGCGCCTAATGCGCGCTACTTGGAGTGACTCCGTTTTGCACATCATGCCTAAAAGTGCCTGTAAGGGGTTGTGTGTATTAACGCGTTGCGATGCGTTTGAGCCGCTATGTGCAAACTTGAATAGCAGTTCTGAGCCTAACCCGCGCAAACTGGATGACCCCGCTTTGCACATCATGCCTAAAAGTGCCTCTAAGGCTTTGTGTGTATTAACTTGTTGCGATTCGTTTGAGCCGCTACGTGCAAACTTGAATCGCAGTTCTGCGCCTAATGCGCGCTACTTGGAGTGACTCCGTTTTGCACATCATGCCTAAAAGTGCCTGTAAGGGGTTGTGTGTATTAACGCGTTGCGATTCGTTTGAGCCGCTATGTGCAAACTTGAATAGCAGTTCTGAGCCTAACCCGCGCAAGCTGGATGACCCCGTATTGCACATCATGCTTAAAAGTGCCTATAAGGCATTGTGTGTATTAACTTGTTGCGATTCGTTTCAGCCGCTACGTGCAAACTTGAATCGCAGTTCTGCGCCTAATGCGCTACTTGGAGTGACTCCGTTTTGCACATCATGCCTAAAAGTGCCTGTAAGGGGTTGTGTGTATTAACGCGTTGCGATTCGTTTGAGCCGCTATGTGCAAACTTGAATAGAAGTTCTGAGCCTAACCCGCGCAAGCTGGATGACCCCGTATTGCACATCATGCTTAAAAGTGCCTATAAGGCATTGTGTGTATTAACTTGTTGCGATTCGTTTCAGCCGCTACGTGCAAACTTAAATCGCAGTTCTGAGCCTAACCCACGCAAGCTGGATGACCGCGTTTTGCACATCATGCCTAAAAGTGCCTGTAAGGCTCTGTGTGCATTAACTTATTGCGATTCGTTTTAGCCTATGTGCGAACTTGAATCGCAGTTCTGAGCCTAATTCGCGCTACTTGGAGTGACTCCGTTTTGCACATCATGCCTAAAAGTGCCTGTAAGGGGTTGTGTGTATTAACGTGTTGCGATTCGTTTGAGCCGTTATGTGCAAACTTGAATAGCAGTTCTGAGCCTAACCCGCGCAAACTGGATGACCCCGTTTTGCACATCATGCCTAAAAGTGCCTCTAAGGCTTTGTGTGTATTAACTTGTTGCGATTCGTTTGAGCCGCTATGTGCAAACTTGAATAGCAGATCTGAGCCTAACCCGCGCAAGCTGGATGACCCCGTATTGCACATCATGCCTAAAAGTGCCTATAAGGCTTTGTGTGTATTAACTTGTTGCGATTCGTTTTAGCCGCTATGTGCAAACTTGAATCGCATTTCTGAGCCTAACCCGCGCAAGCTGGATTACCGCGTTTTGCACATCATGCCTAAAAGCGCCTGTAAGACTTTGTGTGTATTAACTTGTTGCGATTCGTTTGAGCCGCTACGTGCAAACTTGAATCGCAGTTCTGCGCCTAATGCGCGCTACTTGGAGTGACTCCGTTTTGCACATCATGCCTAAAAGTGCCTGTAAGGGGTTGTGTGTATTAACGCGTTGCGATTCGTTTGAGCCGCTATGTGCAAACTTGAATAGCAGTTCTGAGCCTAACCCGCGCAAGCTGGATGACCGCGTTTTGCGCATCACGCCTAAAAGTGCCTCTACGGCTTTGTGTGTATTAACTTATTGCGATTCGTTTTAGCCAATGTGCGAACTTGAATCGCAGTTCTGAGCCTAACCCGCGCAAGCTGGATTACCGCGTTTTGCACATCATGCCTAAAAGGGCCTGTAAGACTGTGTGTATTAACTTGTTGCGATTCGTTCGAGCCGCTACGTGCAAACTTGAATCGCAGTTCTGCGCCTAATGCGCGCTACTTGGAGTGACTCCGTTTTGCACATCATGCCTAAAAGTGCCTGTAAGGGGTTGTGTGTATTAACGCTTGCGATGCGTTTGATCAGCTATGTGCAAACTTGAATAGCAGTTCTGAGCCTAACCCGCGCAAACTGGATGACCCCGTTTTGCACATCATGCCTAAAAGTGCCTCTAAGGCTTTGTGTGTATTAACTTGTTGCGATTCGTTCGAGCCGCTACGTGCAAACTTGAATCGCAGTTCTGCGCCTAATGCGCGCTACTTGGAGTGACTCCGTTTTGCACATCATGCCTAAAAGTGCCTGTAAGGGGTTGTGTGTATTAACGCTTGCGATGCGTTTGATCAGCTATGTGCAAACTTGAATAGCAGTTCTGAGCCTAACCCGCGCAAACTGGATGACCCCGTTTTGCACATCATGCCTAAAAGTGCCTCTAAGGCTTTGTGTGTATTAACTTGTTGCGATTCGTTTGAGCCGCTACGTGCAAACTTGAATCGCAGTTCTGCGCCTAATGCGCGCTACTTGGAGTGACTCCGTTTTGCACATCATGCCTAAAAGTGCCTGTAAGGGGTTGTGTGTATTAACGCGTTGCGATTCGTTTGAGCCGCTATGTGCAAACTTGAATAGCAGTTCTGAGCCTAACCCGCGCAAGCTGGATGACCCCGTATTGCACATCATGCCTAAAAGTGCCTATAAGGCTTTGTGTGTATTAACTTGTTGCGATTCGTTTTAGCCGCTATGTGCAAACTTGAATCGCATTTCTGAGCCTAACCCGCGCAAGCTGGATTACCGCGTTTTGCACATCATGCCTAAAAGCGCCTGTAAGACTTTGTGTGTATTAACTTGTTGCGATTCGTTTGAGCCGCTACGTGCAAACTTGAATCGCTGTTCTGCGCCTAATGCGCGCTACTTGGAGTGACTCCGTTTTGCACATAATGCCTAAAAGTGCCTGTAAGGGGTTGTGTGTATTAACGTGTTGCGATTTGTTTGAGCCGCTATGAGCAAACTTGAATAGCAGTTCTGAGCCTAACCCGCGCAAACTGGATGACCCCGTTATGCACATCATGCCTAAAAGTGCCTCTAAGGCTTTGTGTGTATTAACTTGTTGCGATTCGTTTGAGCCGCTATGTGCAAACTTGAATAGCAGTTCTGAGCCTAACCCATGCAAGCTGGATTACCGCGTATTGCACATCATGCCTAAAAGCGCCTGTACGGCTTTGTGTGTATTAACTTGTTGCGATTCGTTTGAGCCGCTACGTGCAAACTTGAATCGCAGTTCTGCGCCTAATGCGCGCTACTTGGAGTGACTCCGTTTTGCACATCATGCCTAAAAGTGCCTGTAAGGGGTTGTGTGTATTAACGCGTTGCGATTCGTTTGAGCCGCTATGTGCAAACTTGAATAGCAGTTCTGAGCCTAACCCGCGCAAGCTGGATGACCGCGTTTTGCGCATCATGCCTAAAAGTGCCTCTACGGCTTTGTGTGTACTAACTTATTGCGATTCGTTTTAGCCAATGTGCGAACTTGAATCGCAGTTCTGAGCCTAATTCGCGCTACTTGGAGTGACTCCGTTTTGCACATCATGCCTAAAAGTGCCTGTAAGGGGTTGCGTGTATTAACGTGTTGCGATTCGTTTGAGCCGCTATGTGCAAACTTGAATAGCAGTTCTGAGCCTAACCCGCGCAAGCTGGATGACCCCGTATTGCACATCATGCTTAAAAGTGCCTATAAGGCATTGTGTGTATTAACTTGTTGCGATTCGTTTCAGCCGCTACGTACAAACTTGAATCGCAGTTCTGCGCCTAATGCGCGCTACTTGGAGTGACTCCGTTTTGCACATCATGCCTAAAAGTGCCTGTAAGGGGTTGTGTGTATTAACGCGTTGCGATTCGTTTGAGCCGCTATGTGCAAACTTGAATAGAAGTTCTGAGCCTAACCCGCGCAAGATGGATGACCCCGTATTGCACATCATGCTTAAAAGTGCCTAAAGGCATTGTGTGTATTAACTTGTTGCGATTCGTTTCAGCCGCTACGTGCAAACTTAAATCGCAGTTCTGAGCCTAACCCACGCAAGCTGGATGACCGCGTTTTGCACATCATGCCTAAAAGTGCCTGTAAGGCTCTGTGTGCATTAACTTATTGCGATTCGTTTTAGCCTATGTGCGAACTTGAATCGCAGTTCTGAGCCTAATTCGCGCTACTTGGAGTGACTCCGTTTTGCACATCATGCCTAAAAGTGCCTGTAAGGGGTTGTGTGTATTAACGTGTTGCGATTCGTTTGAGCCGTTATGTGCAAACTTGAATAGCAGTTCTGAGCCTAACCCGCGCAAACTGGATGACCCCGTTTTGCACATCGTGCCTAAAAGTGCCTCTAAGGCTTTGTGTGTATTAACTTGTTGCGATTCGTTTGAGCCGTATGTGCAAACTTGAATAGCAGTGCTGAGCCTAACCCGCGCAAGCTGGATGACCCCGTATTGCACATCATGCCTAAAAGTGCCTATAAGGCTTTGTGTGTATTAACTTGTTGTGATTCGTTTTAGCCGCTATGTGCAAACTTGAATCGCATTTCTGAGCCTAACCCGCGCAAGCTGGATTACCGCGTTTTGCACATCATGCCTAAAAGCGCCTGTAAGACTTTGTGTGTATTAACTTGTTGCGATTCGTTTGAGCCGCTACGTGCAAACTTGAATCGCTGTTCTGCGCCTAATGCGCGCTACTTGGAATGACTCCGTTTTGCACATCATGCCTAAAAGTGCCTGTAAGGGGTTGTGTGTATTAACGTGTTGCGATTCGTTTGAGCCGCTATGTGCAAACTTGAATAGCAGTTCTGAGCCTAACCCGCGCAAACTGGATGACCCCTTTATGCACATCATGCCTAAAAGTGCCTCTAAGGCTTTGTGTGTATTAACTTGTTGCGATTCGTTTGAGCCGCTATGTGCAAACTTGAATAGCAGTTCTGAGCCTAACCCATGCAAGCTGGATGACCGCGTATTGCACATCATGCCTAAAAGTGCCTGTACGGCTTTGTGTGTATTAACTTGTTGCGATTCGTTTGAGCCGCTACGTGCAAACTTGAATCGCAGTTCTGCGCCTAATGCGCGCTACTTGGAATGACTCCGTTTTGCACATCATGCCTAAAAGTGCCTGTAAGGGGTTGTGTGTAATAACGCGTTGCGATTCGTTTGAGCCGCTATGTGCAAACTTGAATAGCAGTTCTGAGCCTAACCCGCGCAAGCTGGATGACCGCGTTTTGCGCATCATGCCTAAAAGTGCCTCTACGGCTTTGTGTGTATTAACTTATTGCGATTCGTTTTAGCCAATGTGCGAACTTGAATCGCAGTTCTGAGCCTAATTCGCGCTACTTGGAGTGACTCCGTTTTGCACATCATGCCTAAAAGTGCCTGTAAGGGGTTGCGTGTATTAACGTGTTGCGATTCGTTTGAGCCGCTATGTGCAAACTTGAATAGCAGTTCTGAGCCTAACCCGCGTAAACTGGATGACCCCGGTTTGCACATCATGCCTAAAAGTGCCTATAAGGCTTTGTGTGTATTAACTTGTTGCGATTCGTTTTAGCCGCTATGTGCAAACTTGAATCGCAGTCTGAGCATAACCCGCGCAAGCTGGATTACCGCGTTTTGCACATCATGCCTAAAAGGGCCTGTAAGACTTTGTGTGTATTAACTTGTTGCGATTCGTTTGAGCCGCTACGTGCAAACTTGAATCGCAGTTCTGCGCCTAATGCGCGCTACTTGGAGTGACTCCGTTTTGCACATCATGCCTAAAAGTGCCTGTTAGGGGTTGTGTGTATTAACGCGTTGCGATGCGTTTGAGCCGCTATGTGCAAACTTGAATAGCAGTTCTGAGCCTAACCCGCGCAAACTGGATGACCCCGTTTTGCACATCATGCCTAAAAGTGCCTCTAAGGCTTTGTGTGTATTAACTTGTTGCGATTCGTTTGAGCCGCTACGTGCAAACTTGAATCGCAGTTCTGCGCCTAACGCGCGCTACTTGGAGTGACTCCGTTTTGCACATCATGCCTAAAAGTGCCTGTAAGGGGTTGTGTGTATTAACGCGTTGCGATTCGTTTGAGCCGCTATGTGCAAACTTGAATCGCAGTTCTGAGCCTAACCCGCGCAAGCTGGATTACCGCGTTATGCACATCATGCCTAAAAGGGCATGTAAGACTTTGTGTGTATTAACTTGTTGCGATTCGTTTGAGCCGCTACGTGCAAATTTGAATCGCAGTTCTGCGCCTAATGCGCGCTACTTGGAGTGACTCCGTTTTGCACATCATGCCTAAAAGTGCCTGTAAGGGGTTGTGTGTATTAAGCTATGTGCAAACTTGAATAGAAGTTCTGAGCCTAACCCGCGCAAGCTGGATTACCCCGTATTGCACATCATGCTTAAAAGTGCCTATAAGGCATTGTGTGTATTAACTTGTTGCGATTCGTTTCAGCCGCTACGTGCAAACTTAAATCGCAGTTCTGAGCCTAACCCACGCAAGCTGGATGACCGCGTTTTGCACATCATGCCTAAAAGTGCCTGTAAGGCTCTGTGTGCATTAACTTATCGCGATTCGTTTTAGCCTATGTGCGAACTTGAATCGCAGTTCTGAGACTAATTCGCGCTACTTGGAGTGACTCCGTTTTGCACATCATGCCTAAAAGTGCCTGTAAGGGGTTGTGTGTATTAACGTGTTGCGATTCGTTTGAGCCGTTATGTGCAAACTTGAATAGCGTTCTGAGCCTAACCCGCGCAAACTGGATGACCCCGTTTTGCACATCATGCCTAAAAGTGCTTCTAAGGCTTTGTGTGTATTAACTTGTTGCGATTCGTTTTAGCCGCTATGTGCAAACTTGAATCGCATTTCTGAGAAAAACCCGCGCAAGCTGGATTACCGCGTTTTGCACATCATGCCTAAAAGCGGCTGTAAGACTTTGTGTGTATTAACTTGTTGCGATTCGTTTGAGCCGCTACGTGCAAACTTGAATCGCTGTTCTGCGCCTAATGCGCGCTACTTGGAGTGACTCCGTTTTGCACATCATGCCTAAAAGTGCCTGTAAGGGGTTGTGTGTATTAACGTGTTGCGATTCGTTTGAGCCGCTATGTGCAAACTTGAATAGCAGTTCTGAGCCTAACCCGCGCAAACTGGATGACCCCGTTATGCACATCATGCCTAAAAGTGCCTCTAAGGCTTTGTGTGTATTAACTTGTTGCGATTCGTTTGAGCCGCTACGTGCAAACTTGAATCGCAGTTCTGCGCCTAATGCGCGCTACTTGGAGTGACTCCGTTTTGCACATCATGCCTAAAAGTGCCTCTAAGGCTTTGTGTGTATTAACTTGTTGCGATTCGTTTGAGCCGCTACGTGCAAACTTGAATCGCAGTTCTGCGCCTAATGCGCGCTACTTGGAGTGACTCCGTTTTGCACATCATGCCTAAAAGTGCCTGTAAGGGGTTGTGTGTATTAACGTGTTGCGATTCGTTTGAGCCGTTATGTGCAAACTTGAATAGCGTTCTGAGCCTAACCCGCGCAAACTGGATGACCCCGTTTTGCACATCATGCCTAAAAGTGCCTATAAGGCTTTGTGTGTATTAACTTGTTGCGATTCGTTTTAGCCGCTATGTGCAAACTTGAATCGCAGTCTGAGCCTAACCCGCGCAAGCTGGATTACCGCGTTTTGCACATCATGCCTAAAAGGGCCTGTAAGACTTTGTGTGTATTAACTTGTTGCGATTCGTTTGAGCCGCTACGTGCAAACTTGAATCGCAGTTCTGCGCCTAATGCGCGCTACTTGGAGTGACTCCGTTTTGCACATCATGCCTAAAAGTGCCTGTAAGGGGTTGTGTGTATTAACGCGTTGCGATGCGTTTGAGCCGCTATTTGCAAACTTGAATAGCAGTTCTGAGCCTAACCCGCGCAAACTGGATGACCCCGTTTTGCACATCATGCCTAAAAGTGCCTCTAAGGCTTTGTGTGTATTAACTTGTTGCGATTCGTTTGAGCCGCTACGTGCAAACTTGAATCGCAGTTCTGCGCCTAACGCGCGCTACTTGGAGTGACTCCGTTTTGCACATCATGCCTAAAAGTGCCTGTAAGGGGTTGTGTGTATTAACGCGTTGCGATTCGTTTGAGCCGCTATGTGCAAACTTGAATCGCAGTTCTGAGCCTAACCCGCGCAAGCTGGATTACCGCGTTATGCACATCATGCCTAAAAGGGCATGTAAGACTTTGTGTGTATTAACTTGTTGCGATTCGTTTGAGCCGCTACGTGCAAATTTGAATCGCAGTTCTGCGCCTAATGCGCGCTACTTGGAGTGACTCCGTTTTGCACATCATGCCTAAAAGTGCCTGTAAGGGGTTGTGTGTATTAAGCTATGTGCAAACTTGAATAGAAGTTCTGAGCCTAACCCGCGCAAGCTGGATTACCCCGTATTGCACATCATGCTTAAAAGTGCCTATAAGGCATTGTGTGTATTAACTTGTTGCGATTCGTTTCAGCCGCTACGTGCAAACTTAAATCGCAGTTCTGAGCCTAACCCACGCAAGCTGGATGACCGCGTTTTGCACATCATGCCTAAATGTGCCTGTAAGGCTCTGTGTGCATTAACTTATCGCGATTCGTTTTAGCCTATGTGCGAACTTGAATCGCAGTTCTGAGCCTAATTCGCGCTACTTGGAGTGACTCCGTTTTGCACATCATGCCTAAAAGTGCCTGTAAGGGGTTGTGTGTATTAACGTGTTGCGATTCGTTTGAGCCGTTATGTGCAAACTTGAATAGCGTTCTGAGCCTAACCCGCGCAAACTGGATGACCCCGTTTTGCACATCACGCCTAAAAGTGCCTCTAAGGCTTTGTGTGTATTAACTTGTTGCGATTCGTTTTAGCCGCTATGTGCAAACTTGAATCGCATTTCTGAGAAAAACCCGCGCAAGCTGGATTACCGCGTTTTGCACATCATGCCTAAAAGCGGCTGTAAGACTTTGTGTGTATTAACTTGTTGCGATTCGTTTGAGCCGCTACGTGCAAACTTGAATCGCTGTTCTGCGCCTAATGCGCGCTACTTGGAGTGACTCCGTTTTGCACATCATGCCTAAAAGTGCCTGTAAGGGGTTGTGTGTATTAACGTGTTGCGATTCGTTTGAGCCGCTATGTGCAAACTTGAATAGCAGTTCTGAGCCTAACCCGCGCAAACTGGATGACCCCGTTATGCACATCATGCCTAAAAGTGCCTCTAAGGCTTTGTGTGTATTAACTTGTTGCGATTCGTTTGAGCCGCTACGTGCAAACTTGAATCGCAGTTCTGCGCCTAATGCGCGCTACTTGGAGTGACTCCGTTTTGCACATCATGCCTAAAAGTGCCTCTAAGGCTTTGTGTGTATTAACTTGTTGCGATTCGTTTGAGCCGCTACGTGCAAACTTGAATCGCAGTTCTGCGCCTAATGCGCGCTACTTGGAGTGACTCCGTTTTGCACATCATGCCTAAAAGTGCCTGTAAGGGGTTGTGTGTATTAACGTGTTGCGATTCGTTTGAGCCGTTATGTGCAAACTTGAATAGCGTTCTGAGCCTAACCCGCGCAAACTGGATGACCCCGTTTTGCACATCATGCCTAAAAGTGCCTCAAGGCTTTGTGTGTATTAACTTGTTGCGATTCGTTTCAGCCGCTATGTGCAAACTTGAATCGCAGTTCTGAGCCTAACCCGCTCAAGCTGGATTACCGCGTTATGCACATCATGCCTAAAAGGGCCTGTAGACTTTTTGTGTATTAACTTGTTGCGATTCGTTTGAGCCGCTACGTGCAAATTTGGATCGCAGTTCTGCGCCTAATGCGCGCTACTTGGAGTGACTCCGTTTTGCACATCATGACTAAAAGTGCCTGTAAGGGGTTGTGTGTATTAACGCGTTGCGATTCGTTTGAGCCGCTATGTGCAAACTTGAATAGCAGTTCTGAGCCTAACCCGCGCAAGCTGGATGACCGCGTTTTGCGCATCATGCCTAAAAGTGCCTCTACGGCTTTGTGTGTATTAACTTATTGCGATTCGTTTTAGCCAATGTGCGAACTTGAATCGCAGTTCTGAGCCTAATTCGCGCTACTTGGAGTGACTCCGTTTTGCACATCATGCCTAAAAGTGCCTGTAAGGGGTTGCGTGTATTAACGTGTTGCGATTCGTTTGAGCCGCTATGTGCAAACTTGAATAGCAGTTCTGAGCCTAACCCGCGTAAACTGGATAACCCCGGTTTGCACATCATGCCTAAAAGTGCCTATAAGGCTTTGTGTGTATTAACTTGTTGCGATTCGTTTTAGCCGCTATGTGCAAACTTGAATCGGAGTTCTGAGCCTAACCCGCGCAAGCTGGATTACCGCGTTTTGCACATCATGCCTAAAAGGGCCTGTAAGACTTTGTGTGTATTAACTTGTTGCGATTCGTTTGAGCCGCTACGTGCAAACTTGAATCGCAGTTCTGCGCCTAATGCGCGCTACTTGGAGTGACTCCGTTTTGCACATCATGCCTAAAAGTGCCTGTAAGGGGTTGTGTGTATTAACGCGTTGCGATGCGTTTGAGCCGCTATGTGCAAACTTGAATAGCAGTTCTGAGCCTAACCCGCGCAAACTGGATGACCCCGTTTTGCACATCATGCCTAAAAGTGCCTCTAAGGCTTTGTGTGTATTAACTTGTTGCGATTCGTTTGAGCCGCTACGTGCAAACTTGAATCGCAGTTCTGCGCCTAATGCGCGCTACTTGGAGTGACTCCGTTTTGCACATCATGCCTAAAAGTGCCTGTAAGGGGTTGTGTGTATTAACGCGTTGCGATTCGTTTGAGCCGCTATGTGCAAACTTGAATAGCAGTTCTGAGCCTAACCCGCGCAAGCTGGATGACCCCGTATTGCACATCATGCTTAAAAGTACCTATAAGGCATTGTGTGTATTAACTTGTTGCGATTCGTTTCAGCCGCTACGTGCAAACTTGAATCGCAGTTCTGCGCCTAATGCGCTACTTGGAGTGACTCCGTTTTGCACATCATGCCTAAAAGTGCCTGTAAGGGGTTGTGTGTATTAACGCGTTGCGATTCGTTTGAGCCGCTATGTGCAAACTTGAATAGAAGTTCTGAGCCTAACCCGCGCAAGCTGGATGACCCCGTATTGCACATCATGCTTAAAAGTGCCTATAAGGCATTGTGTGTATTAACTTGTTGCGATTCGTTTCAGCCGCTACGTGCAAACTTAAATCGCAGTTCTGAGCCTAACCCACGCAAGATGGATGACCGCGTTTTGCACATCATGCCTAAAAGTGCCTGTAAGGCTCTGTGTGCATTAACTTATTGCGATTCGTTTTAGCCTATGTGCGAACTTGAATCGCAGTTCTGAGCCTAATTCGCGCTACTTGGAGTGACTCCGTTTTGCACATCATGCCTAAAAGTGCCTGTAAGGGGTTGTGTGTATTAACGTGTTGCGATTCGTTTGAGCCGTTATGTGCAAACTTGAATAGCAGTTCTGAGCCTAACCCGCGCAAACTGGATGACCCCGTTTTGCACATCATGCCTAAAAGTGCCTCTAAGGCTTTGTGTGTATTAACTTGTTGCGATTCGTTTGAGCCGCTATGTGCAAACTTGAATAGCAGATCTGAGCCTAACCCGCGCAAGCTGGATGACCCCGTATTGCACATCATGCCTAAAAGTGCCTATAAGGCTTTGTGTGTATTAACTTGTTGCGATTCGTTTTAGCCGCTATGTGCAAACTTGAATCGCATTTCTGAGCCTAACCCGCGCAAGCTGGATTACCGCGTTTTGCACATCATGCCTAAAAGCGCCTGTAAGACTTTGTGTGTATTAACTTGTTGCGATTCGTTTGAGCCGCTACGTGCAAACTTGAATCGCAGTTCTGCGCCTAATGCGCGCTACTTGGAGTGACTCCGTTTTGCACATCATGCCTAAAAGTGCCTGTAAGGGGTTGTGTGTATTAACGCGTTGCGATTCGTTTGAGCCGCTATGTGCAAACTTGAATAGCAGTTCTGAGCCTAACCCGCGCAAGCTGGATGACCGCGTTTTGCGCATCACGCCTAAAAGTGCCTCTACGGCTTTGTGTGTATTAACTTATTGCGATTCGTTTTAGCCAATGTGCGAACTTGAATCGCAGTTCTGAGCCTAACCCGCGCAAGCTGGATTACCGCGTTTTGCACATCATGTCTAAAAGGGCCTGTAAGACTGTGTGTATTAACTTGTTGCGATTCGTTCGAGCCGCTACGTGCAAACTTGAATCGCAGTTCTGCGCCTAATGCGCGCTACTTGGAGTGACTCCGTTTTGCACATCATGCCTAAAAGTGCCTGTAAGGGGTTGTGTGTATTAACGCTTGCGATGCGTTTGATCAGCTATGTGCAAACTTGAATAGCAGTTCTGAGCCTAACCCGCGCAAACTGGATGACCCCGTTTTGCACATCATGCCTAAAAGTGCTTCTAAGGCTTTGTGTGTATTAACTTGTTGCGATTCGTTTGAGCCGCTACGTGCAAACTTGAATCGCAGTTCTGCGCCTAATGCGCGCTACTTGGAGTGACTCCGTTTTGCACATCATGCCTAAAAGTGCCTGTAAGGGGTTGTGTGTATTAACGCGTTGCGATTCGTTTGAGCCGCTATGTGCAAACTTGAATAGCAGTTCTGAGCCTAACCCGCGCAAGCTGGATGACCCCGTATTGCACATCATGCCTAAAAGTGCCTATAAGGCTTTGTGTGTATTAACTTGTTGCGATTCGTTTTAGCCGCTATGTGCAAACTTGAATCGCATTTCTGAGCCTAACCCGCGCAAGCTGGATTACCGCGTTTTGCACATCATGCCTAAAAGCGCCTGTAAGACTTTGTGTGTATTAACTTGTTGCGATTCGTTTGAGCCGCTACGTGCAAACTTGAATCGCTGTTCTGCGCCTAATGCGCGCTACTTGGAGTGACTCCGTTTTGCACATAATGCCTAAAAGTGCCTGTAAGGGGTTGTGTGTATTAACGTGTTGCGATTTGTTTGAGCCGCTATGAGCAAACTTGAATAGCAGTTCTGAGCCTAACCCGCGCAAACTGGATGACCCCGTTATGCACATCATGCCTAAAAGTGCCTCTAAGGCTTTGTGTGTATTAACTTGTTGCGATTCGTTTGAGCCGCTATGTGCAAACTTGAATAGCAGATCTGAGCCTAACCCGCGCAAGCTGGATGACCCCGTATTGCACATCATGCCTAAAAGTGCCTATAAGGCTTTGTGTGTATTAACTTGTTGCGATTCGTTTTAGCCGCTATGTGCAAACTTGAATCGCATTTCTGAGCCTAACCCGCGCAAACTGGATGACCCCGTTTTGCACATCATGCCTAAAAGTGCCTCTAAGGCTTTGTGTGTATTA
Organism: Amblyomma maculatum; assembly: GCF_055883805.1. Classification (NCBI taxonomy): domain Eukaryota; kingdom Metazoa; phylum Arthropoda; class Arachnida; order Ixodida; family Ixodidae; genus Amblyomma; species Amblyomma maculatum. Next base: position 485,301,753 of record NC_139344.1, on the reverse strand, counting down.
ACTTGTTGCGATTCGTTTGAGCCGCTACGTGCAAACTTGAATCGCAGTTCTGCGCCTAATGCGCGCTACTTGGAGTGACTCCGTTTTGCACATCATGCCTAAAAGTGCCTGTAAGGGGTTGTGTGTATTAACGCGTTGCGATTCGTTTGAGCCGCTATGTGCAAACTTGAATAGCAGTTCTGAGCCTAACCCGCGCAAGCTGGATGACCCCGTATTGCACATCATGCTTAAAAGTGCCTATAAGGCATTGTGTGTATTAACTTGTTGCGATTCGTTTCAGCCGCTACGTGCAAACTTGAATCGCAGTTCTGCGCCTAATGCGCTACTTGGAGTGACTCCGTTTTGCACATCATGCCTAAAAGTGCCTGTAAGGGGTTGTGTGTATTAACGCGTTGCGATTCGTTTGAGCCGCTATGTGCAAACTTGAATAGAAGTTCTGAGCCTAACCCGCGCAAGCTGGATGACCCCGTATTGCACATCATGCTTAAAAGTGCCTATAAGGCATTGTGTGTATTAACTTGTTGCGATTCGTTTCAGCCGCTACGTGCAAACTTAAATCGCAGTTCTGAGCCTAACCCACGCAAGCTGGATGACCGCGTTTTGCACATCATGCCTAAAAGTGCCTGTAAGGCTCTGTGTGCATTAACTTATTGCGATTCGTTTTAGCCTATGTGCGAACTTGAATCGCAGTTCTGAGCCTAATTCGCGCTACTTGGAGTGACTCCGTTTTGCACATCATGCCTAAAAGTGCCTGTAAGGGGTTGTGTGTATTAACGTGTTGCGATTCGTTTGAGCCGTTATGTGCAAACTTGAATAGCAGTTCTGAGCCTAACCCGCGCAAACTGGATGACCCCGTTTTGCACATCATGCCTAAAAGTGCCTCTAAGGCTTTGTGTGTATTAACTTGTTGCGATTCGTTTGAGCCGCTATGTGCAAACTTGAATAGCAGATCTGAGCCTAACCCGCGCAAGCTGGATGACCCCGTATTGCACATCATGCCTAAAAGTGCCTATAAGGCTTTGTGTGTATTAACTTGTTGCGATTCGTTTAAGCCGCTATGTGCAAACTTGAATCGCATTTCTGAGCCTAACCCGCGCAAGCTGGATTACCGCGTTTTGCACATCATGCCTAAAAGCGCCTGTAAGACTTTGTGTGTATTAACTTGTTGCGATTCGTTTGAGCCGCTACGTGCAAACTTGAATCGCAGTTCTGCGCCTAATGCGCGCTACTTGGAGTGACTCCGTTTTGCACATCATGCCTAAAAGTGCCTGTAAGGGGTTGTGTGTATTAACGCGTTGCGATTCGTTTGAGCCGCTATGTGCAAACTTGAATAGCAGTTCTGAGCCTAACCCGCGCAAGCTGGATGACCGCGTTTTGCGCATCACGCCTAAAAGTGCCTCTACGGCTTTGTGTGTATTAACTTATTGCGATTCGTTTTAGCCAATGTGCGAACTTGAATCGCAGTTCTGAGCCTAACCCGCGCAAGCTGGATTACCGCGTTTTGCACATCATGTCTAAAAGGGCCTGTAAGACTGTGTGTATTAACTTGTTGCGATTCGTTCGAGCCGCTACGTGCAAACTTGAATCGCAGTTCTGCGCCTAATGCGCGCTACTTGGAGTGACTCCGTTTTGCACATCATGCCTAAAAGTGCCTGTAAGGGGTTGTGTGTATTAACGCTTGCGATGCGTTTGATCAGCTATGTGCAAACTTGAATAGCAGTTCTGAGCCTAACCCGCGCAAACTGGATGACCCCGTTTTGCACATCATGCCTAAAAGTGCTTCTAAGGCTTTGTGTGTATTAACTTGTTGCGATTCGTTTGAGCCGCTACGTGCAAACTTGAATCGCAGTTCTGAGCCTAACCCGCGCAAGCTGGATTACCGCGTTTTGCACATCATGTCTAAAAGGGCCTGTAAGACTGTGTGTATTAACTTGTTGCGATTCGTTCGAGCCGCTACGTGCAAACTTGAATCGCAGTTCTGCGCCTAATGCGCGCTACTTGGAGTGACTCCGTTTTGCACATCATGCCTAAAAGTGCCTGTAAGGGGTTGTGTGTATTAACGCGTTGCGATTCGTTTGAGCCGCTATGTGCAAACTTGAATAGCAGTTCTGAGCCTAACCCGCGCAAGCTGGATGACCCCGTATTGCACATCATGCCTAAAAGTGCCTATAAGGCTTTGTGTGTATTAACTTGTTGCGATTCGTTTTAGCCGCTATGTGCAAACTTGAATCGCATTTCTGAGCCTAACCCGCGCAAGCTGGATTACCGCGTTTTGCACATCATGCCTAAAAGCGCCTGTAAGACTTTGTGTGTATTAACTTGTTGCGATTCGTTTGAGCCGCTACGTGCAAACTTGAATCGCTGTTCTGCGCCTAATGCGCGCTACTTGGAGTGACTCCGTTTTGCACATAATGCCTAAAAGTGCCTGTAAGGGGTTGTGTGTATTAACGTGTTGCGATTTGTTTGAGCCGCTATGAGCAAACTTGAATAGCAGTTCTGAGCCTAACCCGCGCAAACTGGATGACCCCGTTATGCACATCATGCCTAAAAGTGCCTCTAAGGCTTTGTGTGTATTAACTTGTTGCGATTCGTTTGAGCCGCTATGTGCAAACTTGAATAGCAGATCTGAGCCTAACCCGCGCAAGCTGGATGACCCCGTATTGCACATCATGCCTAAAAGTGCCTATAAGGCTTTGTGTGTATTAACTTGTTGCGATTCGTTTTAGCCGCTATGTGCAAACTTGAATCGCATTTCTGAGCCTAACCCGCGCAAACTGGATGACCCCGTTTTGCACATCATGCCTAAAAGTGCCTCTAAGGCTTTGTGTGTATTAACTTGTTGCGATTCGTTTGAGCCGCTACGTGCAAACTTGAATCGCAGTTCTGCGCCTAACGCGCGCTACTTGGAGTGACTCCGTTTTGCACATCATGCCTAAAAGTGCCTGTAAGGGGTTGTGTGTATTAACGCGTTGCGATTCGTTTGAGCCGCTATGTGCAAACTTGAATCGCAGTTCTGAGCCTAACCCGCGCAAGCTGGATTACCGCGTTATGCACATCATGCCTAAAAGGGCATGTAAGACTTTGTGTGTATTAACTTGTTGCGATTCGTTTGAGCCGCTACGTGCAAATTTGAATCGCAGTTCTGCGCCTAATGCGCGCTACTTGGAGTGACTCCGTTTTGCACATCATGCCTAAAAGTGCCTGTAAGGGGTTGTGTGTATTAAGCTATGTGCAAACTTGAATAGAAGTTCTGAGCCTAACCCGCGCAAGCTGGATTACCCCGTATTGCACATCATGCTTAAAAGTGCCTATAAGGCATTGTGTGTATTAACTTGTTGCGATTCGTTTCAGCCGCTACGTGCAAACTTAAATCGCAGTTCTGAGCCTAACCCACGCAAGCTGGATGACCGCGTTTTGCACATCATGCCTAAAAGTGCCTGTAAGGCTCTGTGTGCATTAACTTATCGCGATTCGTTTTAGCCTATGTGCGAACTTGAATCGCAGTTCTGAGCCTAATTCGCGCTACTTGGAGTGACTCCGTTTTGCACATCATGCCTAAAAGTGCCTGTAAGGGGTTGTGTGTATTAACGTGTTGCGATTCGTTTGAGCCGTTATGTGCAAACTTGAATAGCGTTCTGAGCCTAACCCGCGCAAACTGGATGACCCCGTTTTGCACATCATGCCTAAAAGTGCCTCTAAGGCTTTGTGTGTATTAACTTGTTGCGATTCGTTTTAGCCGCTATGTGCAAACTTGAATCGCATTTCTGAGAAAAACCCGCGCAAGCTGGATTACCGCGTTTTGCACATCATGCCTAAAAGCGGCTGTAAGACTTTGTGTGTATTAACTTGTTGCGATTCGTTTGAGCCGCTACGTGCAAACTTGAATCGCTGTTCTGCGCCTAATGCGCGCTACTTGGAGTGACTCCGTTTTGCACATCATGCCTAAAAGTGCCTGTAAGGGGTTGTGTGTATTAACGTGTTGCGATTCGTTTGAGCCGCTATGTGCAAACTTGAATAGCAGTTCTGAGCCTAACCCGCGCAAACTGGATGACCCCGTTATGCACATCATGCCTAAAAGTGCCTCTAAGGCTTTGTGTGTATTAACTTGTTGCGATTCGTTTGAGCCGCTACGTGCAAACTTGAATCGCAGTTCTGCGCCTAATGCGCGCTACTTGGAGTGACTCCGTTTTGCACATCATGCCTAAAAGTGCCTCTAAGGCTTTGTGTGTATTAACTTGTTGCGATTCGTTTGAGCCGCTACGTGCAAACTTGAATCGCAGTTCTGCGCCTAATGCGCGCTACTTGGAGTGACTCCGTTTTGCACATCATGCCTAAAAGTGCCTGTAAGGGGTTGTGTGTATTAACGTGTTGCGATTCGTTTGAGCCGTTATGTGCAAACTTGAATAGCGTTCTGAGCCTAACCCGCGCAAACTGGATGACCCCGTTTTGCACATCATGCCTAAAAGTACCTCAAGGCTTTGTGTGTATTAACTTGTTGCGATTCGTTTCAGCCGCTATGTGCAAACTTGAATCGCAGTTCTGAGCCTAACCCGCTCAAGCTGGATTACCGCGTTATGCACATCATGCCTAAAAGGGCCTGTAGACTTTTTGTGTATTAACTTGTTGCGATTCGTTTGAGCCGCTACGTGCAAATTTGGATCGCAGTTCTGCGCCTAATGCGCGCTACTTGGAGTGACTCCGTTTTGCACATCATGACTAAAAGTGCCTGTAAGGGGTTGTGTGTATTAACGCGTTGCGATTCGTTTGAGCCGCTATGTGCAAACTTGAATAGCAGTTCTGAGCCTAACCCGCGCAAGCTGGATGACCGCGTTTTGCGCATCATGCCTAAAAGTGCCTCTACGGCTTTGTGTGTATTAACTTATTGCGATTCGTTTTAGCCAATGTGCGAACTTGAATCGCAGTTCTGAGCCTAATTCGCGCTACTTGGAGTGACTCCGTTTTGCACATCATGCCTAAAAGTGCCTGTAAGGGGTTGCGTGTATTAACGTGTTGCGATTCGTTTGAGCCGCTATGTGCAAACTTGAATAGCAGTTCTGAGCCTAACCCGCGTAAACTGGATAACCCCGGTTTGCACATCATGCCTAAAAGTGCCTATAAGGCTTTGTGTGTATTAACTTGTTGCGATTCGTTTTAGCCGCTATGTGCAAACTTGAATCGGAGTTCTGAGCCTAACCCGCGCAAGCTGGATTACCGCGTTTTGCACATCATGCCTAAAAGGGCCTGTAAGACTTTGTGTGTATTAACTTGTTGCGATTCGTTTGAGCCGCTACGTGCAAACTTGAATCGCAGTTCTGCGCCTAATGCGCGCTACTTGGAGTGACTCCGTTTTGCACATCATGCCTAAAAGTGCCTGTAAGGGGTTGTGTGTATTAACGCGTTGCGATGCGTTTGAGCCGCTATGTGCAAACTTGAATAGCAGTTCTGAGCCTAACCCGCGCAAACTGGATGACCCCGTTTTGCACATCATGCCTAAAAGTGCCTCTAAGGCTTTGTGTGTATTAACTTGTTGCGATTCGTTTGAGCCGCTACGTGCAAACTTGAATCGCAGTTCTGCGCCTAATGCGCGCTACTTGGAGTGACTCCGTTTTGCACATCATGCCTAAAAGTGCCTGTAAGGGGTTGTGTGTATTAACGCGTTGCGATTTGTTTGAGCCGCTATGTGCAAACTTGAATAGCAGTTCTGAGCCTAACCCGCGCAAGCTGGATGACCCCGTATTGCACATCATGCTTAAAAGTGCCTATAAGGCATTGTGTGTATTAACTTGTTGCGATTCGTTTCAGCCGCTACGTGCAAACTTGAATCGCAGTTCTGCGCCTAATGCGCTACTTGGAGTGACTCCGTTTTGCACATCATGCCTAAAAGTGCCTGTAAGGGGTTGTGTGTATTAACGCGTTGCGATTCGTTTGAGCCGCTATGTGCAAACTTGAATAGAAGTTCTGAGCCTAACCCGCGCAAGCTGGATGACCCCGTATTGCACATCATGCTTAAAAGTGCCTATAAGGCATTGTGTGTATTAACTTGTTGCGATTCGTTTCAGCCGCTACGTGCAAACTTAAATCGCAGTTCTGAGCCTAACCCACGCAAGCTGGATGACCGCGTTTTGCACATCATGCCTAAAAGTGCCTGTAAGGCTCTGTGTGCATTAACTTATTGCGATTCGTTTTAGCCTATGTGCGAACTTGAATCGCAGTTCTGAGTCTAATTCGCGCTACTTGGAGTGACTCCGTTTTGCACATCATGCCTAAAAGTGCCTGTAAGGGGTTGTGTGTATTAACGTGTTGCGATTCGTTTGAGCCGTTATGTGCAAACTTGAATAGCAGTTCTGAGCCTAACCCGCGCAAACTGGATGACCCCGTTTTGCACATCATGCCTAAAAGTGCCTCTAAGGCTTTGTGTGTATTAACTTGTTGCGATTCGTTTGAGCCGCTATGTGCAAACTTGAATAGCAGATCTGAGCCTAACCCGCGCAAGCTGGATGACCCCGTATTGCACATCATGCCTAAAAGTGCCTATAAGGCTTTGTGTGTATTAACTTGTTGCGATTCGTTTTAGCCGCTATGTGCAAACTTGAATCGCATTTCTGAGCCTAACCCGCGCAAGCTGGATTACCGCGTTTTGCACATCATGCCTAAAAGCGCCTGTAAGACTTTGTGTGTATTAACTTGTTGCGATTCGTTTGAGCCGCTACGTGCAAACTTGAATCGCAGTTCTGAGCCTAACCCGCGCAAGCTGGATTACCGCGTTTTGCACATCATGTCTAAAAGGGCCTGTAAGACTGTGTGTATTAACTTGTTGCGATTCGTTCGAGCCGCTACGTGCAAACTTGAATCGCAGTTCTGCGCCTAATGCGCGCTACTTGGAGTGACTCCGTTTTGCACATCATGCCTAAAAGTGCCTGTAAGGGGTTGTGTGTATTAACGCGTTGCGATTCGTTTGAGCCGCTATGTGCAAACTTGAATAGCAGTTCTGAGCCTAACCCGCGCAAGCTGGATGACCCCGTATTGCACATCATGCCTAAAAGTGCCTATAAGGCTTTGTGTGTATTAACTTGTTGCGATTCGTTTTAGCCGCTATGTGCAAACTTGAATCGCATTTCTGAGCCTAACCCGCGCAAGCTGGATTACCGCGTTTTGCACATCATGCCTAAAAGCGCCTGTAAGACTTTGTGTGTATTAACTTGTTGCGATTCGTTTGAGCCGCTACGTGCAAACTTGAATCGCTGTTCTGCGCCTAATGCGCGCTACTTGGAGTGACTCCGTTTTGCACATAATGCCTAAAAGTGCCTGTAAGGGGTTGTGTGTATTAACGTGTTGCGATTTGTTTGAGCCGCTATGAGCAAACTTGAATAGCAGTTCTGAGCCTAACCCGCGCAAACTGGATGACCCCGTTATGCACATCATGCCTAAAAGTGCCTCTAAGGCTTTGTGTGTATTAACTTGTTGCGATTCGTTTGAGCCGCTATGTGCAAACTTGAATAGCAGATCTGAGCCTAACCCGCGCAAGCTGGATGACCCCGTATTGCACATCATGCCTAAAAGTGCCTATAAGGCTTTGTGTGTATTAACTTGTTGCGATTCGTTTTAGCCGCTATGTGCAAACTTGAATCGCATTTCTGAGCCTAACCCGCGCAAACTGGATGACCCCGTTTTGCACATCATGCCTAAAAGTGCCTCTAAGGCTTTGTGTGTATTAACTTGTTGCGATTCGTTTGAGCCGCTACGTGCAAACTTGAATCGCAGTTCTGCGCCTAACGCGCGCTACTTGGAGTGACTCCGTTTTGCACATCATGCCTAAAAGTGCCTGTAAGGGGTTGTGTGTATTAACGCGTTGCGATTCGTTTGAGCCGCTATGTGCAAACTTGAATCGCAGTTCTGAGCCTAACCCGCGCAAGCTGGATTACCGCGTTATGCACATCATGCCTAAAAGGGCATGTAAGACTTTGTGTGTATTAACTTGTTGCGATTCGTTTGAGCCGCTACGTGCAAATTTGAATCGCAGTTCTGCGCCTAATGCGCGCTACTTGGAGTGACTCCGTTTTGCACATCATGCCTAAAAGTGCCTGTAAGGGGTTGTGTGTATTAAGCTATGTGCAAACTTGAATAGAAGTTCTGAGCCTAACCCGCGCAAGCTGGATTACCCCGTATTGCACATCATGCTTAAAAGTGCCTATAAGGCATTGTGTGTATTAACTTGTTGCGATTCGTTTCAGCCGCTACGTGCAAACTTAAATCGCAGTTCTGAGCCTAACCCACGCAAGCTGGATGACCGCGTTTTGCACATCATGCCTAAAAGTGCCTGTAAGGCTCTGTGTGCATTAACTTATCGCGATTCGTTTTAGCCTATGTGCGAACTTGAATCGCAGTTCTGAGCCTAATTCGCGCTACTTGGAGTGACTCCGTTTTGCACATCATGCCTAAAAGTGCCTGTAAGGGGTTGTGTGTATTAACGTGTTGCGATTCGTTTGAGCCGTTATGTGCAAACTTGAATAGCGTTCTGAGCCTAACCCGCGCAAACTGGATGACCCCGTTTTGCACATCATGCCTAAAAGTGCCTCTAAGGCTTTGTGTGTATTAACTTGTTGCGATTCGTTTTAGCCGCTATGTGCAAACTTGAATCGCATTTCTGAGAAAAACCCGCGCAAGCTGGATTACCGCGTTTTGCACATCATGCCTAAAAGCGGCTGTAAGACTTTGTGTGTATTAACTTGTTGCGATTCGTTTGAGCCGCTACGTGCAAACTTGAATCGCTGTTCTGCGCCTAATGCGCGCTACTTGGAGTGACTCCGTTTTGCACATCATGCCTAAAAGTGCCTGTAAGGGGTTGTGTGTATTAACGTGTTGCGATTCGTTTGAGCCGCTATGTGCAAACTTGAATAGCAGTTCTGAGCCTAACCCGCGCAAACTGGATGACCCCGTTATGCACATCATGCCTAAAAGTGCCTCTAAGGCTTTGTGTGTATTAACTTGTTGCGATTCGTTTGAGCCGCTACGTGCAAACTTGAATCGCAGTTCTGCGCCTAATGCGCGCTACTTGGAGTGACTCCGTTTTGCACATCATGCCTAAAAGTGCCTCTAAGGCTTTGTGTGTATTAACTTGTTGCGATTCGTTTGAGCCGCTACGTGCAAACTTAAATCGCAGTTCTGCGCCTAATGCGCGCTACTTGGAGTGACTCCGTTTTGCACATCATGCCTAAAAGTGCCTGTAAGGGGTTGTGTGTATTAACGCGTTGCGATTCGTTTGAGCCGCTATGTGCAAACTTGAATAGAAGTTCTGAGCCTAACCCGCGCAAACTGGATGACCCCGTTTTGCACATCATGCCTAAAAGTACCTCAAGGCTTTGCGTGTATTAACTTGTTGCGATTCGTTTCAGCCGCTATGTGCAAACTTGAATCGCAGTTCTGAGCCTAACCCGCTCAAGCTGGATTACCGCGTTATGCACATCATGCCTAAAAGGGCCTGTAGACTTTTTGTGTATTAACTTGTTGCGATTCGTTTGAGCCGCTACGTGCAAATTTGGATCGCAGTTCTGCGCCTAATGCGCGCTACTTGGAGTGACTCCGTTTTGCACATCATGACTAAAAGTGCCTGTAAGGGGTTGTGTGTATTAACGCGTTGCGATTCGTTTGAGCCGCTATGTGCAAACTTGAATAGCAGTTCTGAGCCTAACCCGCGCAAGCTGGATGACCGCGTTTTGCGCATCATGCCTAAAAGTGCCTCTACGGCTTTGTGTGTATTAACTTATTGCGATTCGTTTTAGCCAATGTGCGAACTTGAATCGCAGTTCTGAGCCTAATTCGCGCTACTTGGAGTGACTCCGTTTTGCACATCATGCCTAAAAGTGCCTGTAAGGGGTTGCGTGTATTAACGTGTTGCGATTCGTTTGAGCCGCTATGTGCAAACTTGAATAGCAGTTCTGAGCCTAACCCGCGTAAACTGGATAACCCCGGTTTGCACATCATGCCTAAAAGTGCCTATAAGGCTTTGTGTGTATTAACTTGTTGCGATTCGTTTTAGCCGCTATGTGCAAACTTGAATCGGAGTTCTGAGCCTAACCCGCGCAAGCTGGATTACCGCGTTTTGCACATCATGCCTAAAAGGGCCTGTAAGACTTTGTGTGTATTAACTTGTTGCGATTCGTTTGAGCCGCTACGTGCAAACTTGAATCGCAGTTCTGCGCCTAATGCGCGCTACTTGGAGTGACTCCGTTTTGCACATCATGCCTAAAAGTGCCTGTAAGGGGTTGTGTGTATTAACGCGTTGCGATGCGTTTGAGCCGCTATGTGCAAACTTGAATAGCAGTTCTGAGCCTAACCCGCGCAAACTGGATGACCCCGTTTTGCACATCATGCCTAAAAGTGCCTCTAAGGCTTTGTGTGTATTAACTTGTTGCGATTCGTTTGAGCCGCTACGTGCAAACTTGAATCGCAGTTCTGCGCCTAATGCGCGCTACTTGGAGTGACTCCGTTTTGCACATCATGCCTAAAAGTGCCTGTAAGGGGTTGTGTGTATTAACGCGTTGCGATTTGTTTGAGCCGCTATGTGCAAACTTGAATAGCAGTTCTGAGCCTAACCCGCGCAAGCTGGATGACCCCGTATTGCACATCATGCTTAAAAGTGCCTATAAGGCATTGTGTGTATTAACTTGTTGCGATTCGTTTCAGCCGCTACGTGCAAACTTGAATCGCAGTTCTGCGCCTAATGCGCTACTTGGAGTGACTCCGTTTTGCACATCATGCCTAAAAGTGCCTGTAAGGGGTTGTGTGTATTAACGCGTTGCGATTCGTTTGAGCCGCTATGTGCAAACTTGAATAGAAGTTCTGAGCCTAACCCGCGCAAGCTGGATGACCCCGTATTGCACATCATGCTTAAAAGTGCCTATAAGGCATTGTGTGTATTAACTTGTTGCGATTCGTTTCAGCCGCTACGTGCAAACTTAAATCGCAGTTCTGAGCCTAACCCACGCAAGCTGGATGACCGCGTTTTGCACATCATGCCTAAAAGTGCCTGTAAGGCTCTGTGTGCATTAACTTATTGCGATTCGTTTTAGCCTATGTGCGAACTTGAATCGCAGTTCTGAGCCTAATTCGCGCTACTTGGAGTGACTCCGTTTTGCACATCATGCCTAAAAGTGCCTGTAAGGGGTTGTGTGTATTAACGTGTTGCGATTCGTTTGAGCCGTTATGTGCAAACTTGAATAGCAGTTCTGAGCCTAACCCGCGCAAACTGGATGACCCCGTTTTGCACATCATGCCTAAAAGTGCCTCTAAGGCTTTGTGTGTATTAACTTGTTGCGATTCGTTTGAGCCGCTATGTGCAAACTTGAATAGCAGATCTGAGCCTAACCCGCGCAAGCTGGATGACCCCGTATTGCACATCATGCCTAAAAGTGCCTATAAGGCTTTGTGTGTATTAACTTGTTGCGATTCGTTTTAGCCGCTATGTGCAAACTTGAATCGCATTTCTGAGCCTAACCCGCGCAAGCTGGATTACCGCGTTTTGCACATCATGCCTAAAAGCGCCTGTAAGACTTTGTGTGTATTAACTTGTTGCGATTCGTTTGAGCCGCTACGTGCAAACTTGAATCGCAGTTCTGCGCCTAATGCGCGCTACTTGGAGTGACTCCGTTTTGCACATCATGCCTAAAAGTGCCTGTAAGGGGTTGTGTGTATTAACGCGTTGCGATTCGTTTGAGCCGCTATGTGCAAACTTGAATAGCAGTTCTGAGCCTAACCCGCGCAAGCTGGATGACCGCGTTTTGCGCATCACGCCTAAAAGTGCCTCTACGGCTTTGTGTGTATTAACTTATTGCGATTCGTTTTAGCCAATGTGCGAACTTGAATCGCAGTTCTGAGCCTAACCCGCGCAAGCTGGATTACCGCGTTTTGCACATCATGTCTAAAAGGGCCTGTAAGACTGTGTGTATTAACTTGTTGCGATTCGTTCGAGCCGCTACGTGCAAACTTGAATCGCAGTTCTGCGCCTAATGCGCGCTACTTGGAGTGACTCCGTTTTGCACATCATGCCTAAAAGTGCCTGTAAGGGGTTGTGTGTATTAACGCTTGCGATGCGTTTGATCAGCTATGTGCAAACTTGAATAGCAGTTCTGAGCCTAACCCGCGCAAACTGGATGACCCCGTTTTGCACATCATGCCTAAAAGTGCTTCTAAGGCTTTGTGTGTATTAACTTGTTGCGATTCGTTTGAGCCGCTACGTGCAAACTTGAATCGCAGTTCTGCGCCTAATGCGCGCTACTTGGAGTGACTCCGTTTTGCACATCATGCCTAAAAGTGCCTGTAAGGGGTTGTGTGTATTAACGCGTTGCGATTCGTTTGAGCCGCTATGTGCAAACTTGAATAGCAGTTCTGAGCCTAACCCGCGCAAGCTGGATGACCCCGTATTGCACATCATGCCTAAAAGCGCCTATAAGGCTTTGTGTGTATTAACTTGTTGCGATTCGTTTTAGCCGCTATGTGCAAACTTGAATCGCATTTCTGAGCCTAACCCGCGCAAGCTGGATTACCGCGTTTTGCACATCATGCCTAAAAGCGCCTGTAAGACTTTGTGTGTATTAACTTGTTGCGATTCGTTTGAGCCGCTACGTGCAAACTTGAATCGCTGTTCTGCGCCTAATGCGCGCTACTTGGAGTGACTCCGTTTTGCACATAATGCCTAAAAGTGCCTGTAAGGGGTTGTGTGTATTAACGTGTTGCGATTTGTTTGAGCCGCTATGAGCAAACTTGAATAGCAGTTCTGAGCCTAACCCGCGCAAACTGGATGACCCCGTTATGCACATCATGCCTAAAAGTGCCTCTAAGGCTTTGTGTGTATTAACTTGTTGCGATTCGTTTGAGCCGCTATGTGCAAACTTGAATAGCAGATCTGAGCCTAACCCGCGCAAGCTGGATGACCCCGTATTGCACATCATGCCTAAAAGTGCCTATAAGGCTTTGTGTGTATTAACTTGTTGCGATTCGTTTTAGCCGCTATGTGCAAACTTGAATCGCATTTCTGAGCCTAACCCGCGCAAGCTGGATTACCGCGTTTTGCACATCATGCCTAAAAGCGCCTGTAAGACTTTGTGTGTATTAACTTGTTGCGATTCGTTTGAGCCGCTACGTGCAAACTTGAATCGCAGTTCTGCGCCTAATGCGCGCTACTTGGAGTGACTCCGTTTTGCACATCATGCCTAAAAGTGCCTGTAAGGGGTTGTGTGTATTAACGCGTTGCGATGCGTTTGAGCCGCTATGTGCAAACTTGAATAGCAGTTCTGAGCCTAACCCGCGCAAACTGGATGACCCCGTTTTGCACATCATGCCTAAAAGTGCCTCTAAGGCTTTGTGTGTATTAACTTGTTGCGATTCGTTTGAGCCGCTACGTGCAAACTTGAATCGCAGTTCTGCGCCTAATGCGCGCTACTTGGAGTGACTCCGTTTTGCACATCATGCCTAAAAGTGCCTGTAAGGGGTTGTGTGTATTAACGCGTTGCGATTTGTTTGAGCCGCTATGTGCAAACTTGAATAGCAGTTCTGAGCCTAACCCGCGCAAGCTGGATGACCCCGTATTGCACATCATGCTTAAAAGTGCCTATAAGGCATTGTGTGTATTAACTTGTTGCGATTCGTTTCAGCCGCTACGTGCAAACTTGAATCGCAGTTCTGCGCCTAATGCGCTACTTGGAGTGACTCCGTTTTGCACATCATGCCTAAAAGTGCCTGTAAGGGGTTGTGTGTATTAACGCGTTGCGATTCGTTTGAGCCGCTATGTGCAAACTTGAATAGAAGTTCTGAGCCTAACCCGCGCAAGCTGGATGACCCCGTATTGCACATCATGCTTAAAAGTGCCTATAAGGCATTGTGTGTATTAACTTGTTGCGATTCGTTTCAGCCGCTACGTGCAAACTTAAATCGCAGTTCTGAGCCTAACCCACGCAAGCTGGATGACCGCGTTTTGCACATCATGCCTAAAAGTGCCTGTAAGGCTCTGTGTGCATTAACTTATTGCGATTCGTTTTAGCCTATGTGCGAACTTGAATCGCAGTTCTGAGCCTAATTCGCGCTACTTGGAGTGACTCCGTTTTGCACATCATGCCTAAAAGTGCCTGTAAGGGGTTGTGTGTATTAACGTGTTGCGATTCGTTTGAGCCGTTATGTGCAAACTTGAATAGCAGTTCTGAGCCTAACCCGCGCAAACTGGATGACCCCGTTTTGCACATCATGCCTAAAAGTGCCTCTAAGGCTTTGTGTGTATTAACTTGTTGCGATTCGTTTGAGCCGCTATGTGCAAACTTGAATAGCAGATCTGAGCCTAACCCGCGCAAGCTGGATGACCCCGTATTGCACATCATGCCTAAAAGTGCCTATAAGGCTTTGTGTGTATTAACTTGTTGCGATTCGTT